>NC_052624.1:228981402-229300825 GCF_016161935.1 Mauremys reevesii | reverse complement strand
TAAAAGGTTAAAAATCACACAGCTCCTACACATCTTCATTTATTGAGCATTGGGATTAAATAGATTCTTTTAATGTGTGCCTTTTCCTCTACAGAATGCAAATATTTTGTTGCTACACCAAAAACATTGTCTTTTAAGTGTTGAAATATTTTCCCTTTGTCTTGAGGTCTCAAGTTTTTGGGTTTTTTCCCCCAACGTTGTTTATTGACTTCATTTTCTATTTCACAAATGTTCATTTGTTTTTTTTAAGTGGTTTTGGTAAACACAGGTGACACCCTTTAAAGACAAAGCTTTAAATTGTATTGTACATCTCAAAATACTGAATCAGACTACACAGATCACAGATGAACTCTGTCTCAGTTCCTCCAAGAGAGCATTTCTATCTAATCTACTTTATTTCTTTGCATTTTTAAGTGATGCTCCCATAGTATTTAGATGTCACACACTAAATTATGAGTAGCATCATATTTAAAAAAAAGGATCAGACTTGCTACTCCTTTCTTGATTGATGTTGCTTTCCTGTTGATCTATTCTTACTGAATATCTTCTAGGGGGAGCTATGTTGCATCATGCTGCAGCTGCCATTAGCATGGGAAGCACTGCACAAAGACTTCTGTTAATTCTTTAAGATCTGATACTGCAGAGGCGTTGGCATGCACAGACCCTTGATTTTGCATGCAGTTCCACTGACTCTGATTCCACACAGAAATCAGGGTAAAATTTCTTTAGAATAGATATCTTAAGCCCTGATTCTCCTTTCCCTTTCATCTTGCATAGTCTTTTACACCAGTGCAAAGAGGATATAAAATAGTACCAGTCTGATTTGGTAGTATTTTACAATCCCTTTGCACTGATGTAAATGACGACATGTGTGCAGGGCAATGGAGAATCAGGCTTCTGGTCTACAAAGCATCCAGAAAGTGAGGAACCCAAAACTAGTAAATACTTCTGAAAATTCTGGTTATCTGACGGTGTGTCCCTTTAAATCTAATTCAGGTAACAAGACCTTTCTGAAATAACTGGCTGCCCTCTAGTGTTATGTGTTATTTTCTTTAATGTGGGTCAACACTTGATTCCTAATATCTAATATTTTTCCATATCCACACTATCTGAACAGTGATCTCCTACAGTAGAGGTGATCGGTATAGTTTTGTGAAATCATCTGCATTTAGGTCTCTTAGAGAGAGAAATGTAGATACTTTTACTGAATCTAGGCATGCAATACCATTTCCTTGGGCCCAGTTGTCGTCTCTGCTAAAGCATATGGCGGTGAGGTGAGGGAGGCATTCCTTAAGCATCTTACTCTAACCTTTATCTATCCAGAACCAGAAGATACCAACCTGGTGCTACTATCTCCCCTGCCTCTCCTGGAACCCAGCAGAGGAAGGGTTCTGGAAGTTAGCCTGGAGGCAAGAAGGAGTGGGAGTCCCTATACTTTATGGCTACATCCCCTGGTCAGCCTGGAGATTTCTGTGCAGAAATTACAGTGTTATTGCTATGCCAAAACTGCTGTGTTAAGCTTAACTCCTATGGAGCCCCTATACAGATGCAGCTGAGCAGCTGCAGATGGTGTAAACCAGGGCAAGATTTGGCCCAAAGAATTTATTCAGAAGTTGTAAATTCTGAACTGCAGCATATACAGTAATTTCTATAAGTTTACAAGAATTATTACTTCTCAGATTATGTACAGCTAAAGGCCCAGTCCTGCAGTACTTACTCAAGCAAAAGTCCCATGGATTCCAGGATCAAAGTTTGCCTGAATAAGGACTACAAGATCAGGCCTGCTAGTTACACTAGATACATGAGTATGAACAGGCATGAAGGTGAATCAGTGCAATACAGCCCCCCTGCACATTTAGAAAATAAGGTGATATAAAACCAGAAGTAAAAATGTTAGAAGTGTTTCAATGCAGGAATGTAGCTATCAAAATTCCCCATGTCCACATCAGAGGAAGGAAAGACCAATTCAAAGCATTAAGTCCAAAGTTGTAATTAGAGCACCTTTTTATCCACCACTTTGAAAAACTTCTTTTCACACTCCTAAAACTAAATAAATCTATAAGCACAGTATTTATTTGAAAAAGGCAGTGATTAATGTAAACAATGAGAGAAATGAGTTTCCTTTTAAAATCCAATTGTGAAAATATTTCTTTTGACTTCCTATCTTCTGAAAGGGTGATACTTTCTATAAATGTTTCTGACACTTACACAGTATATAATATTGTTGAAATGCTGAAAATTTATTTGCATATAGGTGCCCTCTTATCTACAGTGCTAATTATTCTCTCGGCATTGACTGACACACTAAAATTGTACGTGATTACTTCAAGCAAGACATTTTTTTTATAATCTTATATAAAATTTACCCTACAAAGTGAAAAATTAATCACCACAACCATGGAGGTGACACACAACTCCACACTATAGCCCTGATTCAGCAAAGCATTTAAATCAATGAAATTATTTGCATGTTTAAAGTTAAGCGCATGCTTAAATGCTTTGCTGAATTGGAGCCTCTGAATTTAGGGTCAAATTCTTTAATATCTAGACTGCAACAGGAGCATTCATGTTATCAAAACAGAATGCAGTTGGATATTAAACTGACCAGGTGCAACTGCCTGAGATGCAGCCTCTGCTCAAATGTGTACTGCTAAGCTAAAAGGAAAAACTGAGTTATTCCTTGAATTATGTTGCAAACACTCCTACAGATGAGACTGTTGGGAGTATTCTGCACAGAAATTAGTTTTGGCTAATACAATACAAAATTATTGTTTCTATGAAATCTCACTGGCAATTCCTGCGTGGTAGAAACATCCCAAAATGCATTGTTCTGTGATATCACAACTACCAAAAGTCACATTGCAACACCTGCGATGATAGATGTCAGAGATGGAAAAGACCTCAGAATTATTGATTTCATCTCCTTACAAGTACAGGAGCCAGTCCCCTAAGAAGCATCAGATATTAAACTGCTACTCTAGTTCCTTTGTTGCAAACCAAAAAGAATTAATATTTCATCTTAGTTCCATTCTCAAGATGGCAGGATATACTAGGGGGATTTCACAGAGATTAAATTATATTTTGATTTTCAATTAGTTAATGGCCTAGATAGTGGGGGCATTATGAATATGCAGTTGGGATAACTCACTCTTAAATTTAGATCTACGGTTCCCCTTTTCTATTGGATGAGATCCATGCCTCTTTGGCTGCACATAGTGTGCTGGCCCAGCTGAAGGAGGTTGAGATCAGAGAAAACATCTCTTGATAATGGAACATCCAGTTGCCAGCAAGAATCAAAACATCTAGCCCAGTATCTTGTCTTCCAACAGTGGCCAATGCCAGGTGCCCCAGAGGGAATGAACGGAACAGGTAGTCATTAAGTGATCCATTCCATCGCCCATTCCCAGCTTCTGTTATAGTCTTGGACTCGTCACTGAGCTACTCTAAAATGGGGGTTTCTAACATCTTCCAATCCAGGGGTCCTCTGAAACTTTTTCAGTGTAAACATTTTACTAGCGAGATTGGCTCATGGATTGCCTGGAACCACCCCATCCCCCATTCTGTTTGCCAATGCACAAATGGCATCCCAGGGAGAGTTCATCGAGACTCTCAATATAAAAGTTACAAGAAAACATTTAATGCATTATGAAATCTGTGTTCTACTGTTATGTAGCAGCTGGAAAGAAAGAGGAAAGCCACTGCCATATGACAAGTCAGCTCTTCATGGAGCACAATTCTGACAGCCATCACATGAGTCACAAGTTTGAGAACTGTTGTTACAATCTAATTTCCAGTTCTGACATAGTGTTGGGAATGGTATTTTTATATGCGCAGTGAACTTTGACTTCTTCCTTTTTTGTCAGACAAATTCAGAAGGCTGTTTGTATTTTGCAGAGGGATTTATTTTCCTCATTTTTCATATTAGCTTTAAGGCCTACCTTCAAAGAGAACCTGATCTAGGATTCTGGAGTCTACACTTCTGAGATGTTTCCTTGATGTCGGTTTTTAGAGGGAAACAGTATAGTCTAGTTGACTGAGTATCAGACTGCTATACAGGAATTTCTGAGTATTAATTTTGGTTCTGTCATGCATGCCTAAAGTTAAGTATCTAAATCCATATTTAGGTACCAGAGTACATGGCCTCATTTTCACATTTGTTCAGCTCCCACGACTACCTTGCCCAGCTGTAAAATAAAGCTTATGTATGTCACAAGGTTGCTGTGAGGACTAATTATGTTTTCAAAGTACAGTACATGTATGAACTATAGTACTCTCTAATGAATATAAGAACATCCATATCAGGTCAGACCAAAGTATCATCTAGCCCAGTATCCTGTCTTCCAACAGTGACCAATGCCAGGTGCCCCAGAGGGAATGAACAGAACAGGTAGTCATTAAGTGATCCATTCCATCGCCCATTCCCAGCTTCTGCTATAGTCTTGGCTGTCAGAACATCATCTGGCAAGGAGTTCCACAGGTTAACACTTATTTACTTTCTCCACACAATTCATGATTTTATAGACTTCAATTGTATCCTCCCTTAGTCGTCTCTTTTCTAAAATGAAAAATCTCAGGCTTATTAATCTCTCCTCATATGGCATCCATTCCATACCCCTAATAATTTATGTTGCCCTTTTCTGAACCTTTTCCAATTCCAATATATCTTTTTTGAGATGGGGTGACCACAGCTGCACGCAGTATTCAAATTGTGGGCGCACCATGGATTTATATAAAGGCAATATGATATTTTCTGTCTTATTATCTATCCCTTTCTTAATGATTCCCAACATTGTTTGCTTTTTTGACTCCTGCTGCACATTGAGTGGATGTTTTCAGAGAACTATCCACAGTGATGCCAAGATCTCAAGATCTAATAATGGTTAAGCATTATTATAATATTATTGGTCTATCACACTTCTTCCTATCAGGGAAGTGTTTACAAATTAAAGATCCTGATACAGTCATTTTTATAATTTGTGTTTTCAAATACCTATATTTTAGTGTAAATTTCATGTCTCAAATCCCTCAAATCTTTGTTATGAAGGTTTTCTATGGCTCTGACAGAGGAACTTTGTCATTATGCGTGAAAGGCAACTGATTACTGTCTAAAAAAACTGAAAAGACTTTATCTTTGTACTGTACATAAACTAATGTTCATTTAAGCTATGGTAAGTTATTGTGAAAGCCCATATTTATTACAGTGATTTTAAATCCCTATGAGATCTTTGAATAAAAGACACTACAGAAGCCAGTAACAAAAGTTAGATTTTTCAAAAAGACCTATTCTGTAATCTAACCCTTGCCTCTACAAGAGCAGGATTGTTCATTACAGTACAATCTTCCCTTCTTTCAAATCCTTCCTTTACATCTAAAGTTCTTCTGCAGATCCTTTCAATAATCACTCCATGAGACCTATTTTGTTTTAAGTTTGAACAGTCAGCCAGTGTATCATTTGTTTCCAAATTGCAGTCTGCTTTAATTAGATTACAAACTTCTTGAATCAGATCTTTTCTAATTGTGGGTACAGCAATGACCATGCTGTCAGCAGCACACAATAACTAATCAATTATTTTAATAAATATATGTTGTAGGGCTTCAGCATATCAGGATTAAAGACCAAGAATGAGATTTTTCAAAGTAGTTTAAGGATTTACACACACCTTCTGATATGCTACTTTGAAAATCTCAGTCTTGATTATAAACATTAGCCTCCTTTTTTTGTGCTCAGAACTTCTGAGGACAGTTTAGGTAAATTTTGATGTTTAGTGCTTGATACTTGAGTGTGCCCAAAAATATTACTTCGAGACAGCTTGTAAAGGAAACACTCACTTCTTGAGCACCTCCTTGCAGTTGGGTGAGATACTGTAATCTTTTGCCCATTCCTGGCAAGCTGTAGGTTGTCAACTTAATCACCTCAGTTGTCAGAGGCCATGGCCCTCTAGCTGGGTGTCACAGTCAAAATGAACCCCTTATGGGGTATTAGAGTCTAATAAATAAAACAGTATTTTCACTCACTAGGGGCTACAGCCCTGACTCTAGGCCCTTTCAATTCAGCCCTTTCTTCAGGCTCCCAAATAAGCCCTGTTCCCTCTCAAGGTTCATGCCACTTTACCTGTGGCTGATGGAAAAACCCAGGGCAGCCCACTACTCCACATAAGAACATAAAAGCAGCCATATTGGGTCAGACCAATGGTTCAGCTAGCCTAGTGTCCTGTCTTCCGACAGCAGCCAATGCCAGGGAATGAATAGAACAGACAATCATCAAATGATCCATCCTTTGTTATCCACTCCCAACATCTCAGAAACAGAGGCTAGGGACACTCATAGAATGGTGTTGCATCCCTGCCCATCCTGGCTAATATCTTCCAGGAACTTACCTAGGGTTTTTTTTTTAACCCTTTTGTAGTTTTCGCCTTCACAACATCCCCTGGTAGAGAGTTCCATGGGTTGACTGCGTTGTGTGAAGAAGTACTTCCTTTTGTTTGTTTTAAACCTCAGCCTATTAATTCCATTGGGTGATCGCTAATTCTTGTGTTATGTGAAGGACTAAATAACACTTCTGTAGTAGAAAGACAGCCTGAGACATAAGCCTTTGTATTAGAGGTCTGGTATGAGGCAGTACTTGCTCACCGAATCTGGCAAGAACAGGGCTAATATTGCAGAAATGCATGTTCCTAAGAAATGATAGTCACAAGAGTACTAATGCAAACACATCCCAATATCAAGTGATACCAGAACATCCTGATTTCAAGGATGGTATAAAAACATTCTCCAAGGATAACAGGGAACACACTTACCCCTCCAAAAAGATAAGGTCAGGATGACAGTATGTAATAGAGACGTTTAAATCAAACCAAAATGTACAAGGTGATGAGTAATAACTAGCCATGTCAGAGGACGGTAACTATGTCAGAGGGGCAGTACTAATTTGTTTGTATCGGGGTATAAAGATGTATCTCAGAGGGAGTATCTTTGGCCTAGGGAGGAACGGAAAGTCCTGCCATTCACTGACCTGGTTCACTGTTATGGGCACACATGTATTAGTGATCCGATAGAGTCTGCGGGATACTAGTACTGTGCTTCGTCAACAATAAACCTGGCTGGATGCCTTCAGCCCTTAATGGATCTTGTGGTCACTGGGCGGTTCGCTCAAGGTCTGCTGTGCGAGTTGTCTGCACACGACTAGGGCAGCACACAGAGAGTCCCCCCTCCAAACATCTAACCGCAACTTCCTTATTCACTTTCTCCACACCAGTCAAGTTTGTATAGTGCAGCCTAGTGGTTGGGCAGGGGTGTGTCAGGTTGGCTTCCTCCAGGGTATTCCTCTTTCTTACTCCATCTCTGCACCCTGCAGTGGTCTGTCGTTTCAGGTCATGTTTTCAAATCTATCTATATCTATATCTATATCTATATCTATATCTATATCTATATCTATATCTATATCTATATCTATATCTATAGATAGATAGATAGATAGATAGATAGATAGATATATAAAGAGTCCCAGAACAGGGTGATTTGGGATTAAGCAAGCAATCCAGGTCTTCCCCTTGAATCAGGGTCTTATGGTCCAGACTCTTGTATTTTTAAGGTGTCCCCCCAAGCAAGTTCCCCATCAAGGGACAGACCTCCATGGTTGTCCTACTTTAGGAGTGGGTAGGGGAGCTTAGGTTCATCCTCTCCATCTGGCTCCAATCCAGTGTCCATTGGTATGCGGCTGCCTCCCGGATCACTTTCTATCAGTTCCCTCTGTTCCCACAGGGTAAAGAAAGAAATAAACACAAAGATAAAGTATCTAAACTTCAGAAAGTCACAGGTCCCTTCTATGTAGGGTTGATCAGGTCACTAAAGCCACACCTCACGCAGCAAGAGTTCATTCTCAGGAGCTCAGAGTGTTGTCAGCTTACCTCCATTGTCTGCTTGCAAGTGAGCTACTCTGCTCCCCTTTTAAGCTCCTCCTCCAGCCTGTGCATGCCTTGCAGGTGTGGCAGAGTGGAGCTGCCTGGGCCCTTAGCAACTCCATAACTCCTTCCTGTCTTGTGTGAAGTTTGTACTTGCTGGTACAGGTCAGCAGAAGACTACTTCCCCCTTTGAGCAAGGCAGGAGTGGAAAGAGATGGCATGCATAACAGGTGTTTCTTTCTCTGCACTGCTCTTGGGACAGAGCATTGCAACACTACCCCATCTGCAAGGTTTGTGGCAAACCCAGTATCTATCCCTTAGTCTTTATAGTTTTCCATTTGCTAGTGTCAATGCTGGGGATCGCAGACTGTGTGATGGAACTACCTTTCTCTTACTGTCACTCTTCCTCAGAACTTGTTACATTTTATGGAAAAATGGATCATTATTGTCAGCCAAGTCCAGATAAATTCATTGTTTTTGCTGTACTCAGCTCCAGAATATTAGCCCTTGCTACGCTGCATTATTCCATTATTTTGAAGTGTCAGATATAGCCATGCTGTTCTCAAATGTGCCCAGTATCTAATAGGATAGCTGTTTATACATCATCATTTAGACTGCTCTTTGATAATATCTAATGGGTGCTATATCAATATATTAGAAGAATGGATAGATTGATGGAATACCTTAAGTACCATAGAAAAAGTGAAAAAAAAAGAGACTCTGATCCTATAAAGTATCTTCTTAAATTAAACCAAAATCAACACAGCAATATTCCAAGCTCTTCTACATTTTGTCAGAAATGGTGTCACATGTTTGGGTGTGTCATTACTGCTCTGTGTGGATACACAGGCGCTGAAGTTTTATGAACGTAACAACAAAAAAGGAAAACATTAAAGACATAATACATTCCATGATGATATTTCAACAGACATTCAAAGATGTTTAGCTATGAACGAGAACCTGTGATTTAGAGTTTCTTTTTCTCCTCTGATTCCTTTCAGTAGGTTTAAACAGTCTAAATGTTCATTTGCCATTTCTCGCGCTCTCTCTCGGACATTGCAGTGTTGAATTAGAATCTCCCTGAGGCAGACACACACATCACTCAAGGGAGGTCATGGGGCAGAGATCATGGAACAAAGGTCTTTAAAGCCTAAGCTTTCTAATTTTAGGTTGAACAAGAATGTTCAGAACACATTATTTCCTTGTACCTCTCCCTAGCAACCAACCTTACCGCACTACTCACTTTGCTCCAGGCTACTCGTTCCTTATATTGACTTGCCTATAATATGCCAAGCTTATTTTATTCTTTGTTTTAAAAACATTCTGATCTCGTTTACATTTGTGAAACCATCTCCAAAATCCTGCTCTCAGTTACTGTGGTGTAAATCCAGAACAACTCCACTGAAATCATCAGTGTAAATGTCAGCAAATTATGTTGACCCACTCTGTTTATTCTATTAGCTTATATAATGAAGTAAAATTCACTTTAGTAAAATAGGATGCAGCCGTTATACTGAGTGATATGATATGATTATTCTGGGAGAAACAAAGTTCTACTGTCACACTGCCTGCAGAATGACTTACGCCTGGTCTACATTTAAAAGTTTATCAGACTATGTTGGTCAGGAATGTGAAAAAAAAAATCATACCACTAACTGACATAGGCTTTTGCCGGCAAAAGCCTGAGTGTAAACACAGTTATAAAAAGTCCTTTTGCTAGTAGAGTTTATTTCATTTGGAGAACTGGTATAAGCAATACAGCCAAAGTGTTTTTGTCAAGATAAGCTGCGTCTCCAATAGGAGGGTGTGCTGGTATAGCTATACTGGCAAACCTTTTCCTAGTGCAGACAAGGGCTTCACATTAACACAGACAAATTGAAGATTAACAAACTATAAGGAAAAGTGTCTTAGAACTATAAGGGCAAAAAATAGATGTACAGAACTGTGAAGTCAATGAGCACTGAGAGCACTTGACACCTCACAAGGTTGGGTCACCAGTGGGATACTCTACAAAATGCTTCATTGTTGCAATAAAAACAGTGCCATATCTTCTATTTTCATCATGCGCCGTAATTCAGGAAATAGCTCTATTATAAAACAGATCATAAAGATATTTGGATTAAAGCAATACAGGCCACTTAATACAAATGCAAGATCTTCTGATGTTTAGCTGCAAGGCTAGAAAAAGTATTGTATAGATGGTTAACAATAGTTTCCTAACAGAATTTTGGAGAGTAATATACACAGTAACATGAGCAGCTTAATCCCTGGCTACTACTTATGTTATTTTGATAGGGATTTGTAATTTTTTTAAATAGGTGGTCCAAAATTCTCAAGCAGAAGAGACAGTACTGTTATTGCTGCTATTGGTTTTTCAAGCAGAACTATTCGGTACTGTGGCAGAGCTCTGACCTTACCCCCGTGGGTCCTGCGCTTCTAGGCGATTTATGCTAGCCTCAGTGGCTCACTGTGACCCTCCACGTAGCCCTTCTCTCTCTAGGGCCAGGGTTACAGTCTACTGAGCCCTTTTAATCATAGGCCAGCAAGGAGATTGGTGAGAGAACTCCCACAGTCTCTGTTGTCCCTGGGGGCTTATTTCAGAACAGTTTAGCCTCCTGTCCTGACAGGGGCCTGACTTCCCCTCCCAAGAGATGTTCCTGTAGTTGTGGATTGGGGGGAACCCAGGCCCACCCTCTACTCCGGGTTCCGGCCCAGTGACCCTAATGGTAGCAGCTGTTGGCAGCCAACCTTTCACTGCCAGAGTTGCTACATTTCCCTGGGGCACTTGCCCACAGCTCTCCTGCTTCTCCCTTCTTCACCCTTACCTTAGGGCTCACTTACCAATGGTTTGAGGGTGTCTTCATTAACCAGTCCTTCAGCCACACTTCCTCTCCTCTGCCTGACTGGAGTGAGCCCTTTTTATAGTATCAGCAGGGCTTTAATTAGAGTCAGGTGGTCACATTAGCTTAATGGCCTCGCCTGACTCTTTGCAGGTTAATTAGAGTCAGGTGTTCTCATTAGCCTGGAACAGCCCCTGCTCTGGTCAGTCAGGGAACAGAAAACTGTTAATCCAGTGGCCAGTATATCTGCCTTTTGCTATTCTGCTGTACCCAACTGGCCTAGGTCTATCACAGTACGTACAATACACATGTTTTGTGCTCGATGCTGATCTTAGGTATACACACACTTTAAATAGGGTTGTTTCACATTGCCTTGCAGCATATACTGTAGTGGTGTAACTGAGTCACAGAAATAACTATTAAAAAGTACTCTGTTTGCAATCTGCTCTCTTTTTACAAATTAAAAACATTATTTTTCAGTTAATTTTTCAAAGATCTGTGTGGACAATATGTTTCCGTGCTATCAATGTTTTATTCAGAGCCATAAATGTTGGTAAAGCTAGAATATTCACTTGCTGAGCAAAAGTTAAACATGGACACGGTCTGAAAAATAACCTTTTCTGTGTGCTATTTGCCTCTTCAAAATGTATGAATGTGGTTCTTTGTGCATTTAAATAAGTACATTCTGCAGCTCTTTCTGAGTAGAAGCAAAAGTGGAAATACATTTCCCCGAGTAAGGAATCCATAAAGAGAGTGAATTATCTAATCGTTTTACAAGATGGGGAATTAAGCCTTTCTAATAGCAATCTTATTTGCTTCTGGCTTCAAACCATTATCTCAGAGGAGAAAAACTGCAATCTTTGTCAGTCTTTTCAGATTTAGCACTCTTTCTTCTCCTTTTTTTTTTTTTTTTTTTTGTTAATAATGCTGCATGAAACTGTTATCCAGCAATTCAGATTCTAGCCAACAAACCTCTCCTAGCTTGGGAGCTCTGTGCCATTTGCCGAGGATGGTTTGCATCCAGCAGACACACTGAGGCTGATGATATTCATCACTAGAGTGATTTAATACAGCATCAAACTGAAAGAGTCCACTGACACTGGCATGAAGAATTAGCTTGCAAGACACATTACAAGGGTTTGACCCTGTAAATTAGAAATGTGTTTCTGATTCTGGGGAGAAAAGAGTAGTGTCTTTTTTGAATTCTACACCTGAGAGAAAGACAGGGTAAAGGGATGACCACTTGCTTCATTTTAAATAAGTCAACCTATTAAGTGAGGCAGAGTGACAAAGAGCAAATAGTATTCTATAAATATGTAACTTTTAAATATGCTTAATAACTGTTTCAAATTGCGCAAATCAGAGCCGGTATATTTTTAAAGAAACAACTCCTCTCTTCTATGCTTGGGTGAATGTGTTTTTAATTTGATATTTAAAGTTTTCTAACTTTCCTTTCAGTTTTATTCCCCCACCCCATCCCACCTGGCCTTATACTACAAGAAACCATGTTAGAAATATTGTTCAGCTGTGGCTAAGAGAAGATATTGTAAGGAAATATTTATTCACATTATTGTATGTTGTAATGTTCCTTGAGAACAGTCAAAGCCAGGAACTAATCTGCAGTCATTAAAGTTACAGTAGAGTTCCCTCAGAGGCGAATATAGTGCATTAAGTGCCAAATTTCCAAAAATAACCACCTAATAATAACATGCATGTATGCACAAGAAGCAGTTGCATGCACAATCAAGTAATTGTACAAACTACAAGTGCTTCACATACAACCTATTTGCACAAGTGCAATTTTTACAAATGCAACTTAAATATCCCTTTTTTGAAGATTCAACACTAACTGTCCCAATTATACAGTGAGAATTTTATACCATTTGTATAACCGTATTAGTGCCTCATTTTTATAATGTTAGATGTTGAACTCAACATGCACACATTCATTTTCCATTTTATATATAACATATTATATATATATATATACACACACACACACACACACACACACACACACACACCTTCAAAACAAAGTTTCCTTGAACCTTTCTCTTACTGACTGATAATTATTTCTGCCCAAAACAACAACAATTATATCTCACATGCTCAGCTTCAGATTAAATAATATAGTAAAACAAACTCAATGGGAAAAATTTAATCTCTGAAAATATTATGTAGTACAAGGACATGAACCACCACTCCCCCCATTCGATCTCCTTTCCCTTTTACAGAAAACGAAGCTTCAACTGTAAACAGAGTTTTCTTGACAGCATACAGAATTCCTGATAACACACCATTTTATGGAATTTCTCAGCTGTTTGAAATTGTTGCTGCTGAATTTATCCAGTGGGAAAATCTGGTAATGACTAGGGGAAAAAAATCTGCCTCCTGAGATTCTTGCTGAACCATTGACATAAATCTCATGTCTTATTGTTTCTTTCCCAGGATATGGCTAGGGTTCTGAAAATAGAGAGACCCAGTCCTTTCTTTTTAAAGGGAAGTTCACAAGGAATTCCCCATGAAATTATTTGAAGCATAGGATTGAAAATGATTATGGTATCTGGTGCATTTTTCAAGTCACTCTAAAATAATTTGAAAGTAAAGATTACACTCTTTGATTTACAGATAGCAAGATGTTGAAGGGTAACACCCATGAGAGTGAGAAAGTGAGCAATCCTGACAGGAAGAAACAAAAGAGCAACACTTCAATACTTTAGCAAAATCAACTAACTAATTCTTCAGAATTACTTTATATTTATAATTTGCAATGAGTGCTAGAATGAGTCAAACCTTTGTTGTGCTATTGTTTTTCCTCAGTGTGTTTCTCTTCTTTTGAGGGCACTGAAAAAACATCTCACAAAAGCAAATAATGTCATTGCTAGGACAGCAAATGTGGTACCAAACTGGTGTAGTACTCCAGAGAGGGAAAAGAAAAGATGAAGTGGTTTCTTTAAGCCATATACAATGCCTGTGAAGCCAAAGGAGGCACAACAATATTCCCTTGTTTTGGTCATTCATGGCTAGAGGTTGGGAAACTGGGGCAGAACAAAGAACCAGTCCTGAACCACAGCCCAAACTGAACTGAATAGAGCTGATCAGCACTTTTTTACTGAAAATTTTTCCTATCAAAACACAAGGTTTTGCCAAAACCAAATTTTTTATGAGAAATATTATTTTGGATGAATTTTTTTCAACAATGAATTTGGAAACAAAATTAAAATGTTGGTTTATTTCAAATTGAAATGTTCATTTAATTACTTCTTAAAAAATATTATCAACATTTAAAAATGTGTTCCTTTTTGCGATTGAATGCAATATAATAAATGATGTTTAGGGCTCCCCTCTGTCCTTCCATCCCTAAGTTTCCTTTTTCTATTCTGTAACTTTTCAAAATTTTAGAACTTTTCAGAAATTGGAGGAGTGACAAAAACAAAAAATGGTAAACACATTTTGCTACTTTGTAACTTTTCCAAAGCTGGAGGAAACTTTGAAAAATCACAGAGTGGCAGAGTGTAGCAGGGTGGACCCCTGCTCCGGCTGTGAGGGGTTAAAAACAGCCCTGGGAAGGGGCCGAGGCTTGAGAAGACAGCCTTTAGGCTAGGCTGATTGGGGAAGTAGCTGCAGCTGGGCCACACCCCAATCAGGCCACAGCTGGCCCCTATAAAAGGCCAGGGAGCCAATGGCAAACAGTCTCTCTCTGCCTTCAGAGAGAGAAGGGCCTGGCTGCAAGGAGCTAGAGACTGAATACCTGAGTGAAGCAGGGCTGGGGAAAGGTTAAGGAGCTGGGGAGCTCCAGCCTGGATAGCCCCAGGCTGTGGCCTAGCAGTGGGCCAACAGGTACTAGGGGTTGCAGAGGGCAGCCCAGGGGTAGGCCAAGGCAGCAGGTCCAAACCCCTTTGCCTGTGATGAGTAGGCTGATACTGCAGTCTGCCCCAGAGTGTGGGGCTAGACAATGACTGGCAGTAGCCAATACTGAGGCAAGGTGGGGATAGAGGGTGGGGGTTCCCTGGGCAGGGGAAACCCAGAGAGAATGGGGTTACTGCTAGGGGGCAGCACCCCATGTAAAAGGGCACCGGGTCCAAGGCGGGACATGGGGGCCTGACGACAGGTGGATCACCGGCCTGCAGAGGGCGCTCTGGACTGGAACTGAGCTGATTCCCGGAGTCACCAGCAGGAGGCGCCGCAGGGGTGAGTCAGCCCGTCTACACAGAGGTACAGAGTTTCATTTGTCCTTTTGTCATTCTGTAAAGTTGGAGATGTTTTGAAAAGTTACAAAGGGGTAAAAGGAAAAAGAAAAGAAGTGTGGAAAAATCTACACATCTTTCATGCTACTGCATTCAGTGGCAAACAAAGGAAAACCCAAATCCTAAATTTTCAAACAAAATTTCAGTTTTAAAGAACTTAAAATGATCTCAAAATTCACCCATGTTAAAATAAACTCCAAACAAGACATTTTGAATCCCAGTTGTTCATTTAAAATTTTTCACAGGGGGAGAAAACAGACTTTTTAAAACTAGCTCTAGAACTAAAACTTTAAAATGAAAAAGATAACTCTCTCTCTTTAAACAAAAGCATTTTTACTTCTCTGAGATCCATTGTAGCATTTCAGCAAGTTTCACAGTCTCTGCTTAGATGTCTGCTATGTCTAGATCTGTACAAAAGCTCCATTATAATCATAGGACTGGCAGGGACCTCGAAAGGTCATCTAGTCCAGTCCCCTGCACTCATGGCATGACCAAGTATTATCTATCCCTGACAGGTATTTGTCTAACCTGCTCTTAAAAATCTCCAATGATGGAGATTCCACAATCTCCCTAGGCAATTTATTCCAGTGCTTAACCACTTTGACAGTTGGGACGTTTTTCCTAATGTCCAACCTAAACCTTCCTTGCTGCAATTTAATCCCATTGCTTTTTGTCCCATCCTCAGAGGTTAAGAAGAACATTTTTTTCCTCCCTCCTCCTTGTAACAACCTTTTATGTATTTGGAAACTGTTATGCCCCTTCTCAGTCTTCTCTTTTCCAGACTAAACAAACCAAATATTTTCAATCTTCCCTCATAGGCCATGTTTTCTAGACCTTTAAATCATTTTTGTTGTTTTTCTCTGGACTTTCTCCAGTTTGGCCACATCTTTCCTGAAATGTGCTGCCCAGAACTGGACACAATACTCCAGTTGAGGCCTAATCAGCGCAGAGTAGAGTGGAAGAATTACTTCTCGTGTCTTACTTACAACATTCCTGCTAATACATCCCAGAATGATGTTCGCTTTTTTTTTGCCAGTGTTACACTATTGACTCATATGTAGCTTATGGTTCACTGTAACCTCCAGACCTCTTTCCACAGTATTCCTTCCTAAGCAGTCATTTCCCATTTTTTTTGTGTGTAACTGATTGTTCCTTCCTAACTGGAGTACTTTGCATTTGTCCTTATTGAATTTAATCCTATTTACTTCAGACCATTTATCCAGTTTGTCCAGATTATTCTGAATTTTAATCCTATCCTCCAAAGCACTTGCAACCCCTCCCAGCTTGGTATCATCCACAAACATTGTAAGCGTACTGTCTATGACATTATCTAAATCATTGATGAAGACATTGAACAGATCCGGACCCTTGACTGATCCCTGCAGGACTCCACTCATTATGCCCTTTCAGCATGACTGTGAACCACTGATAACTACTCTCTGGGAATGGTTTTCCAAACAGTTGTGCAGCCACCTTATAGTAGCTCCATCTAGGTTGCATTTCCCTAGTTTGTTTATGAGAAGGTCATTCAAGACAGTATCAAAAGCTTTACTAAAGTCAAAATATACCATGCCTACCGCTTCCACCCATCCACAAGGCTTGTTACCCTGTCAAACAAAGCCATCAGGTTGGTTTGACATGATTTGTTCTTGACAAATTCATGCTGACTGACTGTTACTTATCACCTTAACTATCTTCTATATGTTTGCAAATTGATTGCTTAATTATTTGCTCTATTATCTTTCTGGGTACAGAAGTTAAGTTGGTTGGTCTGTAATTCCCTGGGTTATCCTCATTTCCCTTTTTATAGATTGGCACAATATTTGCCCTTTTCCAGTCATCTGGAATCTCTCCTATCTTCCATGACTTTTCAAAGCTAATGCTATTAACCACTCTGGTTTGGGGATTTTATTATAAGATCCAGCCACGTAAATTCTATCAGGTTTACAAAAATTACTATAAGGAAAAATAAGATATTGATCCCTGGATTTAATCAGTAATCTGAAGAGATAACAAAAAAGAAGCCTAGAGGATATGTCATCTGAGATGCTCAGCATCCTCCATTCCAACAGGGTAAACACTAAGAATTATTACATATCAACATAAACCCAATTAGGTAATGGCAAGGCAAGAAAGAACAGACACAAGCAAAAGGTCTTGATATCATTTGAAGAAGCAAGATTCACAGTTAACACTCCAAGTAAGAGCTCTGATTGCAGTGAGATTACCTCTCCCCCCGCCCAACTAACTCAATATCAACCACTTTAAGTCAGAAATAAATTCATTGCTGCTATACTGAAGCCATTTCTCCCCATAGTTTAGGAACATTAACATATATACCCCCCCACACACACACACAATACCAGGGTCCGGAGCATGATTATGGGGAGGATTTGCATAATTATTCTTTGCATTACACACTTAATTTAATCAATTAAATATAGATTAAAATGTATATGAGAGGGCTATCTTTAGGTCTCTGACACTCTTGCTGCAGAAGTGGGTCAAGCTCATTGTTCCTCTAAACTGTTGTAAGCAGTTTACATTTTTCAAGGCTATCTTTACAAGGAAATGGCTATAAATTTACTTTTATAAAAGAAAAACAAAGACAAATTTTACAAATTTACAAAACAGGTTGCACACTAGATAAAACACATTTATTGAGTACATTGTTTGCAGTATTATTGTAGCTGTGTTAGTCCCAGGATATTAGACAAGGTGGATGAGGTTATATCTTTTATTGGACCAACCTCTGTTGGAGAAAGAGACAAGCTTTCCAGCTACACACAGCTCTTCTTCAGGTTATAGAGTAAATGTCAATTTCTTTCACAGTATTGAATATGTTACAGAAGTCACAAAATGTAACAAAACATAGATGCTTCTCTGCTAACCTGTAATTAGCCAAATATTGAACCCATATGTTTTTTTCCTTATATGTAGGAGATGTCTGATTATGACTCATCAGCTAAAACTGAAGTAGTAGTTATAAGATCTGCTGTAAAGTGAATCAGACCATTCTGTGAGTCAGCTGATTTATGCCATTTCATGGAATGCAATTATTTATCAGATAAATGTTAACAAACATTTTACTCAAATGTTTTAAATCAAATTTATTCTCCCTATCTAAAATTGCCTTTGCTAATTCTCTTCTCTGTGATCACAGAAAACAAACATTCCAAACTACAGATATTTCTGTATGTCCCTGATTTCTGCAATCTATGAACTTTGCTTTGTTTCACCTTTTGAATTACACCTCAACCCCGATATAACACTGTCCTCGGGAGCCAAATTTTTTTTACCGCATTATAGGTGAAACCACGTTATATTGAACTTGCTTTGATCTGCTGGAGCACGCAGCCCCATCCTCCCCCAGAACGCTGCTTTTCTGCGTTATAACATTATTCGTGTTATATCGGGTCTCATTATATCGGTGTAGAGGTGTATGTCACCCTTTTGTTCAAATGACTTAATATGATGCCTAACTTGCCTAACTTGTGGTCAGTTTTTGAAGCACTCTGGGAAAAACATTGTTCTATTACTATTTTCCAGTTTGAAAACCCTCTTAAGCTGTTATACATCTGCATTTCTCTCCCCATGTGTGAAACATCTATATGGAAAGCAGTAAGCTCTCTGTTTCTAGTCTGTATTCAAGTCAACAAACCTCTTTATCACCCTGAAGATTTAAGCCCCTCTTTTGTATCATAAAATTTTACAAAGCAATTTGGTGTGATGACTTGAACAAGACCTACATCTTTATCGTCCATATCTCTGGGAGGAGAATGTTACCTTTTATTAATAGTACTGATCTTGGCCTTGATATACCTATCAATTGAAGAGGATTAATGAGGGAAATTATCAGCATTTGAGGTTTAGAAAAAAAGACCCATCTGCACATTCATCAATCTAAGGAGGAACATTTTGCAGTTAGTTCAAATTATGCCCATGCCTGGATATTTCTAGACTCCTATTTCCTGCACTTCCTAAGAAAGCTCTCACTTTCTTCTGAGAGAGCAGTCAGGACCTTGGAGCACGTACTGAAAAAGAAGCTCTTCATGGGTAATCTTTTGTACACAGTGGTTAAAACGAGATGATGATTATGGCGAAGAATCATGGTAGAAATTTTATAAAATTGTGTATTATATCCACAATCAAATCAAAAGAATTAATGATGACGAGGCTACTATTTAAAAGTGTTACTGTTGAAAAAACAGTTACTCACCTTTGTAACTGTTGTTCTTCGAGATGTGTTGTTCATATCCATTCCAATTAGGTATGCGCGCGATGCGTGCACGATCGTCTGAGAATTTTTACCCTAGCAACACCCAGTGGGTCGGCTGTGGAGCCCCTTGCAGTAGCGCCTTAATGGCGCTGGATATATGTCCCAGCCGACCCAGCGCCCCCTCAGTTCCTTCTTGTCGGCTACTCCGACAGAGGGGAAGAAGGGCGGGTTTGGAATGGATATGAGCAACACATCTCGAAGAACAACAGTTATAAAGGTGAGTAACCATCTTTTCTTCTTTGAGTGCTTGCTCTCATCAATTCCAATTAGGTGACTACCAAGCCTTACCTAGGCGGTGGGGTCGGGGTCAGACATCGCCGAGTGCAGAACTGCTGAACCAAATGCGGCATCGTCTCTAGACTGCTGAACTAACGCGTAGTAAGCAGCAACGGTATGTACCGATGACCAAACATCAGTTCTACAGGTCTCTTGTATTGAGACCTGAGCCAGGAAAGTGGCCGCTGAGGCTTGAGCCCTCGTGGAGTGGGCGGTGAGGCGCGGGGTCTGGACACTAGCCAAGTTGTAGCAAGCACGGATACATGCCATAATCCGTGAAGAGATGCGTTGCGAGGAGACCGGTAGGCCTTTCATCCGGTCAGCCACTGCAATGAAGAGTTGGGTCGTTTTCCTGAACGGCTTAGTACTCTCGATATAGAAGGCTAGAGCCCTACGAATGTCAAGGGAGTGCATACATTGATCCTGCCACGTAGCATGCAGCTTCGGATAAAAGACCGGGAGGAAAATGTCCTGGTTCACATGAAAAGCTGATACCACCTTGGGGAGAAAGGCAGGTGGGGGTGAAGTTGCACCTTGTGGAAAACTGCTCACTTCTTTACCTTGCTGAAGTGATGGCTATAAGGAAGGCTGTCTTCCAAGATAGGTAAAGAAGTGAGCAGATGGCCATCGGCTCGAATGGGGGCCCAGTGAGTCTGGAAAGGACCAGATTAAGGTCCCACACCGGAACCGGTTGTCATACTTGAGGATAGAGGTGATCTAAACCCTTCAGAAATCTAACGACCATCGGATTGGAGAAGACAGAGGAAGCATGTTCTCCTTGATGGAAACTGAGATGGCTGCCAGGTGCACCCTGACAGATGATACCGCCAGGCCCTGCTGCCTTAGAGATAAGAGATAGTCTAGTATAAGCAGTATCGACGCCTGCAAGGGGGGCATGGCGCGCTGCTTGCACCAACAGGAGAATCGCTTCCATTTGGCTAGGTACGTGGCTCAAGTGGAGGGCTTCCTGCTGCCTAACAGAACCTGCTGCATTGATTGTGAGCAGAGTAATTCCGACCGAGTTTGCCATGTAGCATCCACGCTATAAGGTGGAGCGATTGCAGGTCGGGATGACAAAGGCACCCGTAGTCTTGTGAGATCAGGTTCGGCCACAGCAGGAGTGTGATTGGAGGCTCTACCAACAACTCCAGGAGTGTGGCATACCAGTGCTGCCTGGGCCATGCTGGGGTGACCAGAATCATACGTGCCCTGTCAGTGCGTAACTTGAGCAGGACCCTGTGGACTAGCATGAATGGAGGGAAAGCGTAGAACAGGTGGTCTTTCCATGAAAGTAGGAAAGCATCTGTTAGGGAACCCGGAGAACGTCCCTGGAGAGAACAGAACACTTGGCACTTCTGATTGTTGCGCGAGGCGAATAGGTCGACCTGGGGAAACCCCCACCTCAGGAAGATGGAGTGGATGACGTCTGGGCGAATCGACCACTCGTGAGGCTGGAAGGACCTGCTGAGGCGGTCTGCCAGCATGTTCTGGACCCCCGGGAGAAACGACGCCACCAGATGTATCGAGTGGACTATGCAGAATTCCCACAGGCGAACGGCCTCCTGGCATGGGGGGGATGACCTGGCTCCCCTTTGGTTGTTGATGTAGAACATGGCCATGGTGTTGCCTGTGAGGACTGCCACACAACGGCCATGTAGATTCCCACGAAATGCCTGACACGCTAGGCATACTGCCATCAGTTCTCGTACATTGACGTGCAGAGTTAGTTCGGACGTGGTCCAAAGACCCTGTGTTTGGAGTTCGCTGAGGTGGGCGCCTCATTCCAGAGATGATGCGTCTGTGACTAGGTACAAGGAAGGTTGCGGGGTGTGAAATGGTACCCCTTCGCACACCGATGTGGGGTCCAACCACCAATGGAGGGAGGTCAAAACCGATTCCGGGACAGTGACCACCATGCTCAGGCTGTCTTGACCTGGTCGATATACTGTTGATAACCAGGCAAAGCCAAAGTCTGGCATGCCTGGTCACGTAAGTGCACGAAGCCATGTGCCCCAGAAGGCTGAGGCACATCTTACCGTGGAAGTCAGGAAGTTTTGAAGGCTGTGGATGATGTTCGCCATTGACTGAAAGCGTGCGGCCGGCAGGAGGGCTCAGGCGAGTCTGGAGTCTAAGACTGCCCCCGATAAATTCTATTCTCTGGGTTGGTTCCAGAGTCGACTTTTCGTTGTTGAGCAGGAGGCCCAGCTGGCAGAACATGCTTAGAGCGAGTCGAACGTGGGATTGTACTTGGTTCCTGGTGAGCCAGTCGTCGAGATACGGAAACACTTGGATCCGTTGTCGACGAAGGTAGGCCGCCACGACAGCCATACATTTGTTGAACACTCTGGGAGCCATGGACAGGCCAAAGGGAAGGACAGCAAATTGGTAGTGTTTGAGATTGACCACAAAGCAAAGGAAGCATCTGTGCGCTGGGTAAATCGCTATGTGGAAGTAAACATCCTTCATGTCGAGGGCAGCGTACCAGTCTCCAGGGAAGGAATAATGGTCCCTAGTGAAACCATGCGGAACTTCAACTTTACCATGAATTTGTTGAGTCCACGCAGATCGAGGATGGGTCGAAGCCCACCCTTTGCCTTGGGGATTAGGAAGTAGCAGGAGTAAAAGCCCCTGCCCCTTAGCTCCCTTGGAACCTCCTCAATTGCTCCCATGGACAGGAGCGTTTGGACCTCCTGTAGCCGGAGTTGCTTGTGAGAGGGGTCCCTGAAGAGGGACAGTGAGGGAGGACAGGAGGGAGGGGAGAAAGAAAACTGGAGGGAATATCCCCTTTCCACCATGAGAAGAACACATTGGTCTGAAGTTATATGGGACCACGCCCGGTGGAAATAGGAGAGACGATCTCGAAATGGGGGGAAGGATCCTGGATGGTGGCTAGTAAGCCATCCTTGGGTGAACCTTCAAAAGTTTTTTGTGGGCCCTGTTGATGGTTTGGGGGGGCCTTGGTTCTGACCGGGTTGGTGGCTGGTGGATCTCTTTCTACCACCTCGTCCATGTCTTCTATAAAAGTCCTGCCTTGGATGAGGGGGGTGGGAGGTAGAACCGTTGAGTCTGTGGCCTAAAGGGCTTGCCCTGGGTAACTAGGGTGTGCATTCCCAGGGAGCGCATGATAGCCCTGGAATCTTTCAGGCTCTGTAGTCTAGAGTCTGTTTTATCTGAGAACAGGCCTTGCCCATCAAAAGGCAGGTCCTGCAGGGTTTGTTGCAGCTCTGGCAGTAAAGCAGATACCTGCAGCCAGGAGATGCATCACATGGCTATGCCTGATGCCAGGGTCCTAGCCGCAGAGTCTGTGCATCTAAGGAGGCCTGTAAGGAAGTCTTAGCCACCTTTTCGCCCTTTTCCACTAAGGCCCCAAACTCATCCCTGGACTCCCGTGGAATTAACTCCTTAAATTTCCCCATGTAATTCCACGAGTTATGGTCATAACAGCTCAGGAGTGCTTGTTGGTTTGTGATCCTGAGCTGAAGGCCCCCGCTGAGTAAATCTTGTGCCCAAACAAATCAAGATGCCTGGCGACTTTTGATTTGGGCGCTGGAGCTTGTTGACCATGCCATTCCCTTGCATTCAATGAGGATACCACTAGTGAACACAGCTGAGGGTGAGTGTAAAGATACTCATACTCCTTGGAGGGGACAAAGTATTTCCACTCCTCTGGCCGTCGGTGGGATAGAGGCAGGGGTCTGCCCGATTGTCTTGGCGTTGGTCTGGATGGTGCGGATGATGGGCAATGCTACTTGGGACGGGGCTTCTGCTGAAAGTATGTCCACCACTGGGTCCTCCAGCTCCACTACCTCCTCTGCTTGTAGGTCCATATTACATGCCACCCTAAATAAAAGGTCTTGGTGGGCACTAAGGTCTATTGGGGGAGGACCCGAGGTTGTTGTCCCTGCCACTGCCTCATCTGGAGAAGATGAGGAAGATGTCACAGGGGCCAGGGGATCCTATGGCAGATCGTGTTGTGAGGGGTCCTGTTGCCCAGGATCTGCTATACTGGGGTCTGGGGCCTGCGCTGGGTGCAGACGCTTCCATACCCCCTGGAGGAGGACGACTTATGGTGGCTTCCGGTACCCTGGGTTCTGAATGGGCTGAACGGGAAGCCCCTGATGGAACACCTTGGGATTGGTGGTACACCCATGGGGTCCAGAAGGACCATTGTGCAGGCTCCTGATTAGGGTCTTGGCCTTCGTCTTGCCATTGACCCATATTACCCTTGCCCTGGCTTGGAGTGGGGTAGGCTAATCGCGAGGTGCCCTCGGACTGAGATGTCTGTGAGGCGGAGCGCGAGGGCCAAGGCGGTGCCAAGAGTGTCTGTATCAACTCTGTGGGTTGCAGTGCCGACTGGTACCGGGTCGCTGGAGAGCAGTGCCAGTGAGGCGCTGGGAAGTGGTACTGGGATAGAGATTGGCGTCGATGACCGTCCAGTACCGGGATCCAGATCTGGATCGCAACGACAACCGCCTGTGGGAGCAGTGCTGGGATCGGCTCCGGGAAGGAGATCGGCGCTCTGACCGGTGCTGGGAGTGACGTCGTGAGTCTAAATGGTACCGCAGCCCAAAGCCATGCCATGCAATGAGGTGGATCGGTGCCTCGAGTACGACTGAAGCCGCAAGAGGGAATGGTGTCGGGACTGCGAGTGGTGTCAGGATCGGGATCTACTCCGGGATTGGGAGCGGTGCCGTGTTTCCACTCTAGGAGATAGTGGATGTATTAGGGTTGGCTTGCCCCTAGACTACCGCACGAATTGAAGTCGGAGCCGGAGCCTGCACTGGTGCCGGCTCTGTGAGGGCAATGAGGTCTCTCACTGTTGCAAATGTCTTCAGCGTTGATGGAAGGCAGGGCTCAACCACGGTTTGGGTCAGGGAGCCAGTGTGCGCTGGACTCGATGGTTCCTCCCTCGGTGCCGGAGTCAACAGTGCCGATATCGGCGCTTGTACTCTCGGTCGCTCCGGTGCCAGACGCGACTCCAAGATTGGCAAAGGCGGTGCCGGTGCCTATTGCTGAGAGGCAGTCACCTCCGGCTTACGCTGTCTCTTCGGGCCTGGCAATAGGTAACAGCACTGAGTCACTTGTACTGGACGCGGTGCTGGAGAGGTCCAGTGCCACAGGCCTCTATCCGAGTCTTCCCGCGGTGCAGTACCTGAAGCTGCTGCCGGGGCACTGTGCACCGATGAGCTCGGTGCCAGAACTTGGTGTGCCGATGTGGGATCTGGGCGACGGGCCGCCTCCATAAGGAGCTGCTTGAGCCTAAAGTCCCGCTCCTTTTTGGTTCAAGGTCTGAACGCCTTACAGATCCTACACTTGTCAGCCTGGTGAGATTCCCCGAGACACTTCAAACAAGATTCGTGGGGCTCTCCCTTTAGCATAGGCTTTGAACAGGCTAAACACGGTTTAAAACCTGGAGCTTTGGGCATGAGCCCAGCAGGCAGGGGGGAAGGGAGAGGACCCCTTCCAACCTGCTAAATTTAATCACAAACCTAACACTATAACTAAAACAACTACTGCACTATACTAACTATAACAACTGGAACAACTATCTAAAACTGGGAAGCAAAAGCTAGGAAGAGTGGAGGACAGCTATGCCGCGCTCCACAGTTCCAACGACCATCACGGGCAGTAAGAAGGAACTGAGGGGGTGCTGGGTCGGCTCGGGGTATATATCCAGCGCCATTAAGGTGCCTCTCCAGGGGGCTCCTCAGCCGACCTACCGGGTGTTGCTAGGATAAAAATTCTCCGACAATCGTGCAAGCGGTGCGCACACACCTAATTGGAATCTATATGAGCAAGCACTCGAAGAACTCCTGAAGTCATCTACATAAATCCCTCTCAGAACAGTTCTGCAGTGTCACAAAGCCTCCTCTTAGGAAGACTGGAAACCTCTAGGAGTAGCATCAGAGAGAGTGCCTTGGCCTAGGAGTTGAATTGGAGCAGGGCACATTTTAAAAGTATAGGAGGGTGAAAGGACCTGGATGTGCAAATGCAGGGGTAAAATTACATTTTTGTCTGAGCCAAGATGCACATTTCCCAATATTTAAATCTCTGCCAATTAAGTAAAAAAGTGAAGAAGTCCGATTCATTCCACAGGCAGCTAAAATACCTGTGATAAATGGTAATCTGATTTGACAAGTCTCCTACCTACAAAACTTCTACTGAAATTAAATGGGAGTATTCACTTTAAGTCACTTTATATAGCCCCATTATCACAAGCCATAAAATGGGTGAGGTTAAGGGGAACACACTTACCTGTTTAACTGTATGTGTATTTATTTTTCTTTTTTTTTCTTTTTTTTTTCTTTTACAAAGGGCCCCACTACCAAGATCAGGGTGCATATCTATAAACACAGTATAGGTCAATGTGACCCTAAGAGCACTCCAGTGTCAGAGGACAAGGGGCTCCCTGGTATTTAGCAGTGAGATTCAGCTGTCCTGACCAGCTCAGTGTTGTCTTAATCTGTATCTAAAAGGTATCATATAAGGTATCATATGTGAACTGGTAACATACTGGTCCATTAATAATATTGCAGGGTGCACGTACAGGTGATAAAGGAAAAAATATAAGTATGTGCTAGAAATATGTTCTTAAAAATGTGTTTGGCATGTAGGGCTTACGTCACCCCACCCTAGACTAAGGAATGTGGACCTGTCTGCCTGAATGTATCCCCAATGTAAATTTAACAAGGAGAGGCAGTGAAAGTACAGAAAAGTTAAACAAAACCATCAAACTAGCAAGTGGGGGAGATGGCCTCCTAACTATTTTGACCAGGGGGAGGAGATTGCAAAAATTAGCATGGCATTAGCTCCCTGGTGGACACAACAAGCTGAGCCCCCAACAGGGCTTCCTGACTTTGAAACAAAGATAAAACCTTGAGGATGTAAGCAGGGAGGAAAAGCCATTTGGGCATCCTTCATCTGAAGAGACAAAGAAACTAAGTGCTCTGAGTTGGATCCTGGTTAAGCACTGTCATACTGGAAGAGCCACTGGAGTGAAAAAAAATCTACCTTGAACAGAAGACTCTAGTTTGTTATGTTAGGTTTTAGTCTTAGAAGCATATTTTTACTTTTGTTTGTAACCATTTCTAGTTCCATTCCTTCCATTTGGTATCACAAATATCTGTTCTGTGTTAATAAACTTAACCTTGTTTTATTACACACCCCTCTCAGTGCAGTGTTTCAAATTGAAGATTAAAATCCTCAGCCAAACTAACAGGCTGGTGCTGTGTACTGTCTCTTTGAAGGAGCAGTGAACTTGATACGGTTTTGTGAGTGCTACAGTGAGAGGGGCTGAGCACAGTAGGGGAGATGGTTTTGGGGAGACTTGGGACTGGAAGGGCTGTTGGTATCACCCTGGAAGAGCAACCAGGCATTGTGCTCTCAAGCAGGCTAGTGATGTTAGAGCTCTGAGTTAAAGCTGAACAGCACAGAAGCACCCAAGGTTATAGGACAGGTGGTGACACAAGCCCTTACTGGGCTAGGTGAACCCCAAAGTTTCACAGTATAATACTACAAACATTAATTAAATAAAAAAGATAAAATAAGAAAATAAAAATACCCTTCCCAAACCTTAAGCAAAAACTCAGACACAAATAGGCACCACAGCATGCCCCGAGGGCAAATAAATGTAGGCTTTGACATACTGACAAGGGAGTTAAATTCCACTAAACACCACAGAATGTTTGCAACAACTCATTGAAAGACTTCAACTGCCTTGCTGGAAAACAGACAAAGTGGGTGAGGTAATATCTTTTACTGGACCAACTTCTGGAGAGAGGTGTTCTGCTAGGACCCAAGACAAAGTTTTAAAGACATGTATCAACATACTGAATTGGACTTGCAAACCAATAGGAAACTAAATCAGTCTTTAGAGTACTGGCATAGTATGCTTCCTGTAGCTCACTCCACCCAGTAGCTGGGCTGCTGGATGTAGAACCCACTGGAGCAGTCCTTTGTGGAGCAAACAAAAGACATGGAGGCAACTGCTTCACCAAGTACAGAGGAGAAAAGTGGCTTTCTTCTCAACTACTGTGTTATGAGCAGCTGAAGCTCCAGTAGTATCCCTGGACCTCGTACCTTCTTGAAGAGAATGATAAAGTCCCCTCAACACTGAGGGGAATGGCAATTCCCATCTTTAACTTTAGAGCTTTCCGCCAATAGCATTGGGGCAGAAAAGTCTATGGTTCCTTGGAAGCTTAAAGAGGCTGATGAACAGCAGCAAGAGCCAAAGGAAAGGAGGCAGGTGTTCAGATACTCAAGTGATGGGTATGGTAGAGACATACATTTTCAGTCAGGTCCTCTCTGCCATCATCAAATGGGGCTGGGAGAAGGAAGTGTACAGATCAACCCATAGGTGCATATGAGCACTATTTGGCACACCTGGGGCCCAGCAAAGCTGCATTTATAACCCTCCTTCATGTCCCTTCCCACAGTTTTTGAGTCAGCATTGAATTAGCCTCAGGGGGAAAACCTCACCAGGGAAATCGTCAACTGCCCATCTAAGGCAGTTCTAAAGGTCCATGTGCACCATTAGAGTGGTGCAGAGGGGCCTTAGAGTATGCCAAGATTTGGCTCAAAGATTCAACCCACTGAATAGGGATGAGTAGGATTTGGTGGCCAAACAGCTGTATGGCTCCTAGAATGACTTCTTGTCTCATAAGAATGCCATGGCCACTATGGTAAGCAGGACATGGAACTATTCATTTTTAAATAATTCTTAAATTCTTTAAATTATTAAAATAATAAAGAGATGTGAAAAGTAATATGAAATTACAACAATTAATTTCAGTGCAATTATTGACACCAAATGTATCAATTCAAACACTTCCAAAGGTAGGTTTAACTTCACTCCTTAAAAAGAGATCCATACAAAGTATTCGTATTAAATCTTTGTGCAAGTCTACATATAGAAAACCCAAACCTTCCTAATTTACTTGTTACCAACTTTTAACATAAAGATGAGCACTGAGTTGAGAAAATGTAAGTTACTATAAATTTGGTTGTTTGGAAGCATATTGCACAATATTAGCATTTTATTCCCTATGATTTAGGGTACTGATGACCATCTTCCTATTTTAGTCATTTCCTCTCTAGAGTACAGTACTATATTTTAATCATTTCTGAAGATACAACACCTCACCACCAAAAGCAAATGTTTTGAGAATTACAGGCTTTACAGCTCAGTGTTGACACAGCTGTGTTGACAATGATGACATGTAATTCTCAGAGGTATCACATCCCAGGAACAGTGCTGACAATGTGCTACAGCATGGGCATTTAGCATGCCTGTGGGTATATTAGGAGTACCAGCAAGTGTTTTCAAATCAACATCCCTAAACCTGAAGAAGAGCTCTGTGTAAACTAGAAAGCTTGTCTATTTCACCAATAAAAGATATTGCCTCACTCACCTTGTCTCTCTAGTATCCTGTGACCAACATGGTTACAACAACACTGCAAACAATCCCTAAACAGGTGGCATTTTAAAAAGCGATAATCTTAAAACGGAAAACCAGCAAAACTAGGATGGCGCATGCCAAAACTACCAATGTGATTTCACCACAGGTTATTTCTATATACAAGTAGCTAATCCCCTTTAAAACAACACAGAACAGCCAGTGGCAAAGGCAAGGAGAGAAAATTAGCAAACCTCTGTATTGGTCTTGTTAATCTATGCCATTTACCTAAGGGTAAAAAGACTAGTTTTGCCATTTAAACAGGCTTAAATCCTTCTTCCAAATGATCTTGTGTCTACAGAGAGAGATTAAGTTTAAAATTTAACAGGAGTACTTGTGGCACCTTAGAGACTAAAATTTATTTCAGCATGAGCTTTCGTGAGCTACAGCTCACTTCTTCGGATGCAGACTAACACGGCTGCTACTCTGAAATCTAAAATTTAAGGCATTTCAACTAGTGTTGCATTCTTAGTTGACTTGGCTTCAGGAATACCAAGCTGTTTGTATGCCCTCATACTGGAAATACAAAAATTACTTCCAGCTATCAAAATTAAAAAGGGTTCAAACTGATTAAATTATTTCTAAGAGGTGAAACAGGATGAGATCATGAAGTGTTAAGATGCAACTTTATGAACTCATGAACTGCACCTGTGCAACTATAGCTTGATTTATAGAGGTGCTTTTAAATTGATTTTGAACTGCTAAATTCCCTGATTCATCCCTTGAAAAGCCACAAACTCAGATAACTAATGAAATTCAGAAAGGCTTAAAATTTCAAGCTGTGAAGTAAGGCTCAAGACTATCTATACTCTGATTCATTGTTAATATGAACACATTACATAAAACTCAGTTGCCAAAATAGACCAAAGGATAGCTACGAGCAAAGTAATTTTCCTTTAGCAAAGGGGTGGTCTCTCCTTGACCCTTAAGCAAGCATAGTAGTTATCTAAAAAAGCTGGGGAAAAGAATCTACGTGTTATTATGACTGGCTATTGTTTTACCTGGCACACCTTGCGCAGATGTTCAACGTGACCTTTGCCTGAGGTTCAGCAGGATGTGCACTTCGAGTTTGATTAAATTTACTCCCAGAAGTCATCACACTGGTTACTCCTTCCATTCTTAAATCATCAAGATCCTCTGTAACAACACAAAATGAGTGGATGAACTAAATTACACTGTAGAAAATTTTGCAACAATAAGGGTATTTCTCCTGTAGTCAATAAGGAAATATTAGCAATGAAACAGCTACTGAACATTGGGAAGAAGACAGATAATTACTTTCACAAAAAAGGAAACGTTAATTTTAGGAGATTTTGCATATATACATATATATTGTGCTAGAGGACATTAGAAATATGACACAGTATAAAAGAAAAAATATGTATTATATCTGACAGTGTTGCCAATTTTTTCAAGTTCTGTTTCACCAACTCATTTACCAGAAGTTTGCAAATTTATCTGTGGAAAGATGTTGACTGACTATTCAATTTAATTGTAGGGAGTGAGGGACCCAATCCAAAGGGGACATTCAGTTACTGGGAGAATATGCTGCATCTTCTCTTGACATGCTTGCTATTGATTTGTATTTTCTTGTTACCTAGCACTGCAAAATGTATTCTTAAAAATCAAAGAGATTCTGCTTAACCTGGAAAATATATTATGCTTTATTTATTTTTATTTATTACATACACATATTACATATACATACACACACTTATAATGTGTGTAATTATATGACCGTTATCACTGTAGTATTCAAATGGCTCAAAAGCATTAATGGACTTATAACCACAACAGCCTGTGAGGTATAACTCCCATTTTACAGATGGATTAAATAACTTGTCCAAAGTCACTGGCTAAACTGAGAATTTAAACCAGGTCTCCTGATTCCCAGTCCAGTGCTCTATCCACTTCATCACCCTCCAAATATATAGGAGGGTGCCTTAGAGTAGGTGTGATTGGTACAGGAGGTGTCTCGGGTTTTTTAATATCCTTTTCCACATGCATGGAAATTTACTGTCCCAAACAGAGCCAATAGCCTTTGTCAATGGAAAATGACTGGCTCGAGATGGGGTCCAGGGTCACATGAGCATATCACATGCCCCTCCATGTTTTGCTGAATCACAGGGGGTGGCCATTGGCTCCTTGCTGTCTGAGGCATCTGCAGGCAGACCTACTGAGTGAGATAAGTTTCTTCAATGGCCCATTGTGAGAGCTGAGTGTCCCTAATGGACCGACAATACATAGATTTACATCAGGGCTACATCTGGTGGGTGTCACCCAGGAATACAACACATTTAAAATACAAGTACATAGCCAATATTTATAACTTCAGATGCAAATATGATACATGTCTAGAAATAAGATAATCATACTTAGCAAATTACAACTTTTCTATTGATACCTTACATGACATACACAATTACTATAAATCTTGTACAAAGTAACAGTGATAAAAATGGCCACCTTTCTTATAAACAGTATCACACCCCTCCCTCCCTTCTGTGCTGCTGTCTTTAAAGCTGGGCAGCTGGAGATCAGATGCTGGCTGGGCACCAGCTCTGAAGGCAGCTGCCAGTAGCAGCGCAGAACTAATGGTAGCAATACCATGCCATGCCACACTCACTTCTACGCTGCTGGCAGCAGCACTGCTTTCGGAGTTAGACTCCCAGCCAGCAGTGATCAAGCTTCCTGCAGCCGGGGAAGGTTCCTAGGAATGGGTGTGACCTGGCCTCAGGAACAGCCTGTGCAGAGGAAGAGGAAGTCCTGTCCTTCCCTCCATGACTGGCAGCTGGAGCCTGACCGCTTGGGAGTTAAAGGGGCCTTGGGCTGGCTGTGTGTGTGTGTGGTGGGAGGGGTGTTGATCACAGGGGGCCCTGGGCGGTCACCCATCTGCCCACCTGTAAGGCCAGCCCTGCCCCCCCAGAAGTGACACCTTCCCCCCAAACCATGCCACCTCACTTCTGCACTGCTGCTGCTGCAGTGTTGCTGCCTTTAGAGATGGGCTCCCAGCCAGCAGCCACCACTCGCCAGCTGTAGAGGAGACCAGATTTTACAGAATTGGACAGATCTGGTTGAAGGAGGTGTTAACAATAACATTTTTATTGCCTAATGAAAAATAAAAAACATTAAATTCTTTGGGCCAGATCATCATCTGGGGTAAAATGTCAGCTCCACTGAAGTCAATTTACACCAACTAAGAATCAGTTCCTTTTATTTTTTACCCATAGTTAGCACTGCCAATGCAAACTAGATCAAATGAACCAATGTTTTAAACCAAATTTATTTACATTCAGCAAGGGCTACCCAATCAATACATAAGGATATCATACACAAACCAAAGCGTGTGTGTACAAACGCAGAGTTTAATTTTGTTTAAAGAGAAGAGAGTCACAATTTTTGAACAGCTGTAAACTACTGGATGGATCAGGTTTTAAACGAAATGGCAGCTTATGCCTCATTTTCCCCCCCAAACAGCTGTTATTTCTATAAGTAAGGTTTCCAACAATTCTCTGCTTGATTAAATTTTGGCTGTCTGACAACATAGAAAGGTGCAGTAATTCTATGTTATAAGGTGCCAACCATCATAAATTTTAAACTTATTTCCCTACACTACAAGATGTGCGTCACCCAGTTTTACTTAGTACTAAATTTGATTAGCTACTGCTCTGGCCTTTTCCTCAATAGTAAATAAAGTTAGATACCTTCTGCTTCAAAGCTTGTGAAATATACTAGCAAGGTAGATGTCAGAATATGTCTAATAGTACTCAAAACAGGAAAAAAATGCAAAATGTTAAATAGGGTTAAGTCATCATCCTATTCTTTTAGCCAAACAGCTGTAATCTATACTGAAATGCATAATATTTACAAAGCAACTCACATTATCCGATTTTTTGCAAAGAATGCTCATTTACCTAATGCAATGCTGGAGGGGAAAAGAAACTATCCTGCCAGCTGTGTGCAAATTCATCAGCATTCCAAATGGAAATACAAGCATAATCCCACTTAGCCAAATCCGTTTAACCAAAACACTTGTTTAAACACAAGATTTGATTATGTCTCTGGGACTGAACGCAGCCCTGTATTTACACCCTCCACACAACTGTAATAATCTGTGTACAAAACATACCTTCTGAGGTATCATTTGAAAAAACTAATAACCTGCTGGTCTATAATATCCTGGTGAAATGCATGTAGCAACATTATATGTAAAGTTGTGAACATAAATTGAAATATAACTGAAATGTGTTTACCGGACAAGTTTGGGGATGGCATAAACCAGTTCCTCGAAGACAAGCTGATGCCTCTAGCCAGGTGTCAAAATTGATTGGCAATCACCTGTCAAGTGACCATTCTTTGGCAAGGAACGGGGGCAGGAACAGATTGATCTGCATTTTAACAAACAACAACATGGAACCTCTTTCACCATGAGCCTCCATCCTCGCGGAGGGAAAGAACTTTATCTAGGGGTAATCCTTAGGAAAATTCATTTCAACGAGTGACTGGACAAGAATGCCCCAGGTATTTCTCTCTCTCTCTCTAAGGTGACAAAAGAACCAGACTTTTGACTTTGGAAGGAATCCTGACATGAAAATTTGGTTAGTAATATTGCTGGGAACATGTGGTAAGTATTTTGTCTTGAACCAAGTCTAGTTTTAGTTACTAGAAAGCATTTTACCTTTATTTCTCTTGTAACCATTTCTGACTTTAATATCTTATACCTGTCCTCACTTAAAGCCTATCTCTTTGTAATTAAATAAACTTGCTTTCTTTATTCAAAACTAATTCAGTGTTGTGTTTAAATTGAACTGTTTGGGTAACTCTAGTTAAAGTAGCAAACTATTGCATACTGACCCCCTTATAGGGTCAATAGACCTTTTATATCTGAACTGTCAGGAGAGAGCTGAAGAGTGCACAACACGTGTTTGTGACTGAGGGCTTGGGCTTAAATTACTGTTTATTTTGCTCAGCCCCTGCCTGAGGGTCTGAGCCCCTCAAACCACTGTTTGTTGCCCCGCCCTGACTGAGGGTTTGGGCTTCATTGACTGTTTATCTTGCTCAGCCCCTGCCTGAGGGTCTGAGCCCTTGGACCTTCGGAGACTGAACTGCTGATTTAGGCCGTGTAGTGATGCGTCCTGGCTCCTGGCCGCACCTGAGAGGGCCGAGCCCCCACACCGGACTCTTACACCATCCCATTGCGGAGCACCACCGCCCGGACCATCGCCGGGGAACTGGTGAAGATATTTGCGCGGGTGGGCCTGCCCCGAGAAATTCTAACCGATCAAGGCACCAATTTCACCTCCAGGTTGTTACAGCAGGTCTGCAAGCTCCTGGGACTAAAACAACTATGCACCTCCATCTACCACCCACAGACGGACGGGCTGGTGGAACGGTTCAACCGGACCCTCAAGGAGATGTTGCGAAAGTTCCCCCCGGAGGAACTACGCCAGTGGGACCAGTTGCTCCCTCCCCTGCTGCTAGCCATGCGGGAGGTGCCCCAGTCCTCAACCAAGTTTTCCCCATTTGAGCTGTTGTATTTGCTGCCCTATTTTGAATCTTTTCCAACTCCAATATATCTTTTTTGAGATGGATAGACCACATCTGTTCACAGTATTCAAGGTGTGGGTGTACCATGGATTTATATAGTGGCATTTACTATTTTATTATCTATCCCTTTCCTCAGTGTTCCTGGGGGTTTTGGGGTTTTTTTTGGTTTTGGTTTGACTGCACATTGAGCAGATGTTTTCAGAGAACTATCCACAATGACTCCAAGATCTCTTTATTGAGTGGTAACAGCTAATTTAGAACTCATCATTTTATATGCATAGTTGGGATTATGTTTTCCAATGTGCATTACTTTGCATTTATCAACATTGGATTTCATCCACCATTTTGTTGCTCAGTCACCCAATTAAAAAAAAAACAAAAACAAAAACAAAAAAAAACCCATACACAGATAGGCAAAAAGGAGAAGGAAAATGCCAAGAGATGAGGTGGAATGGAAGACTATTTGAACTATCTCAGAATTCCTTATCCACATCTCAAAAAAAGGGGCCCAAAATTTCTTTGAATTCATACAATTGTTCTGTACATCAACAGGCTATTCTTTCTTTTGCTGCTCACTCAGACAAGTCTGAATACCACTGCTCTAGTCTGGGCATAAACCTACTCCTCCATTTTTCTACAATCATGTGCTTGGTAATCATTGTAGCCCTCAAGCTTCAAAGTCTTTGTGGTAGAGTTAAACCCAGTGTAGAAGATACAGAACCTAAGATACAATTTTCAGCTGAGGTTTGGTTGCTGGAGATAAGCACTATTTTCATTCTTGTGTCCACCTCTTTCCACAGTGGCTTGACTGTTGGATAGTTCCACAGCATCTGCAAAAGGGTTCTTTTTTCTTAGAGTGCCACCAAATATCAGTGGAGAAGGCCTCACAGCTTGCACTAGCTCTGTGGCATCCAACAGATTTTGAATAGAATCTTTTGCTATATTAGGCATAGCCACAGAAGCATTACAAAATATGCTCTGCCAGTGGGATTCTTTTAAGGCCTATGATAACTCCCTTTCCCGTGTTTTCACAAAACTCCTGACCAATGGGGTTAGTCTTCATTAGCAAAGTACACATAGCGGAGGAGTTTATGAAGTATGTCCAAAGTTCCCAGTAGGTCTGGGGCCTCTGGACCAAACTGGTACTTTAGCAACTGATACAGTACTGTGACTCTGTTGAGAATGGCAGGTCATATCATTGCTTTAGTGTTACAAAACAGACTAAACCTCATGCTTGACTAATTGGGAATTTATATGATACCCTGGCTCAGCCAGTTCTTCCAAATTACAGGCTCTACCTCCCCCTCACCCAATTTGCAAGACTGGGTTATCCCAAAAAAGGGCTTTTGCAAGCTAGCAAGAATGAAATTGGTTCTTCTTTGCTAAGAAATCCCACATCCTTCATGCAACCACCATGGAAGACTCCTTATTTTTCTCCATCGAACACAATAGGAACCAAGCAGACCCACGGGGGAAATGGATACATTAACCCCATTCAGTTTCTGCACATGTGGGCATAATGGTGTTAGCATGCTGGAACCAATTAGACATTTGTGTCAAGTATCAGAGGGGTAGCCGTGTTAGTCTGGATCTGTAAAAGCAGCAAAGAATCCTGTGGCACCTTACAGACTAACAGACGTTTTGGAGCATGAGCTTTCGTGGGTGAATCTGACGAAGTGCTCCAAAACGTGCTGTTAGTCTATAAGGTGCCACAGGATTCTTTGCTGAATTTGACATTTGTGACATGATAAAAGCATAATGATTTTGTAGGTCTGGGAAGTCCCTGTTCCCTACAGGGAGCTGGAGATTTTTAAGTGATGGTCATGAGCCTTGACCATGATCCTACAAAAAGGCTCTAATAATGTTATTAAACTTTTCTAAAATAAGATGGAAGACTCTACAAGTAGATTGCTTAGACTACACAGAACCCTACACTGAAAATTCATTATTGTATTAACCCTCCCCAAAAGCTTAGGGAGAGGATGCCACCTATTTGTATCACTAGGTATACAAGGTCACATTGCTGGTTGTAATACAAGAGGTTGGGTAAGAATATAACAGTTGAATTCAGGAACCATATGGGTCCAAATTCAAATTTTTGTAAAGTATAACATATATACCTCCAGACCGATCTCTCAAAAGCCTTTTCTTTATCTGATGCTCATACGGCTTGTGGTCATCCTATTTCACTGCTATGACATCAATAAGTTGTCAAAGATTATCTGATAGAACCCAAAACTTTCTCCGCTCTCATAGCCAGAACTTTTGCCAATATTTTGACATCACTATTACTAAGTGAAATTTGCCTATAATTGGAACATAGTTTGGCATTTCCTTGGGGTTAAGGAGTAACTGATATTATGACTTCCCTCAGTATAGGGGGAAGTATGCCCTCTAGGAGTGACTCAAACATGTTAAGCATCTCGTTAGACAGGAGCTCAAGAAAGTATCTATAGAATTCAGAAGGGAAGCCATCTGGCCCAGGGACTTTCCTGATTTTCATATTCTTAATGGTTTGAATAAACTCATCCTCAGTTAGTGAGCATCAAGGTTTCTATACTAGGCTGCAGCAATTTGTGGTAAAGTCATATTTTTGAAAAATTGAACAAAAGCATCTGTTGAGAGGTTTGTGTCCAATTTGTACTGATCTTTAGTGAAATTAAAGAACAACACTTTAATATATTTTGGTGATGTACATAATGTTTCTCACAGATGACTGAGATTCTATGTGCAGAGGTCTTTTGTTTTAGGTGAAAAGTCAGCAACTTGTCACCTTTTTCCTCCAATTCCCAGAAGTCCTAACTTAGTTGAAATAGGGCAAATTTAGGCTTCGCTGAGTGCAGCTTATTGAATTAATATCAACATCTATGCTGTCTTTTAACAAGAGTTAAATTGAATGAATATAGGTGTATGTGCAATTTAGATAAAATTAATTTCACGGTGATCAAGAAGAATGGCCATCAGGGAAATAAAAGCCTCTAAACTAGATGTTCCAGTGTTTAATGCCTGAAAGTAGGAGTGGACTTGTGATACTCTTCTCTAGGAATGCAGGCATAAGAATTTCCAGCTTTAGAATCTGGGTTTAGCATATGCTCTAAGTTTTTGCTCTGGGTGGTAGGGAAGGCCTTCTACCAGACTCGAGTGTGAGGTCAGAAGCAATGAGTGCTACTGTGAAGAAAATGGTAGAGGAAAAAAACCATGGCTTGGAATACAAGTATATGAAACCACTGCCATATGCATCCATACTTTCTAATGAATCTGTCTTTGCTAAGATCAGAGTGAAGGAAAGACAATATTCTATTGTTTGTACTTTATTTTCAACTGAACTTTAAGCTCTGACTTGTACCCACAGTTCTCCAATTTCCTAGTTGTCACTATTTGCTCATTTCTCTCTTTCCTCAGGTTCTTGATATTCATTAAAACAAACCATAATTATATTGGCCAAATCCTGCTCATCTTACTCAGCTAGACCTTTCTGACTTAACTGCAGTACTTGCGCACAACTTTTAAAGAATATTTTGCTACTTAGGGCTGTCCTTAATTTGAGTCTTTCCGCAATTCTTTAATAATACACACTCAGCAGGAAGTGTCTGCAGTGCAACAATACTAGAAATGTTTTGTATTTAAAAAATGCTCTTAACATCAAGAATTAGCAAAATATAAAAAAGCAAAAAATGGGAGAAAAAAGCATGAGAGATTTTTTGTTTTTTTAATTCCTTACAGAAAGGACCATAATATCTTTTGGAAATATCTTGTTACTGCTGCACAAGTTTCCTAAAATACAGCCAAAATATTTCAGTTCACATGACACTGCTAGTCAACCAATCCTCTTTGTATGAAATTAGTAGTTTGCATATGCAAATTATTAAAACTCTTCATTGAGAAGCTAAGATAAACTACTATTAAATTCATTGCATTATAGAGTTAATAGAATATCCATCCTTTTACCCACAATTATAAAGCAGCTATATAGTAAATATTCAGCCTCATAGCAAGCTTCCAGCAAACTGTTTAATTTGTGTAAATTAATTTTTGTGCTAGTATGAGAGCCACATTCACATTTCTTTGTATCCACTTAGTTTACTCTATCAGTTTCTTGGCAGGGTTTATCTTTGCTGGTTGTCAAGTAGCCAGTGGAAATTTATACACTTTTAACTGTAAAAATAATGAAGATCAAGGCAAAACATAAAAATCATAAATCTTATCAGAAACATTTTCAGTTCAGCAATACATTATAGTGGACTTTCCGATAGCTTTCTTTAAAATATTGTATTATATATATATATATATATATATATATATATATATATATATATATATATATATATATATATATATATATACACACACACACACACACATAATACAATATTTTAAAGAAAGCTATCAATATATATATATATTTTACAAGCATTTCTAAAGTGCCAGTCACTATAGCATCCATATGCTCTTTCAAAAACCTCTCCATCCCCCTCACCCCCTTCTTCCTTCACAGCCTCTTAATAAAATAACTGAATTCCAGGTGAAGTCAAGGACCACACTTGTCCTATAGAAAAGAGTCTGCATATAGATGGGACATTTCAACATACTAAGATGATGTTAAGATTCTTGTTCAGCTCTAGTAGAATTTCTGCTCTCTGTAGGGTATGCCTGGGATCTGTCAGTCCAAGCGTCCAGCTTGAATCTATCTGTGGTTCTGGGAGCATGGAGTCAGAGATGGTCATAGAGTTACCAAGACCCCAGTTCATTTAAGGATCTGTAGACAAAGATAAGTATTCTGAACTGGACAATTCAGGCAAGTAGTGAAGAGACTAAAAGAACTTTAAGATAAATTCTTATTGCTTTGCCATGATTTGCAGAGGACCAGTGCATGCTGTATAAGCATTAATTTTTGGTCAGTCTTCATGGTCATCTCCAGATGCATTCCAATAGCTTCAATGTTCAAAGACGTCTGATAGTAGCCATATATGTATCAAGATAGACAGAGGTAGGAGGAGATAAATTTGTAGATCACTGTAATTGCTCCTCAAATTCCTTCCTAGTTGTGGATGGATGAATGTCATGTTGGCTACTGTTGCTATCTGGGAGTCCAAGATGAGTTCAGAAGGACCACACAGTGGCACACAACCTTGACAATCAGGGAAAGGTGGCCTCACTAGGGTAAAGGGTCATGGTATCTGTCAGATCCTCAATTTGTGTCCTACCAGCCAGCTTCATCTCTGCTTTGCCTTGGTTGAGCCAGAACTGTTTTGCATCCATCTTTCTATTTCGGGCAGATACTGGGATAGCTGGAACACTGCACTGTCTGCACTTAAAGAGAGGTCATAATAGCCCACAGAATATCATCTTTCCTAGTTGGGGATCACCTGTACTACTTAGATCTTTCAGGAAAGGAAAGAGCAAATCTATTTAAACACAATTTCATCCACTCCAGCTGCTGAGCTAATTGTTATATCAAAATCCACCAGTATATCTATCTAATGGCATTAGCATGAATGCTGGTTCATGCGACAGAATTCCAAACGGAATGATTTCTAATAAATTATATTGTTTCTACTGAAAGGAGGAGATTTTTTTCCAAAAAAAATTGAGTTACATAAGAACTATATAGTTGATGGTATTTTATAACCTCTCTACTTCTGCTAGAATGTTTGTGTAACCTATTGGTTCACTGGGCTTGTGATTTATGTTTGCTCATGGTTTTCGTTTGGGTAAGAGAAAACTAAGAAGTATGTAGATTCTCCCAAACTGTTGGTGCAAGCACACACTAATACAAAAGAAAGAGAGAGAGAGATGCTGCAGAGCAAAATCTACAGAAACAGTATACATAGCATAATATGTGGTGCTACAGTAACTACTCTAGTTTTATTGAATACTACAGAACAAGATAATGGCATAAAACCTGGATTACTTGTTGCAGGATAAGTTATTATAGTTGTAACCCATGGCTGCGATAGGATACATAGCTTAGAAAACTGAAGCGTTTCTTGTTATTCAACACACTGTATTTATTTCCCAGATAAGCAGTAGAAACCACCCATTTCTTAAGTGACATCTTCTCAAAGCCATAAATCCATCCCGTGCAGAAGTCAGATAGAATTGTCAAGTAATTTTCTCTATTTCTCAAAATACATGGAGTGTCACTGATTTCAATGGGCCCAGGATTTTCACTAATGGGTTTTAACTCCTTAGTGTAAGACTGGTACAGCTCTTGTAGATCTTGAGATGTTTTGAATCTTGAGGTCAATAGCCGTGGGATAGCGCATGAGCCAGATGCCCTGGTGGCCATTACATGTCATCCCCTGCTGAGTAGAAATGCAGCTGATTAAACATTTCAGCCAGTTGCTTTGTCTAAGTGGGAGGCAAAACTCTGAGAAAGAAAAGCCCGATCAACATAAGACAGAAAGTGTGCCTTAAGGAAATGTCAAAAGTAAGGTGCAAGGGAAAACAAGGCCTTAAAAGTACTCTCTAGTCTCTGAAGGGGGGTACATAGGGGAATATAAATCCTATCATAGGGGAACTTCATAGAAGTTAAGTAGTATTCCCTTCTCAAAAGGCGCCATCTGTGTAAAATTTTCATTTCTGGAGGGCAAGACTTTTGATGGATATCTCAAGAGTAAAGTGAGGTTAAAGCTGCAACAAGCAGCAACAACAAGGGCAAAATTAACAGTATGAACAGGGAAGATTTTCAGTTTTCATTGTTTTAGTTTTATTTAGCATTAATAATATAGAGAGTAAGATAGCTCTTTCAAGATAAAAGGGAAAGGGTACTAGTGTATTGAAAGAAATGTTGGAACAGAGAGGACAAGCGCCTCTGGCTCTTCAGCCTCAAGACTGACTAAAAATACCTCTGACTCTTAAGCACTGTTAATTCAGTGATGGTGCACTGAGATCAAAGTTGGTGCCAGAGTATTGTAGCAATTGCACCAAGGTGCTAATTAATAAAGACACTAAGGTGCAGAGAAAACCAATAATGCACAAAGACGTTAGGCATCTAAGCACAGTATAGGACATGAGTAAATTTCTTCAAGACACTAAAGCACAAAGAAAAACTACTGAAGTGCCAGAGGCAACCATAAGAAGGATCTCACCAGAATCTTCTGAGGACAGCATTTATACTTGGTGTGTACTTACTAATAGGAAGCCAGGCTCATATTCAACCCTCACTACTCCTGACCCTAAGGACCTTAAGAGTTAACAAAGTTTTGCCTATTTCAAGGCCCAGAAATTAAAAACCTGCATAAATGGTATCTTAACAGAAAATAGATATGAGGAAATGGATTTTAATAAATCATTAAAAATAATAGTATGTATTACAAGAAAAAAATACAATCCGTTTTCAATTTAAAAATTCATTAACTTGCCAAGTAATCATTTCAATTTCTATTTTCCCTATAGTGATTAAACTAAACAACACATGAAGCTGATATCTTCTATTGTGATGGTACCTCTAATGAGCTGAGATTTGACAGAGGTTAGGATCTTACACTCCTGCTATCAAAACATGTTTTTGATCTTACTATCTTCCTTTGCCTGGTTGAGAGTCCATGAAATATTTCAATACAAAACAAGTCATGACTTCTGGTTTTCTGGCATGACTGTTAAAAGAATGTTTGCTAACAAACGTGGACTTATCATGGCTGAATCTTTATCTATATTTGCAGCTCCTTAAATAAGACAGTGGAGCATGGGGCACAGGTCACTTGCAGATTTAAACTAGGGTAAATGGCAGATTGTCTGTAACCTGAAGTCTTTAAATAATTTGAGGACTTCAGTAACTCAGCCCGAGATTATGGATCTATTGCAGGAGTGGGTAGGTGAGGTTCTGTGGTCTGCAACGTACAGGAGGTCAGAGTAGATGATCATGATGGTCCCTTCTGACCATAGTCTATGAGTCTACAAAACTACAACCCCTTGTACTTATCACAATGTTTGAAGAGGCCACCAACATACTCTGGGAATAACATTCAAACCTAACACACTAACTATATCATTTTCAATAAGTACCTTCACATTCCATTGAGACTTCTTTTTAAGCATTTTATAAGCAATTCAGTTTATTTTGAAATCAAAATATGAAATTAAGTGTCAAAAAGTGTTACTAGTTGCTTCTACCTGCACACCTAAACTATATCTTATTAATATATAGCATAGTGTGAGTGAGTGTATTAATTCTCAATATATAGATTACTCCTGAGGGCATTCTGCACCAAAAAATTAAAAATGCTGCACACAATATTTTAAAATTCTGCACAATTCTGCAAATTTCATTTGCCAATAAATAAATGCAGAGGCTCCAGCATGGCAGTGGGGAGCACAGGCCACTGGTTGCACAAAGGTGGGAGATCACCTTGCAACTTCCCCACCCACAGCACATGGACTCAACGGTGAGGCTGCACCTGACCCTAACACAGTACAAGGCCTGGACCTGCCCCAGAAACACCCGGGGGTCCTACCCTTCTGTGCCAGGTGTACCAGGTGTGGGGGCAGGCAGGCTCAACCAGGCAGGATCCACTTGCATCTGAAGAAGTGGGTATTCACCCACGAAAGCTCATGCTGCAAAACGTCTGTTAGTCTATAAGGTGCCACAGGATTCTTTGCTGCTTTTACAGGCAGGATCCAAGTGTAGAGAGGCTTAGTGGTGGGAGAGCCAGGTGTGGGGTGAGAGGGCTCTGTGTGGGACAATCTGGGTGCAGGCAGCTCAGTGGGGGGGTCTAGGTGAGGGGATCTGGATGCAGAGAGGCTCATTGGTGGAGTTCCAGGTGCAGGGACAACTCTGCAGAGACTTCCAGGTGAGGGTGATTGGGGTTTAGAGGGGGGGCTCTGGGAGTTGGGGGAGTGGTCTTGGTGGGGGTCTGGGTGCAGCTAGTTGGGTGTCAGTGTCATGAAGGTCTGGATGTGGGGGCTCAGAGTGGTGCAGGGCATGGTGCATCAGGGTGAGGGTTTGAGTTGAGGGAGCTCAGCAGGGGTGGTATGGGTGCAGGGGGGTTCCAGATGTAGAGGTTGAGGTTCAGTGGGGTGGGGTTCAGGTATGGAAGGCTAGAGGGTTCTGGATGTACCAAGTGAGGCTTGGCAGGGGTGTCTGGGAGGTCCGGATGCATGGGGGTTGGGTGGATGGGGGAGCAGCTCCCCGGACAATGACCCCTCCCCCCACAGCTGAGGAGCAATGTGGGCAGGAAGCAGGGGAGGACACTGAGCTTTCTGAAGCTGGGGGAGGTTTCTGAGGGTGGGTCTGACACAGTCCCAGCCACTCCTTGCATGGGAGAGGAATTCCTGCCCTCTCTTACCTCCTGCACAGATGGGACAAGCAGCTTATCCCAGCTCAGGTAAGGAGCCACCGGCTGGGGTGTCCCCAGCCCTGTGGTGATTTACCTCTCCGCCAACTGCTCTCGGTGCCTGAAATGATGGAGTGGTGCGTTACTGGTCTTGCAGCTTCCCTGGCAGAAAGTCATTTTTCTGCGGGGAAGCAAAGAAATCTGTGGGGAACATGAATTCTGCACACATGCAGTGGTGCAGAATTACCCCAGAAGTAATAGATGAGTTTACTCATCCACAAAAGCCCTCCCTCACACAAACAGGTAGCCTACTCTATCCCCCTTGATAACTGTCTAACCCTTCTGCAATGTTCCCAGATATAATGATACTATCCCTCACATGAGAGTACTCCAAAATTCCCAAACAAGCCCTCTCCACATTACTAAATGCTCTTTTAAATATCCTAGAAGCACTTTTGAACACCCTCTGACAAATGAGACTCCCACAACTTCCCCACATAAGAGCCACGAGCCAACTGCTGTTCCAGCTGTCAAACCCTGCCAACTTAATAAGCCCTTCTGCCAGTTTGTGACTCTCCCATAACCCTCTAACAAGCACCCTAACTCAACGCTTTTTGCAGTTGCCATAACTTCTCACTACACACATAAAAATCAACTCAACCCCACTCCAATCCCCTTAGCTCACTGTAGGTGACATCCACCTGGAAATTATTTATCAATCAAGGATTCAAGGTAATTTCCAGTATATTCTCAAGCAACAGTGTGAAACACTGCCACTACATTGTAGGATGAAATTAAGAAAGCAATATATTGAAGAAGCAAAATCCAGCAGAATACTAAGAAAACAAAACAATATGGCCTACTGGAACTCTGAGGAATAGGATAATCTGAACAGGATTTACAGGGCTATGGAAACCTAACTGTTGTGTTTATAAATCTTACAAGTTTTATAGGAGAGTTTCAACTCTCAAAGCAAACACAACAGGGACTCATTTTTGGTGCCTGTAACAGAGTCGGCACCTGCCTCTCATGAGTGTCCCCTTTCTCTGGCCAATGGTGCCTGCAATCTCTCAGTTCTTTTCAGCGGGGTGGCATCTACCTGTGGCAAGCACCCTCTTCCAGCCAATGGATCTCTTGGCAGGTATTCAGTGACTCAGTCCTCTGACCAAGCCACCTACACTGTCCAATGGGGCCTATGTCCTATAGCCCAGTGGTTCTCAAAGCCAGTCCGCTACTTGCTCAGGGAAAGCCCCTGGCGCGCCAGGCCAGTTTGTTTACGTACCGCGTCTGCAGGTTCGGCTGATTGCGGCTCCCACTGGCCACAGTTTGCCGGTCCAGGCCAATGGGGGCTGCAGGAAGGGCGGCCAGCACATCTCTCAGCCTGCGCCGTTTCCCACAGCCCCCATTGCCCTGGAGTGGTGAACTGCAGCCAGTGGGAGCCTCGATCAGCCAAACCTGTGGAGGCAGCAGGTAAACAAACGTCGGACCAGCTTTGAGAACCACTGTTGTAGCCTTCCCCTGGCTCTGGTTCCCAGTCTGACCAACAGGGCCTATCTCAGTACCCTAGTTGGCCAGCTTACATGTGAAGGGGTCTCTTCATCTGCCCTTTAGTCCTCTGACCCAGCTGGAGAGCTGGCATCAGTCTAGATCAGCCCCCTTCTTGGGGATAACAGTTTCACAGTCCCTTCCCTGTGCCTATCTTAAGCGAGTCCTAGCAGCCAGCCAGAAGCTATTCCTTCACTTCCCCAGACCCTGCCAGCAACTACCTGCCTTAGTCGTTTTCAGCCAGCCTAGAGCACCAGCCAGGAGCACCTCTTGCTCCCCAAGTCCCTTCAAGCAGACTTTGCTCACTTGGGCCCTGCAGCTCCTTTTATGAGAGCCTACTGTGCCCTCATTGGCTGCTTCCACTGCAGCCATTCTAGCTTTTTGAAGAAGCCAATAGTAATCAATTACAAAAGATATTCCATCTTTTAGGATATTCCATCTCTCTAAGGAGGACTAGCTAATGCCCAACAGCTATCAGAAAGGATGATGTGTATGTCTCCGCTACATATATGTGAACTTCGCATGTCTTGATAAAGCCAGTGTTAGCATTCCAGATTATTACATGGATATACCCTGGAAAATATTGTTCTTTTACAGCCCACAAATTCAGGCTGGCCACTTGAGACTGATACAATCCAGTTCCTAGTGGCAGCTCCAGGCACCAGCACTCCAAGCACGTGCCTGGGGTGGCAAGCTGTCGGGGGCGCCCTGCTGGTTGCTGTGAGGGCAGCAGTCAGGCTGCCTTTGGTGGCATGCCTGCGGGAGGTCTGCTGGTCCCATGGATTTGGCGGCAATTCGGAGGCGGGTAAGTCAAAGCCGTGGGACCAGTGGATCTCCCGCAGGTGCTCCCCCGAAGGCAGCCTGACTGCCATGCTTGGGGTGGCAAAAAAGCTAGAGCCACCCCTGCCAGTTCCTATGTGTTTCTACATAACGGGAAAATGTGTTTCTCGTGTCAATATGCCAAAATGCTAAAAAGTTCTGCTCATAGTATGAATACACAAGAAACTATCTGGTAACATCCCTTGAAAAGGTACCCCTCATCAGCAGTCAAATGGGGAAGTGGTTTGTAAGCCATTGTCAAACACCTTGCCAAATACATAAGGAATTTTCTCTATCACAAGCTTAATCATGTCTTCTGCTTTCAGGTGCTTGTGACTGAATAGATAAGTTTGTAACATCTGGAGGAACGATGTGTCCTCAGACCCTTATTTTAGCATGTTCTTTTGGTCCCACATTGCAGTGATTGGCTGAAAGTCTGAAACAAATGCTTGTGTTGATGAGGTACCACTGTAAGTGTAAACTAAAGATTGCCAGGTTTTTATCATCTTCTGTGTATCACAAATTAAGCATCTAACAGAACCATTTATCAAAAGGAAACACTGCAGTATGAAGTTGGCTTTGATGTGCTGAGGTAATCTATGAGATATATAGCAGGTGACTGAGAGGAAGGAATTTGGCAGGTACACAATCAGTCATATTTATTATGTTCTTTGTACACTTAGCTAGAGGGAAATAAAGGACTCTGGTCAGGGTTAGGCAGCTGGAGAAGGAAAGTTTTACTCAAGAACACACACAGGTGTAGACTATATATGGAACTATTGTAGTAATTGTCTACAAACTGACCATGTACAGGACTAGTGCCAATCTCCAAGGCCTGTCCCAAGGCCAGATACACAATATGAAAGGCAAGCATAGGATTCAAAATAAAATAAATGGCTAACCTACTTTCTGGTACTCAAATCTGCAAGCAATGAAAAATTTTACCCCATAAAAAATGTATTTCCAAACCAAAACCTAGAAGTGGCAGTTTTTTTTACAGTTAAAAAGCTTGATATTTTTAAAATGTTTAGCTAGCTACAAAAATCTTTCATTAGAACAGAAGCAATAATCCAAGTCTCAGAACCATTACTTTACTCTCTCTACATGGTACTTTATTAATTTACTGAACAGTCTTCAACTAGAAAGCACTGATATAAAATTAATGATTGGGGAATTTGAAAACTGAAGTAGAACTTAAAAAAAAAGATTATTACACACAGGTTTAGTCCTATATAGTAGGTACCATTTATATTTTCATTCCATAGCAAAACTTGAAAACCCACAACAAAATTGAAAAAATGTCAGTGCAATAAACAAGATTTGTTTTGGACAGAAAAGAAAGTATACTCTCTATTTCACTCTCTCTCTCTCTGGTAAAAAGAACAAATATGTAGCTGGTTATTGCATTTTATTATTTACTGTACCTTTAAGAAAAAATTTCTATTATGATTGTTGCATTTCCAACATCTTTTGACAAGTTTATATTTTCATTATATGAAAAAGAATTTTTTTTATAACTTATGGTTTTAATAAAACAAAGGAAAAAAAACATTTTGAAGCCACAGTTGGATTTGTCTGTCTTCGTAGAGCTAGAAATATTTTCATAAATGTTAAAACTGAATAATCCTATGTATTTGCATAGTTATTTATATTTAATTGTTAGAATTTTAAACAATTGTTCTGGAGAGAATTACAAACACCTGAATTAATTCATGTATCTCTTGTCACTGATACTGTGTAAGTACTCATCCACACCTGAATGTGGGTATTTCAAATATAAAGTTTATATACAGTGACTAAACTCGGGCTGGGTCTGTGTTTTTTCCCTAGGAAACTGTAAATCAAGAACTTTGATATTATGTCCATGTCTCTCACTCTCTCTCACTCCCTTGACCTCATCTCCTCAGTCCAGAAATATATCTAACTTTATGCATTTAACACCACACACGTCCTTAGATAAAATTATTGAGGTGTCAAACAGCTGGCAGAGAAATGAAAAATTATTAAGTAGTTCCACCCTCATTTTCATATATTCCTCCAAGTTGGACCCACCAACTCTCTTCACATGATCATACTCACCTAGGGTGAAATCATGGCCTCACTGTAGTCAATGGCAAAACTCCCACTGACTTCAGTGGGGCCAGGATTTAACCCCAAAAATGTTTTTCTCCCTGGGATACACTGTTCCATTAATGCTGTACTATATATAGGAAAGCCTTCTTCCATCTTCTGGTTTGGAGTCTAAAAAAATCCTACTCATCTTTGGGACAGTGGCTAAATGTCAGAGTTTGGTCCTGAATGTGTACGATTCTGTTTTTATTCATTTTTTCAGAGTAGACCCACACTTTTAAACCTTAAAATTAACTATAGTACTATATGTCTTCATTCACCTCTATATTTTACTTATTTTAGGAAATACATATGCATAAAACAATTACGTAAAGAAGAGGAAAAGATGGACTTTTAAAATGCTGCCTTCAGATCAGTGAGCCTATGCCTCCCATTCCAAATAAAACCTCCAAGCCTGTTGAAGTACACACTTCTCTAATTTTTTCCATGACACAGACTTAAATCCAGTTAAATTATGAATGCTGATACAGGGGATAAAATAAATCACTTGAATATACAGGATTCACCCTTGCAATTTTCCCCCTCTGAGATCTCTTGCACTGAGCTGGTTTATTGTAGCTAGGCAACTGGAATAGTTTAAAGCGGATTTTTAATCAGTGCTAGGCAATGCAGAATCAGCTAAATTAAAAAGGGATCATATATATGGTCACTAATTTCAGTACAGTGGATACCACCCTAAATAACCATCACAGAAAATAAAAAAATGCATTAGTCACAGTAAAGAATTACTTTTATTTTTCTTGGAAGATGCAGCTATAATACTGTATGATATCATTCCAAGGATATTACCAGTAACTACTAGAAAATATTGAGAATAGGGTGGAAGAAAGGAGTATGGACTTGCTCCTGACACTACTGAAATTAATAGGAGTTAATAAGAACATAAGAATGGCAACACTGGTCAGGTCAAAGATCAATCTAGCACAGTATCCTGTCTTCCGACACAGTGACCAGTGCCAGGTGCCCCAGAGGGAATGAACAGAACAGGTAATCACCAAGTGATCCATTCCCTGTCACCCATTCCCAGCTTCTGGCAAAGAGAGGCTAAGGACACCATCCCCGCCCCTCTTGGCTAATAGCCATTGATGAACTTATCCTCCATGAATTTATCTAGTTCTTTTTTGAACCCTCGTACAGTCTTGGCCTTCACAACATCCTCTGGCAAGGAGTTCCAGAGGTTGACAGTGTGTCCGTGAAAAAATACTTTCTTGTGTTTGTTTTAAACCTGCTGCCTATTAATTTCATTTGGTGACCCCTAGTTCTTGTGTTATGAGAGAGTAAATAATACTTCCTTATTTACTTTCTCCACGACTGTCATGATTTTATAGACTTCTATCATATCTCCCCTTAGCCATCTGTTTTCCAAGCTGGAAAGTCCCAATCTTATTAATCTCTCCTCATGCAGAAGCTGTTACATACCCCTAATCATTTTTGTTGCCCTTTTCTGAACCTTTTGCAATTCCAATATATCTCTTTTTTTGAGATGGGGCAACCACATCTGCACATAGTATTCAAGATGTGGGTGTACCAGGGATTTATATAGAGGCAATATGATATTTTCTGATCCCTTTCTTAATGATTCACAACATTCTGTTCGCTTTTTTGACTGCCACTGTACATCAAGTGGATATTTTCAGAGAACTATCCATAATGACTCCAAGATCTCATCTTTGAGTGGTAACAGCTAATTTAGACCCCATCATTTTATATGTATAATTGGGATTATGTTTTCCAGTGTGCACTATTTTGCATTTATCAACATTGAATGTCATCTGCCATTTTGTTACCCAATCACCCAGTTTTATGAGATCCCTTTGTAGCTCTTTGCAGTCTGCTTTGGACTTAACTATCTTGAGTAGTTTTGTATCATCTGCAAATGTTGCCACCTCACTGTTTACCCCTTTTTCCAGATCATTTATGAATATGTTGAACAGTACTGGTCCCAATACAGACCTCTGCGGGACACCACTATTTACCTCCTTCCATTTGGAGAACTGACCATTTATTCCTACCCTTTGTTTCCTATCTTTTAACCAGTTATCGATGCGTGAGAGGACCTTCCCTCTTATCCCATGACAGAGTTTTGACACTGAATTCATTGAGAGCAAGACTGGTTACTATGTGTCCTTAAAATAGAGCTACTTTGCCACAGGCTATTTAAAACTGCAATTTTCATTAAGGATATAATTGTTACCTTCCTAAATTGGCATTTAGTTCCTTTCTACCCTTTCCTACTTGCCTCTCCTCTTTCCCTCTACTCTTCCCTGTGTTTTCCCTTCCTCAGATCCTTTGTTTTTTTCTTTTCAATGGCACCAGTATTATGTATCAGTGATAAATTGTCCCTCCTACTTAAAAATTGATTTTACAATTCAGGAAAACATGGGGAAGAGGGTCTTTTAATACATCCATGTTTAGTCAATTGGATCCAAATGAGAAGGTAAGAGTTGCCTGGAAATATGAAGACCATACAATATATTTAAATTTTCTAATGGATTTGGTAGTATTTCTTTACTGCTCTGCTTCCTCTTGAAATTACACCTCATTCTGTAACTTTAATGCTTTTTTGGGGGTTGTTGTTGTGACTTTAGTGATACATGTAACAATCTTGTTCAATGATATGAACATAGAAATTGCCACACTGGATCAGACCAATATCCAGAAATTTCAGAAAAAGATGGGGAAAAACCACAATGGATAATTACAGGAAAGAAAAAAAAAGCAGCCCGTAGTGGAAATTATTATTACTTCAAATTTTAATAAGCTTTTGGTGTCAATTGTATGTTGTTGTAAGGAGTTCCATCAGTTAATTTTATGCTGGATGAAAATGTATTTCCTTTTGTAAGTTTTCAATAGTTGTTGCACTTAGTTTTCATTGAATGGTCCTTTGTCCTTGTATTATGAAAAAGGACAGTAGGTGCACCCAATAGAGGCTCTAACCACTGATTTTGTATACTTCTAGTATATAGATTCTTATTCCTCACTACTCTACACTGAACAGTCCAAATCTTTTCAATATCTCTGTGCTTCTAATTATTTACTTCACAAATCTCTGAACCTCCTGGATGACCAGAACTGAACCCAGTATTCCAAATGAGGGTATATCATTGATTTATGTAAAGATATATACATTCAGCATCAATTTGTATCCTCTTCTTTATCATCATACCATTTTGTTTCCTTTTTCTGACTGAGAAAATGCATTGAGCAGAGGTTTTTCCACTGAGCTGTCCACAGAGATACCTAAGAGTTTTCTTGTGTGATTAGTTAATTTAGAACCCAGCAACGTAGAGAAGTAGTTCAAATTATTCCTTCTGATGTGCATTTCCTTGCATTGGTCAACAACAAATTTCATCCACCACTATGCTGCCCATTCACCTAGCTTAGTTAAATCCCTCTGAAGTCCCTCACTGTCTTTAGTTTTGACTAACTTCCATAATTTTGTGTCATCTGCAAGTTTTACTATCTCACTACTCATCTTTTGTTTGAGAAGATTAATACATATATTTAACACCTGTCCTAGCATGAATTCTAGTGGTACCACACCATTTACCTTTTGTTTTTTTTCTGTCTCTTAGCCAGCTTCTAATCTATGACAGTACTTAACTTCTCACTTCATGACTACTTAGTTTCGTTAGTATCTCCCTAGGGAGACTCTGAAGAAGTATTTTTTTAAACTCCAAATAAATTAAATCTAGTGGCAGTCCTTGATCCAAAACTTTGTTGACACTTTCAAAGAATCAAAATTATAAAACAAGACAGCTGCATTCAAAGTCTTATGAATACAGCTTTACAGGGAGAGAATTCATCTTGATGTTATTATGCAATGCTTACCTTCAGTAAAGCCTCAGACTGGGGGAGGAATTAGGGAATGCTGTTCCCCTTTATTAAAATAATCAGTTTATTGAATATCTGGAGAGAAGAGAAAGCAAGGATTAAGTGTTTACTATTCAAGCCCAGCCAGCAGTAGCATCAAGATGCATACTGTTGCTCACATCAACTACTTCCCACAAAAATTTACAAACAATGGGAACTGTTTAAGCAACAGTTCACTTGACGTCTACTTTCCCCCACTGGAGCCAGTAACTAACCAAACATTAACTCAATCTTCAAAATAAAAGTGCAGAACAGATACAACATCAATTTTACAAGAGAAAGCTAAAAGGAAGGAGGGGTTACTTTTGATAGAAAGTTTGTCATAAAAATAAACTTACCCTCTTCAATAACAGACTGTTTTTCCTATCTGTGTTTATAACGTGTATATAAATGTTGGACTCTTTGTATTATAAACAAGAACTACTAGATCAAGTAAAAATATTTAGTGCTAAATACTCAGCTGATCAGGTGAGGCCAACAGAGCTATGACTATTTATACCAGCTGACAATGTAGCCTATAGTTTTCCATGTCTCAAAACTGATGTATTAACAGTGATATATTTATAGTCCTTGACCATCAGTGCAATGGCTCTGTGAGGGTGCATCTGCATATTTATTTTTAACTGATTTATACTGATATAAAAAATTTCAAAAAACCTTGCTTTGATCATCACTCCACAAATTTACTGATTCTTCAACTTCCTCTCCTTGTATGCCATCTTGATCATTCATCTTGGCATTCAGATAATTTACAACAGAATAAGTGGGTGTTAGATTGTTGATGAGAGAAGTCTAATTTATTGTGGCAAAGTTTCTGAAGTCTTATTCTGTGGAAGTGGTACATGTAAATATATTTTTATCCTCCTCCATTGCAATCATATAGTCTAAATCATTACAACTCCATGTTTAATGGCTTGGTAAATCTTAGCTGTTTCTACTCTGAGGCAGCCAGCTTTATGCGTTGTGAGAAATGGTCTATATTTAAATTCTCAGCCAAGACTGAGCTAATTCATGTTGGGAAGGCTGCCTTCATAGGGACAGAGATGTGTCTAGAAGAGACAAGTGCAACATATGTGCCCATTTGAATTTCAGCCCTCCTTAGAATCTAGAAGTACTGCAGAAACTTCACCCTGTGCTTTGGACCCATGTCTTAAAGCTTATAAAAAAAAATCAGGGAATTAGGTGCTTTGCTCATTAGTAGCTGATATTTCCTAATGCCTCCCTACAGTAGGAAAGACTACTAGTTTCCCACAAATGAGCGCTTGAATCCATGCTCAATATAATATATATATCTTGATGCTCACCAATTATGTTCATGTGCCCAACCTTCCCTTTTGAGAACAGCATACAGTCATAGAGTTTAAGGGCAAAAGGGACCACCAGAGCACCTAGTCTGACCTCCTGCATATCACAGACCACCAACACCCACACACTATATCCAACAACCCAAATTAGACTGAACTATTACAGCCTACAGGAGATTAGACTATTATGTGCCATAGGAAGGACCAAGGTGCACCAATGCCCAAGGTCCTGGAAACGGCAGGGGAATGATTAAGTGAGATGTACCCAGATAATTCTGGTGAGGGACATGCGCCCACACACTACAGAGGAAGGCAAAACCCATCAAAGTCATTTCCTATCTGACCTGGGGGAAAAATCCTTTGTGGCTCCACATACAACCATCAGCTAGACATTGAGCATGTGAACAAGAACCAGCCAGTCAGGAAGCTGAGAGAGAATTCTTGATGCCATCTCAGAGCATTGGACCGCCCAGTATACTGCTCCATCTCCAGCCATGACCACTTCTGATACTTCAGAGACAGGAGACCAGAAAAAAAAATATGTGGGGGAGGCAATCCCTTTCTGACCCTGCAGGTGTCTGGTAAAGCCCTGAAGCATGAACTTTGATGAACATAAAGCAAACTGGAAATGAGCCATAAGGCTGCTGATCCCTTCTCTCTATCACAAGCCATCCCATCATACAATAACACTTATATATTTGTCCAGATCTCTCTTAAAACTGATTAAGTTGTTTGCCCCCATAATTCCTATGGGGACATTGTTCCAGAATTTCATCCCTTTGATGAAGTTAGGAACCTTCTTCCAACTTCCAGCATGAATTTGTTCATGGCCAGTTTATACCCATTTGTTCTTCTGTTAACACTGTCCTTTAGCTTAAATAGTCTTTCACACTCCCAGGTGTTTACCTACCTGATATATAGAGAGAGCAATCATATCCCCTCTCAGTCTTCATTACTAAGCTAAAGAAGCTGGGCTCTTCCAGTCTCCGCTCATAAAATAGACTCTCCATTCCCCTGATCATCTTTGTAGCTTTTCTCTGTACCTGTTCCAGTTTGAATTAGTCTTTCTTGAACATGGGAGACCAGAACTGTACACAGTATTCCAAATGAGGTCTTACCAGTGCCTTGTACAATGACATTATCTACTGGAAATGCCTTGCCTGATACATCCTAGGATTGCATTTGCCCTTTTCACAGCTGCAACACACTGGTGGCTCATAGTTATCTTGTGATCATTCCAAACACCCAGGTCTATCTCCTCCTCTGTCACTTACAACTGAGACCTTGCAGCTTGTAGCAGAAATTATTAGATCCTAGGTGCATGACCATGCATCGAGCACTTTTGAATTTCATCCCATTTCTGTCACTCAAACTTTCAAAGTCATCCCAATCTTGCTATATAAAATTATGATCCTCTTCTATATCAACAATGCCTCCCAAATATCTATCATGAGCAAATTTCTTTAGCACATTCCTACTTTTTGTGCCAAACTCATTAATAAAAATACTGAATAAGATTATCCCAAGACTGATCCTTAGGAACTCCACTAATAACCTCCTTCCAGACAGTTCATCCCTCTGCACAATGCATTTCCAGTTCCTTATCCACCTGACAATTCTTGTACTAGTCCCCATCTTCTCTAATTAGACTAATAATTCCCCCACATAGTACAATGTCAAATGCTTACTTAAGTCCGAGTATATTAGTTATTTCCCCATTTTAAAAAAAGGTATTTTCTCAAGAAAGGAAATCGGGTTAGTTCATCATCATCTACCTTTGGTAAACCATATTGCATTACATCCCCTTTACCATTTATCTCCGTGAATTTAATTATTTTTGCTTCACAATTTGTTCTAAAGCCTTGCATACTATTGAATTCAGACTAACAGGTCTGTAATTGTCTGGATGACTTTTTTCCCCCTTTCTGAAATATAAACTGGAATGACATTAACTATTCTCCAGTTATATGGTATAAAGATATATAATTTGTGGTTGCTATCACTGATATATCACCAGACTTGGATCCTGTTGCCACCACAGTTAACTTCAGGTAAGGTGGACAGTGCTACCTTCCCTAAGGGGTGACATCTTCTCATTTGGTCCCTCCAACAAAGAGCTCCCCTGACTGATCACAGTTAACTTTTTTCCTCCACATAAGTACCGCAGTTTCTGCCTCCAGCCACCAATTTAGCACTGCTACACTTCTCTCCCTTCCTACAACCGGGTCTGGTCTCATCTCTATCTGCTAGCTGTTGCCTCCTTCCCCGACATAGTGTCTCCTTCCTTCCCCTTCAGTGAGCATATTCTCCTTCTCACATGCCCATTCCAAGACCTGGAGGATTGTCTCTGTGCCATTCCTGAATGTGTCCAGTCAATGTCCATCACTCCCTCCCTCTCTTCATCCCTCACCCCAACTACATATTCCCCTTTCACATGTCTGTTCCACCACATTTCCCCTCAAATCTCCTACATCCAAACAAAGTCCTTCCACCTCTGGTTCAACTCTGGCAGCAAAGCTAAAAGTCAGCACAAGGTCAATTTATAATGTAAAGCTTGAAACTTGATTATGTAGCAGATTCTGTCACTGAATAATACTCTGTGCCTGAAGTCAGTAGATGTGCTGTTAAGTCCAATAGGAACAGGATTGACCCACATAACTCCATTTTCATATTAGTATTCAAGAATTACATTCAAATGTTTATATTAAAAACTTACCCAGCCTCAACATCCCCCTGATATACATTAAAAAATGTAAAATATTCCTAATTTAAATTTAAAATAGATTCTACAGGAGCACCTAAGCATGATTTGTTGTAAACAATTTTGTTGCCTTCAACAATGTATACCTGCCTTCCTCCTTTTAGGAAAAAAATATCTGTAGCTCTATTGATTTGTAAAAGCTGCAATTACAAAATTAGATTAAAGAAAAAGTAATCCATAAATGTAACTGATCTCAGTATACAGAAAAAAGAAACACATGCAACTAACTGTCAAAATGTCATCAAGGCAGCAGGAAAGTTCTTCCACTAAAGGTAGATTCTATGTGATTTACTATATTATGAATAAAGTACATTTAAAGCTTTATATATAAAGAGACAGCTAGTAATAAAAAGTAAAACTGCAACTGTAATTTCATTTTTCTCCTCAAAGAAACCTCAATTTGGTGATTACACTTTTGCATACAATCACAGAAAAGAGTGGTACGTGCATTATATGCACACTGGGATCTATTCACAAACATTATTTGAGGTCATTTATTTCAATGTCCTAGCCTTCATGTGGAAAAAAATTAGGTATAATGTTCAATAAAAGGAAATATTCCTGTGATACAATACTCATCCTCTTCCACATGCATTTGTCAATATAAGATAATTACTTGCAAGTCAGTAGTAACCCAGGAATTGCAGCTCCAAACAGATGTCCTTCCAATAAAATCATTCTAGGCAGAGACCTTGGTGGTGATGCCAATGGTTATGGCTGACTGACATTTCTCATTAAAATACCCTGTTTTCAGTTGCTTGTAACTTTGCTATACTTGAATCTTTTGGACCCAAATTTGTCCATGATGTGTATCTGCCTCAGAGTGAATTGCTTAGAAAATTTCAGCTAAAATGTTTCTGCCATTTCCAAGAACAAAGAAGGGCAGAACATATTCTTCCTGATGTTAAAAAAATCCTTATAACTGTTTCACTGAAGCTCTAGCACCTCAATGGTTTGTAGAAGGAACTTGAAATCTGCTCAGGGTGGGTGAGGTTAAGTGGCCCTTTAGTCGGGAATGTACCTTTTGCCATCCCCATGGAAATCTACAGAAGTTTCTCAAGTTTCTGAATTTATACATTCACAAATGCTCAGTAGAGGCTTGTTAGAGTTTAGCAGCTAAATTCTCTGAAGATTCTGTCTGCACCAAACTTGCTCCATCCCCACAGAGCATCTAAGTGCTGACTGGACTGTGCATGTGCTAACCCCACAGAGTGACTGAGCATGCTCCATCTCAGGGCTTCAGGGCAGGTCAGGGAGACTGAAATAAAGGGAGTATTGAGAGCACAGGAGACACAGTCTCAGTGTTCCCTTGATGACAGCCTGGCAACAGGAGGAGAAGGAAATAGTACACAACTCAAATGCAAAAAGGGGAAGGAGTAGAGAAGGGGGGAAGAAAATGATCACGTAACTGAACACTATATTGTAATGCATATGCACAAGAAAGCCAAATAAAGATTCCACAGGCAACCCTAAATCTAGCAGTTCCTAATTTTTCACAACCTTAACATTCTCTAAAAATTGTTTTTAGTAATTTCATAGCATATATTATAAAGTGGATAACCCAGTCACTGATCACATAGCTCACAAAGTTCCTGTTCTCTGGACCACAGCTGCATATGGGTCTGATCTTGCTATTTTTCCAAAATCAACATTCCCTACATACCCATTGCAGTTTCTGACTATAAAGCTATACCCATGCCCTTTTCCTCAGATCTTCCCTTGCTCAAACTAGCTTAGGGCAGCTGTTCTCTATCATGGTCTGAGAGACTGCAAATCACATTTTGCCCTAGACTTTGCTCTCAAGCAATTAATTACTTTTGGCTCTACTTCGCACAAGTAGAGATTTGAGTTTTTTTGAAAGCACCCCGGCACTTTTTAGTTGACAGTTCTAACACTCTGTTAGAGTGATCATAAACAATATGACAATTTTACAGAGAAAGAAAAATCATTAAAAAAATATAAACGTCCATACATTAATATGATTGAACATATCAATAGTTTGTCTCTAAACTTAGCTACAAAGAATTAAAACATTTACCTGGACCTGCTATATAGCTTCTTTTCCCCTCAGCTCTCCTGAGGGAAAGTGCTCATAAAAGGTTTGTCTGTAAGAATAGGGGGAGGAATAGCTCAGTGGTTTGAGCATTGGCCTGCTAAATCCAGGGTTGTAGCTCAATCCTTGAGGAGGCCAGTTAGGTATCTGGAGCAAAAATCTGAGGTGACTGGTCCTGCTTTGAGCAGGGGGTTGGACTAGATGACCTCCTGAGGTCCCTTCCAACCCTGCTATTCTATGAACTAATTGCTTCTTCATAAAAAAAGAATTCAGAAGTCCCTCCCCCTTTTAGACACATGCCTATCAAAGGCCTCTCTGGTCAGAAGCCTCAATTAGCATTTTATCATATCATTTTCAGACACTTCAAATTTTCAAGGCTTCATACAAACTCAGAGGAGCAGTAATGCCCTGAGAGCTATTTATATATTCTATTGTTTGAGGGGAAAAAAAACAAAACGTATTTCCCAAGACAGCATATGTATCACTAACAGTTTTTCAGTCTCTAGAATAATAAATATATTCCTATAGAATCACACAAACATTACATGAACTATACTACATTTCACAATATTTATATTAAAAAAAGATACACACAAAGCCAATGCATTTTGGGTTTCAAAAGCTTATTTCTTCTACACCACCCTTCTTATTAGTCAAACTGTAAAACTCATCCAAATGACTAGGAATCCAGATAACCAAGCAAAACATTGCTTTCTATATAATTAAGAAATCTGGATAACAAACTGGAGGTGTTAAGTCAATTTTTTTTTGTTCGTTTATACACTTTTCTCTTTCACAGGGTTTATTTTTTCTGCCTTTGTTCAGAAACTATTTTAAACCCTTTTTTTATCATTAGCACTTTTTTTAAACCTCACTGAACCAAATTCTGATTAACACTTGTCTGTTCCCGCTCCTTTGGTCCATCCAATTCATTGCATCAAGTCCCACATGCATTAATAGTAGTTTTGTTGTACATGCAAATCCACTGTATATTCAGACAAGCATGTGATACTTTGTATAGAAAGCATGGGCTTGATTCTGAAATTTAATCATTCTCCACTTATATCTAAATGTAAAAATCTAACACTAATTAGATTATGATTAAAATGCTATAAAATTAAACTAAGAATTGTAAGTACTTCACAACAAAAAATATTTCAGTACTTATGTCAGGCATCAAAGTCAACTTCAGTAGCTGAAAGAATGCCCATCTCTTCTCTGTCCTATATATTCTCTCCCACCATAATTTCCATACCTGAGTAATACTGTATTAAGTTATAAAAATTACAAAAGCTCTTCTGCCATCAGATCTGCAACTCTCTGAAATTTGGAATAAATTATGTATAGCACTGGTTAGCAGCAGTCTTCACATTCAACTATGAATACGCAGGTATTTTGCCACCCTTTGACAAGTGTATTCCTCTTCACATCTATACGCCTATATCTTCATTGTGATGGCATATCCCAAAAACATATTTTTAGAATTTTGCATGATCAGGTGAGCCATGCAAAAAATACTTGTATGTCCACTGTGCAGAGCTTTGAGAATTAGGCAAAAGGAGACAGTACAGCTCATTTTGTTTTAAGAGGACAGCATTAAAGATAGCATGCATTGTTTTAACTGTCTTTAATAATATATACATATTTGAAGAACCATGTTGTGTGCCATCTACACATTTCTTGATCACATATAAAGTTGAATAAGCTGTTTGCATGCTGACATGGGAATTTTACTATTGACTTTAGTAGGGGAAAAAAAGAGTGTGTTTATATCTTTGTTTCTTCTGCATGTTAGATTTGCCCTACATAATATACCAAACAAATAAAAGTGTTTAAAATTTGTACACTTTGTAACACTTTGTAAAATAAGCCAGTCAGTGTTTTTTAATAAGTGAGCTGAAGAACTTTTGGTGTTTTAAAAGTTTTTAGTAGGTATAAAAGAGTTATATATGATCTTCAGCAGTTTAAATGTGTATGTCTCTTATCATATATAATTTAAAATATTTTTTTAACTTTTTAAAATAAAAAGTAAATTTTGGATTTTCTTTATAACAGTTTGCTCCATTTTCTTGTACATATAGTAATTTTGTTTCTGCAATAGTTTTGCCTTTTAAACAGATTTAATCTTGTCTAGATTTAGATTGATGAAAATATAAAGAAAAAAACATTAGTGCCCCCTAGTGGGAACAATCTGCTTTTGAAAACAAAGTCTTTCATATATGAATATTACTCTATAGTATCAAAAAAAGTTCGCCTTATAAATAACTGTTTAGTTGTCTTATAAAAGATGCATAACTTCTTATGTAATCAATAGTTAATGGGACTAGATTGGTAAGGGATTCAAAGAGAGGTCTCTAGTTTACCCCAAAATTGCATACATTTATACTCACAATACACACCATTTCTTCAGTTCATGAACAAACATAGCCTATAATTAAATGTGCTTATCTCCTTATATTAGCTACAATATTTAAAAAGAGAACCCGCCTGAGAGAGTAATCATAAGCAGTAATTAACACTTGGTTTGTTGGTTAAATGTTCAAGACAAGCTAAAATTGAGAGAGAGAACGTTGAGCTCATACTTGTGTGTAAACATTTATGACTAGGTACACTACTTAATAGTGTGATGTGTTCCACTGCTGTCAATAGGACTGTTTGCAGGGTTAGACCCTCAGCATATGCAAGAGAAACATGTACTGTTAAAGGTGTTTTAAAATAGGTCGGTCCGTGCCACTTCCCACAGCCCCCATTAGCCTGGAGCTGCGAACTGTGGCCAGTGGGAGCCGTGATCAGCAGAACCTGCAGACGCGGCAGGTAAACAAACCGGCCCTGCCCGCCAGGGGCTTTCCCTGAACAAGCGGTGGATCGGCTTTGAGAACCACTGGCCTAGGGCATTGTCCTCTGCAGGGAAGGGCTCCCTTGCAGTGGGCACCTGCTCCTCTGCCCTAGCATTGGAGTCCACGCCGCATACCATCCCAGTACCATCGGTGCAGGGGGCTGCTTCTCTGAAGCAGCAAGGGAGCACTGGTGCGAGAAGGGTATCGGCATGCTCCAAGCATTCCAATAGGGCCATTGGGTTGGCCACTGACCCTGCTGCCATGGGAGCCAAGACCTTTTCCGGAGCCCACAGGGGTCGGTGCTGCCTCAGTGTAGGGCTGAGTCCCCTGACGAGTCCCCTTCTGGGGACCAAGGTGGGGCTGTGGATACCTGTGCGTGGCAGCTGATCCCAGGCAAGGGGGAGTGATGTCTTGAGTAAGGCAAATGATGCCTCTCTGAGGACTGGTGCCAGGGGCATGGACACTAGTGCCACGAAGGTGAGCAGTCCTGTACCAGCGGAGAACGGTGCACAGAGGGGGACCTGCACCAGGGAGTCAGCTGGAGAGAGGAAGATCGGTACCAGGCTTATGGAGACAAATGCCTCACTTCAGGTGATCCGTGCCACGTTGGTGGAGACCAGGATTGACGTGCCAGTGACCTGGCTCATCTGACCAGGGGCCTAGGACGCGGAGTTGGTGACCTTGGTCGTGGAGTCAGGGAGCACTGCCTCTGCTTCGGAGACCAATGGTGTTCGACTGCCCTCTAAGGTGGTCTCATCACCAGCTTCCCCTTAGTGAGCAGAGCCTCAGACATTTCCAACCCCAGAGTGGCTCTCTGGTTCTTAGCTGCCTTCAGACACTGAGGGCAGTACCAGGTGCCTGGGTCCCCTACCACTCCCAGGAGTCGGAGGCAGATCCCTGGGGAAACTAGGGTGTCTAAGTGGAGAGATATCCCCGTGAGATTCTGGAGTGGGTGGGTGGCCTGAACTAGGTTATTTGGCCAATGCTCCCTGACCTTCCTTGCTTGGTGCTGGGAAGCCTCGCTTCTTTAGGCACTTCTTGGGCACCAGCGAAGGAGAGTGGTGCCAGACAGAGGTCAGTGCTGGCAGTGCACTCCTGACCAATGCTGAGGTGCTAGACATGGAGTCAGAAGGGAAAGGCTTTGATGCTGGACGAAGAGCAGCCTCCACGAGGAGGGCCCATAAATGAATGTCCCGCTCCTTCTGAGTCGAAAGTTGTTACAAATTCAACACTTGCCCTTAACACACAACTCTCCCAAGCACTTTAGGCAGCTGCTATGTGGGTCGCTAATAGGCATAAGCATATTACAGGCTGAACAGGGCTTGTAACCCGGAGACTGGGGCATGCCCCACTTTGGGGCAAAGTTCCTGTGGAGACTAACTTACTAACTAACTTTTACAACTTAACACCTAATTACTAATTAACTACTGTACACAATTATATACAAAGGGAAGACAAGTAGGCACTAGGAAAACTGCTATCCACTTGGGAGGCAAGAAGAAGGTGCTCTGACCAACCATCATGAGCGGTAAGAAGGAACTGAGAGGGCGTAGGGCCGTGGCGCCTCATAGACCAGTGCATGAGCGTGGCACTCCAGAGGGTGCCACAGCCAGCCCTACAGATTCTGCTAAGACAAAAATTTCCAACAACTGTGTATGTGGGTGTGCACATACCTAGAATGGAATTGACATGAGCAAGCACTCAAAGAAGAATAAACCTTCTTTTGTGTCATTGCAAGTGCTGTGTGTTATACAGGAACACTGCTTTAAGGTTAAACTGGGGTACACTGCTCCCTTGGTGGCAGAGGACCTGGATTTCTGTGAGTAGCTAGTGTCATGGGGGCTGGTTATCAGTGCTAGGGAGAAAAATAATTAATCGGTCTCACAGATTGAGTAAATCTTAGATAAGTATTTGCCACAAAGACAGCAACTACTCATTTTAATCTGTTGATTAAAAATAGGACACAAATAACCCCCTGCATATAATTTGAGCAGATATGAATGACAAACTCAACTACTGCAAACAAATAAAAAGGGAGAAATTGTGGAAAGGAAGAAACTGTTAAACAATATTGCAAAAGTACTTTAAAATGATCACACATAATTTGAATTTTGGTTTATGATACACTGGATTATCAAACCACCTCCTTGAGTTCATAACATTTCAATTTTATTAAATCTTATTTTGGAATTTGATTCACTCTCCACTAACTTGTACTAGAACTTCATAATTCTCATTAATTGTAAATCTGAAAATACCTTTCCTGTAACAAACATGTTACTACCTACTGTGGTTTACATAATATTCCACTTGGAAAGAGGATGGAGAGGATTATATTCTTTCACCAACAGCAAAAGATTAAGCAAGCAGCAGACAGACCTGAAGACACCATGTGGGTGGCCCCAAAACTATGTGGTGTTATGAAAGAGAAAATTGAGTGTGACAGTGTGGAAAAATTTGTCTTTGTAATTAGAGCTGGTCAGGAACTGGAATTTCCATTCCACAGGAAACTCCATATTTTGACAAATTAATTCCCATTTGGAACAAAAGACTGAAATTTCCCATGAAATAAAAATTCCAAAATGTTTTGGTTCAATGCTGTCACTTTGATTAATTTCATTTAGACTTAAATTATATTCATATATAATTGACCCTTTAAATATACAAAGATATTAACATTAATATTTGAATAAACTATAAAAGTCAAAACAAAATGAATGAAATGACTCTTGAAATAAAACATTTGGACTTTTTCTAGTCAAATGCTTAATCAAAATTGACACTTCAAATTGAAATGCTTAGTATGATGAAATTGTATTATTCAATGGAAAACTATTGTACTGAACATTTTTCAACCAGCTCTAACTATGATAAGATGGAGAGCAAGAAATTTTTGAGATAAAAAGCAAGAGAGTTTTCATAGAATCATAGGACTGGAAGGGACCACAAGAGGTCATCTAAGTCCAGTCCCCTGCACTCATGGCAGGACTAAATATTATCTAGACTATCCCTGACAGGTGTTTGTCTAACCTGCTCTTAAAAATCTCCAATGATGGAGATTCCACAACCTCTCTAGGCAATTTATTTCAATGCTTAACCACTCTGACAGGAAGTTTTTCCTAATGTCCAACCTAAACCTCCCTTGCTGCAATTTAATCCCATTGCTTTTTGTCCTCTCTTCAGAGGTTAAGAAGAACAATTATTCTCCCTCCTCCTTGTAACAACCATTTATGTACTTGAAAACTGTAATCATGTCCCCTCTCAGTCTTCTCTTTTACCAGACTTAGAATCTCTAAAGAACTTCAGATTGTTTTCCAAGTTTATTTCTTTCCTTCAAAGGGCCCCGCATTGGTCCAGTCCATCCCTTGTAGCGAAGGAGTACTCCTGGGGGAATTCTGCACCACTGCGCATGCGCAGAATTTATGTTCCTGGCAGAAAAATGACTCTCTGATGGGGAAGCAAAGGGAAGCCACAAGAGCGGTCATACAACCCTTCCCAGCAGTAAATCATTGTGGAGCAGGGGGCGGGATTGGAGAAGACCCGGCTGGTGGCTCCTACCCTGGACCGGGCTCAGCTGCTAGTCCCAGCTGGGCTGGGGAGGACTGGACTTTCTCTTCCCCTGCACAGCATTTGGGGCCATATCAGACCCCACTCCGATTTCTCCCCTGGCTGTAGGAAGCTGTGCAAATCCCTCCCCCACACACATTTCTTCCATCCATTGCTCCTCAGCTGCAGGGGGAGGGATCTCTATACAGGGAGCTCATCCCCCATCCATCCAACCCCCTCATACCCAGACCCTCCTGCCAAGCCTCACCCACCCCCCAATGAGCCGCACTCCTCCTGCACCTGGACCACTCCTACAAGCCAGATCCCTGCACCCGGATTGCCACCCTATCGAGCCCCAACCAGCTGCACATGGAGCCCCACCCCACTGAGCCCCACTCCCCCGAGCCCCACTCCCCCAGCATCTGAAACCCCACATTGAGCCTCCTCAAACCCAGACACCCCCCCTCACGCCGAGCTCTATCCCCCTGCACACCCAGACCCTCCTCTGCTGAGCCCCAACCACATTCACCTGGACCCCCCTGCAGAGTCCCATTACCATTGCACACAGAACCTCCCATTATCCATCCAGATTCCTGCCTCCCTGGGTACTCAGATTCCCCCACTGAGCCACTTGCACCCAGATTGCCTCACATAGAAACCTCTCAACCCACACCTGGACACCCCCCACCCACTAAGTCCCTTCACACTGTGATCCTGCATTGCTGAGCCTGCCTGCCCACACCCGGTGCACTTGGCACAGAGGGGCAGGGCCTTGGGGTGTTTCTGGGGCAGACCTAGTCCTTGCGCTGTGTCTGGGTTGGGTGCAGCCTCACTGCTGAGTCTGTGTCCTGGGGGGAGAGGGGGAGCTGCACAGTGATCTCCCACCTCTGTGCAGCCAGTGGCCTGTGCTCCCCAATGCCATGCTGGAGCTTCCACATTTAATTGACAAATAAAATTTACAGAATTTTAAAATACTGTGCACAGAATTTTAATTTTTTTGGCGCAGAATGCCCTCAGGAGTAAGAGAGGAATAGAATATAGCCAGCTCCACAGCCAATTAGTACCAACTTGATGCTATCTGGGCAGGGTTTTTTTCCAATGAGCTACTATCAAGGTGCACTCACCTCGTGGGTCTCCAAGCAGTTGGGTGCAGATTAACAGTCCTTTTCTTGCCCCTGGTTTCCCCTGAAAGCTGCCAGCTGACCTTGGCAGGTCTTCAGTGACTGGGCTGGAGGACTGAGCCACAAAGTCCAAATGAATCCCTTCTGGGGTATTAGAGTCTAATGAACAGTCTATTTGCCCTCATTAGCGTCTTCAGCCCTGGCTCTGGGCCCTTTCAATTCAGCACTTTGTTCAGGCTCCAAAATAAGCCTTGTCCCCTCTCAAGGTTTATGCCACTTTACCTGAAACCAGTGAGAACCTGGGCTTGCCCACTACTCCAGGTTTCAACCCAGGGACCCTACACCCAGCAGCCACATACAGATCATTCCAATCAATTGCTGCTATTTTCCTATGCCTCTTCCTACCAGGCCCTTTTATCTCCAGCCCTATCTCATAGTCAATGTCTCTCTCTGCCACCCCAACTATTTAAGTTCAGCTGGCGATAAACTCTGTTTAGTTACCAGACTCCTTTGGCCAGGGGGAACCCCTCTCCACTCCTTTGGTCCCAGCCAAGAAATGAACTGGTAAGGCCAGGCAGCAACTTTTTTCTGGGCCAGCATGGCCCTGATTGGCTGTTGCTGGCCCTTCTACTCCTTGGAGGACCACATCTCTGTGGTTTCCAATATGGCTGCTCCAAAGAGGCCCCAACTTCATCGTGCTGTTCTCCACATTGCTACTTTTTGGGGTGGGGTTTAGTAGGCCTGCAGGTGCTCCTGTAGAGAGCTGCAAAGGCCAGGTACATCCCATCACAGATACAAACATAACAAGTAGCCTACGCTAATTGCAGAGATGGCGAACGTGAGGAAATAAAGTGTGTTTAGCAAAGAATTTTCAAACTTCCAGGGAATCAAAATGGCTTCACGGGCCAGATTCTCTGCTGCAGCTGAGATCTGCTTGGTGTGGTAGAGATTAGGTTGTAGGGGTAAGCAGGAGCTGGGAGCCATTGTGGCTTTCTGATTCTCTGTCCAGCCCCAACACAGATTAGATCAGTCTGAAGAAGCATCCATTAGCTGAGGAGATGCAGACTGCCATGACATCTCCCCATCCCTTGTATCACCTATGCCAGGGGCTACAGGAGAGGGAGGTGTGATAGTGATCTATGCTTACTGGAGACGCCCCTCATGCTGGGAGATTCCCCATAGGGTAGACAGTGACAGATTCTCTCCTCTTTGCAACTAGCAAACCATCCCTATTTATGAGATTGATAACTAAAAGAAGAGGAAGAAAAACTCATTGTTGGCTCTTAGATGATCAATGATGCATAAAAAAAACCCACAACAAACAACCAGCAGCTTCTCCAAGTCCAGAAACTAAGATAACATACCACAGATAGCAATCCAGTCAAATGTAACCCTGATAACCCCATTACACAAACAAGTACTGGTTGTTACAGTGCCAATCCTTGTCCAAAAGCTTAGGTGAAGCGAGCCTTTACAGTGTGCATTGAATGCCAGCTGGGCTATTTCGGATCACAGGGGGAACAGGTTTGGAGGAAATTCCAAGCATATGGATCCCTCAACAAAGGACATCTTGCTCCATCTCAAACTGAGAGGATTCCAGCTCACATACTTACTGATCACAGTTGCAGCAGTATGCTATGGGGTGACAGATAGTCCCTCACAAGCAGGTCACAGGATACTTAAGGCCTTTTAGGCTCCACTAAAACAACAAAAATAAAAGCAAAAGCCTCCACTCCACCACCACAAACTCTACTTGGAAACTGGAGCACTGAAATCATGTTCCTCTAGGGAGGCACATCATTAAACTAAGAGCTACAGTACTACATTCTGCGCCAGCTTCCATTTCCAAGATGATTTAAGATGTAACCTCATGTAGAGCTCATTGCAGTTGTCTAATTTTGTGGTGATTGCACCACAAACCATGGTAACAAGATTCAGGTTCTGTGACAGGGTGCAACTCACCACTCTGATGCTGCCTCATGGCTAATATGGGAATTAGCTCTGGTATCCAGTGCACCCTGCTCTGGCGGTGCTTCCACCCACCACCTCTTCTGCTCCTGGCCCCGTGTCACTCCAAGGACTGTGGTGTCCTCTTCAGTGACACAGCCCTCCGGCCATGCCACACTCTGTGCTTCCCCCTTATGGGGGACATGTCTGCAATCCCTGTCCAGCCACTTATCAGTGGTGACTGCAGTCTATTGTCTAGCCACTTCCCCAGTGGCAAGTGGGGTGGGGTTGGGAGGGACACAGACCCACCCACAACTCCAGGTCCCAACCCAGAGACCCTGTAGAAGGCCACTGCTTGCAGTGCCCCCTCCGACTCTTCAGTAGATCTCCCTGGGCCACTTCCCCACAGCCCCAGCGCCCTCTGCCCTTGCCTCAGGTCATCAGCCTGCAGATCCCTGCAACTCACCAGGAGTTGCCTTTAGCTCCCTGGGTATTTACTTGCAGCACTGCTCTGTCCAGGGTGCTACTATCTTCAGCCTGCAAGGCTGCCAGTCCTCTTCCCTCCTTGAGCTCCAGGGAGTGACTGCAGCATCTCTGCCCTGCAGCCCTTCTTATATGGGCCTGCCTGGCCATGATTGGCTGCTCCCCTCAGCCCTTCTCTGATTGGCGCCTGCAGAGCCTCCCTGCAGGCGCCCCATCACAAGCTCAAAAAACTGTTGCCATCTATGGAATTCCTTAAGACTGCTGCTAAATGATCTTCCAGAAATGCTCCCAGATTGCAAGCTCCAGTAACAAAATGACAGGCATACATGCTCATTTAGGCTCTCATTCAGCAGAGATTTACTCATGAGTTTAGCTTTCAGCATGTGAGTAACCCTATCCCTATTCAACAATGTACATGCTTAAGTGCTTTGCTGAAAAGGTATGGGATTACTCACATGAGGAAAGTTTAGAATGTGATTAAATGTTTTGATAAACTGGGGTTTTAAAGGAGCAGTGTCATAGTGAAAGTCATTCCCAAGTGCTCCCTTGCAATCAGGTGTAGCAATAAGTGTGCCTTGATTTCCCTTCACCTGGGATAGAAACAAGTCTGAGCAGGTTTGAGGTATAAAATAGCACCTCCTCTAAGGAGTCTTGTTTATTAACAGACAAGGCCAGCACAAAGTATAAGTAAAACCTTTACCTCAGTCCCTTAACTAGGAGTCAGTTTTAGATTATTTGTTCCCACCGGAGTCCTCTGTTCACCTGTGTCCAGGCCCTTTCATAGAATCATAGAATATCAGGGTTGGAAGGGACCTCAGGAGGTCATCTAGTCCAACCCCCTGCTCAAAGCAGGACCAATTACCAACTAAATCATCCCAGCCAGGGCTTTGTCAAGCCTGACCTCAAAAACCGCTAAGGAAGGAGATTCCACCACCTCCCTAGGTAACCCATTCCAAGGCTTCACCACCCTCTTAGTGAAATAATTTTTCCTACTATCCAACCTAAACCTCCCCCACTGCAACTTGAGACCATTACTCTTTGTTCTGTCATCTGCTACCACTGAGAACAGTCTAGATCCATCCTCTTTGGAACCCCCTTTCAGGTAGCTGAAAGCAGCTATCAAATCCCTCCTCATTCTTCTCTTCTGCAGACTAAACAATTCCAGTTCCCTCAGCCTCTCCTCATAAGTCATGTGCTCCAGCCCCCTAATCATTTTTGTTGCCCTCCACTGGACTCTTTCCAATTTTGCCATATTCTTCTTGTAGTGTGGGACACAGTACTCCAGATGAGGCCTCACCAGTACCAAATAGAGGGGAATGATCACGTCCCTCAATCTGCTGGCAATGCCCCTACTTCTACAGCCCAAAATGCCATTAGCCTTCTTGGCAACAAGGGCACACTGTTGACTCATATCCAGCTTCTTGTCCACTGTAATCCCTAGGTCCTTTTCTGCAGAACTGCTGCCTAGCCACTCGGTCCTTAATCTGTTGAAGTGCATGGGATTCTTCCATCTTAAGTGCTGGACTCTGCACTTATCTGATGAGGTTCAACAAGGATTTCTTTTGACCCAGTCCTCTAAGTTGTCTAGGTCCCTCTGTATCCTATCCCTACTCTCCAGCGTATCTACCTCTCTTCCCAGTTTAGTGTCATCTGCAAACTTGCTGAGAGTGCAGTCCACACCATCCTCCAGCTCATTAATGAAGATATTGAACAAAACTAGCCCCAGAACCGACCCTTGGGGCACTCTTCTTGAAACTGGCTGCCACCTAGATATGGAGCCATTCATCACTACCTGTTGAGCCAGACAATCTAGCCAGCTTTCTATCCACCATATAGTCCATTCATCCACCCCATACTTCTTTAACTTGCTGGCAAGAATACTGTGGGAGACCGTAGCAAAAGCTTTGCTGAAGCCCAGGAATAACACATCCACTGCTTTCCCCTCATCCAGAGAGCCAGTTTACTCATCATAGAAGGCAATGAGGTTAGTCAGGCATGACATGCCCTTGGTGTATCCATGCTGACTGTTCCTGATCACTTTCCTCTCCTCCAAGTGCTTCAGAATTGATTTCTTGAGGACCTGCTCCATGATTTTTCCAGGGACTGAGGTGAGGCTGACTGGCCTGTAGTTCCCTGGATCCTCCTCCTTCCCTTTTATTAAAGATGGGCACTACATTAGCCTTTTTCCAGTCATCTAGGACCTCCCCCAATCACCATGAGTTTTAAACGATAATGGCCAATAGCTCTGCAATCACATCTGCCAACTCCTTTCACAGAATATCAGGATGGAAGGGAGCTCAGGAGGTCATCTAGTCTAACCGCCTGCTCAAAGCAGGGCCAATCCTCAATTTTTGCCCCAGATCCCCAAATGGCTCCCTCGAGGATTGAACTCACCACCCTGGGTGTAGCAGGCCAATGCTCAAACCTATCCCTCCCCCTTTAGCACCCCTGGATGCAGCACATCCAGCCCCATGGACTTGTGCTTGTCCAGCTTTTCTAAATAGTCTTGAACCACTTCTTTCTCCACAGAGGGCTGGTCACCTCCTCCCCATGCTATGCTGCCCAGTGCAGTAGTCTTGGAGCTGACCTGGTTCGTGAAGACAGAGGCAAAAAAAGCATTTGAGTGCATTAGCTTTTTCCACATCCTCTGTCACTACATTGCCTCCTCATTCAGTAAGGGGCCCACACTTTCCTTGACTTTCTTCTTGTTGCTAACATACCTGAAGAAACCCTTCTTGTTGCAGCTAGCAAGAGATGTTAAGAGTAACTCCAAGTGGGATTTGGCTTTCCTGATTTCACTCCTGCATGCCCGAGCAATATTTTTATACTCCTCCTTGGTCATTTGTCCAATCTTCCACTTCTTGTAAGCTTCTTTTTTATGTTTAAGATCAGCAAGGATTTCACTGATAAGCCAAGCTGGTCGCCTGCCATATTTACTATTCTTTCTACACATAGGGATGGTTTGTTCCTGCAACCTCAATAAGGATTCTTTAAAATACAGCCAGCTCTCCTGGACTCCTTTCCCCCTCATATTATTCTCCCAGGGGATCCTGCCCATCAGTTTCCTGAGGGAGTCAAAGTCTGCTTTTCTGAAGTCCAGGGTCTGTACTCTGCTGCTCTCCTTTCTTCCTTGTGTCAGGATCCTGAACTCAACCATCTCATGGTCACTGCCTCCCAGGTTCCCATCCACTTTTGCTTCCCTTACTAATTCTTCCCAGTTTGTGAGCAGCAGGTCAAGAAGAGTTCTGCCCCTAGTTGGTTCCTCCAGCACTTGCACAAGGAAATTGTCCCCTACGCTTTCCAAAAACTTCCTGGATTGTCTGTGCACCGCTGTACTGCTCTCCCAGCAGATACCAGGGTGATTGAAGTCTCCCATGAGAACCAGGGCCTGTGATCTAGTAACTTCCGTTAGTTGCCAGAAGAAAGCCTCGTCCACCTCATCCCCCTGGTCTGGTGGTCTATAGCAGACTCCCACCACAACATCACCCTTGTTGCTCACACTTCTAAACTTAATCCAGAGACTCAGGTTTTCTGCAGTTTCACACCGAAGTCATACTGCTCTCTTACATACAGTGCAACTCCCCCACCTTTTCCGCCCGGCCTGTCCTTCCTGAGCAGTTTATATCCATCCATGACAGTAGTCCAGTCATCCATCCATGACAGTACTCCAGTCATGCTCAGACAAGGCCTGACTTCTGCAGCTCTCCCTTTAGGAACCTCCTATCTGTAAGAATGTCTCCAAAGCTCACTGCTGTGGTGGGATCTATGGAGAGAGTTCCCTCTGTCCTAGAGCATACCCTCTAGGATACCTGCTCTAAGAGCACACCTCCCTGCTCTGGTGAGCTCTCCCGGTGATGTCCTCTTCTCAGTAGCTTCCTGTCTCCTTGGAAGTGCCTTCCCTAACTGACCTTGGGCAACTTACTAGGTCCAGCTGCTGGTTTACTAATTAATTACAAGCATCAGCGTGGGGCAGTGAGTTAGCCGCAGGCGGGCCTTAAAAAGGCAGTCATGGGCAGACTGGGCCCCGACACCTCTTAAAGGGGTGGATGCCCCATGACAAGCAGATACAATCCTCACCACATTTTTTGGTTGTTTCCCCACAACCTATTAATATCATCTGCATAGATCCTCAGCCACCCATTATCCCAGCCCAAATTGCTACAAAACTTTGGGAGAGTTGTATGGATCAGACAGAAAGAAAAACACGGCTGGATGTCATGACCACCATGCTGAAAATACGGTAGCCCATGTCATTTCTTAACCATTGTAATGGCTTCAGATACCTGGGGAACAAGATGGAAAACTAGATTTTGTTACCTTTAGAACAGCCTCTCTCCACACTGAATGCCCTTCCCTCCGAGGGGTAGTTCCTGGCACCACAGCTGAATGGACTGCCAAGGAGCTGTGGGGGCCACCAGAGTCAGCGCAGAGGCACAGGGCCTGCAGGCAGATGGCCCTGTCCCTCTGAATGATACCCAGAGATCCACAGGTTGTGGAGGCCCCAGTATCTGCTTCTTTCATGGCAGACACAAGGCCCTCAAATGGAATATTTCAGAAGAATCCATGATAAACCTAGTTCTGGGGTGGGGGTTGCCACCATTCTCTTATGGGTTTTTTTCTCACCACATGGGAGAACGCACTCTTTGGCTTAATGTGGAATCTCTTTAAAAAAGCATCTGGAATTTATCAATTATTAGGAAGTAAATGGAGTTTAGTGACTCCTTCTAAATTGCACTTATCACTGACAAGATCATTTTTAAAAGTAGTTTTTGTTTTTGCTGTTAAGCCTTAAATGATCAAGCTCAGGATAACCTCTGATTAATGAACAATGAAATGGGCCATTTCTTCTCTAATGTAGCCACTCCCCTGCAGAGAAAGTTATCTGGTTCCCTGCATAAGATTATTTGCCTAAAATGGATATTTTTATGATGGCTGAGGAAGAACAAAAATATAAACGGGTAAGGGGACAATTATAAAACAGAGCATAGTAAGTGGAAATAACCTAGGCTTCAACTTTAAAGAACAAAAACAATTTGTTATATATGACTAAGTCAATGAAACAATGGCTAGAGGGGAGGGATTCTACTCTGAGTCTGATCCAAAGCCCATTTAAGTCAGTGGAAAGACTCCTATTGACTTTAGTGGGCTTTGCATCAGTCCCTGTAGAAGCAGATGTTTTAAAACTAGTATAAATATTACTTAAAAATGTTCATTTCTGATCAGTCCTGTGCTGAATTATTGGCTTTTCTAGATACACAGCTATAATAGATAGATTAAATCTAATTACACACAAAAAAAGCTGTTACAAACATTAAGGACACCAAGTCAAGCACTCAAAAGTTCGGAAATGCCAGAACTAAGTACTGTGTATTTGCATTATGAGAAGCATTAACTGCATGATCCCCAGGGAGCCTAATTTTTAGTGATTAAAAAAAAATCAGTGTTTTTCCACAATTGAAACAAAACACTGAACTTTAGTTTCCCTAGCCACACACTAGATAGATAGATAGAGAAAGAGAGAGAGACAGACGCGGGGGAAACATATCAATACAACATTTTGTTCAACAGAGACCTGACCTTAAAAACCTCTAAGGAAGGCGATTCCACCACCTCCCTAGGTAACCCATTCCAGTGCTTCACCACCCTCCTAGTGAAAAAGTTTTTCCTAATATCCAACCTAATCCTCCCCCACTGCAACATTTTGTTCAACAGAGACATTATATATATATATAATTGGGCACCTAAAATTACTAGATTTTATATATATAAAATAATGTCTCTGTTAAACAAAATGTTTTATTGATATGTTTAAAATTTTTAAGCTGACAGCCCAAGCCATGTTTTTCCATGGCAAATAGATTTCTAGGATCTCTGATGGTCACATACTATTTTTTCCACAGGACCCCCGCCTCATTCAGGACATAGCATGGATGGTACTCAGTGCTATTTGTATTCAATATTTTGTTTTCTCCTTGGTTCAATGTGTGCCTTTGGCCTTATTTCTGCACATTACAATTGCCCAGCTCTGATGACAGAATTATTAATTTCTTCATGTCCTTTCCTATGGTACTCACCACTATAGTATCTGAGGGCTTCACAAATATTAATAAATATATTTTCAAAACACCTTTGTGAGATGAAGGGGCAGTATAATCCCCATTTTACAGACCTGGAACTGAGGCACAGAGAAATTAAGTTCAAAATATCTAGTAATTTTAGGTGCCCAATTAGACACACCTAAGATCTGATTTTTATTTTTTTTCAGCACTTTGTATGTTCAAAGTCCAGTTCTCACTGACTTCCATTGCATTTCCGAGTGCTCAGTACTTCTTCAAATCAGACCATAAGGTCTCAAGTCAGGGACCCAGAATATGAGGAACACATAAGCACAGAATTATAGAAGTATACAGCTGGAAGAGACTGCAAGAGGTCATTCCCACCCCCGATACCAAGGCAAGATTAAGTATATCTAAACCAGACATGGGCATAATATGGCCCCCGGGACCGTCCTGCCCAGCCCCTGAGTTCCCAGCCAGGGACCCTAGTCCCCGGCCCCTCCCCCGCTGTCCCCCTTTCCCCGCAGCCACGCCGCAATGTGGGCTGCGCTCTGGCCCGCTGCTCCCGCTGGGCAGCATGGGGAGTGCAGCTGGCTCTGGCCGAGTGTCACGGCTGCAAGCTCCTGCTGCTGGTAAGGGGGCAGTGAGCAGCGGGGTTGGGTAAGGGAGCAGGTGGTCCTGGGGGGCAGTCAGGGAGGAGGGGGCAGTTGGATGGGGTGGAGGTTTTGGGGGTGCGGTCAGGGGATGGGGAACAGGGAGGGTTGGGAGTGGTAGTCCTAGAGGGCCTGTCAGGGGGCGGGGATGTGGGGTTGGATGGGGTGGGATCCCGGGGGGAAGTTAGGGGCGGGGGGTCCCGGGAGGGGATGGTCAAGGGACGAGGAGCAGAGGGTGGTTGGATAGGGGGTCGGAGTCCAGGGCGGGGCTGTCAGGGGGCAGGGGTGTGGATAGAAGTCAGGACAGTCAGGGGGGTTGGATAGGAGGCAGGGGTCCCGGGAGGGCGCGGCCAGGGGACAAGGAGCAGGGGGGGTTGGATGGGTTGGGAGTTCTGAGGGGGACAGTTAGGGGGTGGGAAGTGGGAGAGGGCAGATAGAGGGCGGGGGCCAGGCTGTTTGGGGAGGCACAGCCTTCCCTACCTGGCCCTCCATACAGTTGTGCAACCCCGATGTGGCCCTCAGGCCAAAAAGTTTGCCCACCCCTGATCTAGACTATCCCTGACAGATGTTTGTCTATCCTCTTCTTTAAAACCTCCAGTGATCAGGATTGCACAACCTCCCTTTTTAGCCTATTCCAGAGTTTATCTACCCTTATAGTTGGAAAGGTTTTTCCTAATATCTAACCTGAATCTCCCTTGCTGCAAAATGAGTCAGTTACTTCTTGTCTTGCCGTCAATGGACATAGGTCATATCTACACTGCTATTAGATACCCGTGGCTGGCGCATGCCAGCTGACATGGGCTTGCTTGGCTGAGGCTAAGGGGCTGTTTAATTGCACTATAGATGTTCAGACTTGGGCTGGAGCAGCATCCCAGACCTTGGGCTCCTGCTCAAGCCCAAACCTCTACACAATAATTAAACAGCCCCTTAGACCTACTTTAAGTCAGCTGGCATGGATGGGTGTCTGATTCCAGTGCAGACATATCTATAGAGAACTGATCACTGTTGAAGACTTAGCATATCCCCTTTCAGCATTCTTTTCTCTAGACTAACCATGCCCAGTTCTTTCAACCTTTCCTCCTAGATCATGTTTTCTAAACATCTTATTTTTGCTGTTCTCTTCCAGATGCTCTCGAATTGGTCCATATGTTCCTTAAATTATGGCATTCAAAACTGGACACAATATTCTAGTAGAAGCCTCACCAGTACTGAATAGAGTGGAACAATTATTCCTATGTCTTATATACAATACTCCTGTTAATATATTAGGGTTTTTTGCAACTCCATTACGTTACTTGCTCATATTCAATTTTTGATTCTTATACCCCACAGTACTACTTCATAGCCAGTTATTCCCCACTTCGTAGTTGTACTTTTAATGTTTTCTTCCTAAAGTGAGTACTTTGCGCTTTTCTTTATTGAATTTCATTTTGTTGATTTCATACCAATCATCCAATTGTTGACATCTTTTTTGAAATCTAATCCTGTCTTTCGCCAAATAGTATAGATTTTCATCTAACAAAAACCAAATGATAAGCAAGGCAATGCAGGAATGTACAGTAACTCCTCACTTAAAGTTGTCTCGGTTAACATTGTTTTGTTGCTAATCAATTAGGGAACATGCTTGTTTAAAGTTGCGCAATGCTCCCTTATAATAATGTTTGTCAGGCGCCTACTTTGTTCACTGCTTCCCGGAAGAGCAGCCCATTCCAGCTAGCTGGTGGGGGCTTGGAACCACGGTGGACTTGTAGCCCCCCTATCAGCTCCCCGCTCCCCTAAATTCCCTGTGCCGCAGCCACCCAGCAGGCTATCAATTGCCGGCAGTTGAGCTGTCCCATGCTGTGACAGTGCTGCCTGTGGGAGCCAGCTGAGGTCACTCAATTAGGGTGAACTGCAAACAAAACAGGGCAGACCAACCCCAGATGCTGGTGGATATTTCAATACTTAGATTTACCAAACCAGCACAAAACAGCTTCTATAGTACCTCACTGGTTACCTAGAAGTTCAAACCACGCAGTTCCCTTAAAGTACCCAGCCTCAGGCCTCCGTCCAGACACACCTGTTAGATATGATGATGATTACTGAGCATCTTATCTCATCATATAAAAGGAAAGGTTCTTCCAATCCCAAATGATCAACCACATATCCAGGTTTAATTATAACTTAGATCCTACCCAAAATACACACTATTAGCCAATTCTTATTAACTAAGCTAAAATGTATTAAAAAAGAAAAGAGAAAGTGTTAGTTAAAAGATCAATATACATACAGACTTGAATTCAATTCTTGAGGTTTAGATACATAGTAGAGGTGAGCTTGTAGTTGCCAAAAGTCCTTTTAGAAATAGTCCAGAGGTTATAGTTTAATGTCCATATTCAGGGTGACTCCAGTCAATAACTGGGGATTTTAATTCTTATGGCTTAAACTTTCCCCTTCTTGAAACCCAAAGCAGATTTGAGATGAAGTAGGATCATGTCCCAGGGTTCTTATACATTTCCAGCAGCCTTCTGGCCTGAGAAAACAATAGGCTTAATTCTTTCTCCCAAACATCCTGGCAATTAGCACAGGGTAATTTATCCATTAAACAGTTTAGATACAGGTTACCACAACCTTTAAAGAGACATATAGACAATAATACTATTTTACTCAAGTATAATCACAAATGTTAATATTCCTTTTTTGATTTTTGAATTAAAGTTATAGCAATAGACAAGACTTGTTTGCTTACATCACAAGACCTGAGCAAACATCTACCCTTGAGATCTTTAACAATGCAGACTTGCATTTCAAAGCTCTGTTTATGTACATATTTTTCTAACAAGTCCTTAAGGTTCACCCATGTGTTAGGTTAGTCTATGAGGTGAGTTAATTAACTTTTTCTGGCCCTGTCATCTTTCAATGAGATATTATATCACACTCATAACATCACACTCGCCCACTGCCATGTGCTGCTCCTGCCCTTTGCCTTGGAGCTGCTCCCGGGAGCCTCCTGCTTGCTGTGCAGCAGAGGGGGGAAGAGGAGGGCTAATGTCAGGGTGTCCCCCTCCCCCCCGTTACTGCCCCCACTTACCCTTTCTCCATATAGAGCAGGGTAGAGACACGACAGAACTTAGGACAGAGAGAGCTTGCTGGCCACAGCTGCCATCTCAACTTCCTGATCTTTTTAAAGGCAATGTACTTAGAGTGGGGTCAGCGTACTTAAAGGGGAAATGCTCGTCTCTCTCTCACACATATAGTGTGTCTCTCTGTCTGCTATGCTGTCTCCCCTCTCTCCATTCATGCTGCCTGGTAGAGTGTGAGGCTACATTAACAACGTGTTAACCCTTGAGGGCTTAGCCGAATGCTAGTTCATCATTTAGCAGTAAGGCATTCCCCGGGAAATATCCCACCTTCTAACTTCACCACCTCAACCAAGCTTCACAATCATCATTGCTACGTACAGTATTTAATTGTTTAAAACTTATACTGTATGTGTGCGCATGTGTGTGTATATATGAGAGAGAGGTTTTTGTCTGGTGAAAAAAAATTCTCTGGAACCTAACCCCCCCATTTACATTAATTCTTATGAGGAAACTGGATTTGCTTAACATTGTTTTGCTTAAAGTTGCATTTTTCAGGAACATAACTAAAATGTTAAGCAAGGAGTTATTGAACTAGTTGTCAAAGACAACAGCGTTAGAGAAAGTGTTACAGTAACCTTAGATGATGATAGCACAAATTATTGATTGCAATTAAAATTATTTACTTCAAAAGAAACTTAAAATAGTATTAGCTACTACAGCTAATTAAACCAAAACATTTAGAGATTTCATGCAGAGATGTCATGTCATCTAGAGATTGCAAGTTCACTGGTCTTTCATGTAATTGTATATCCTAAAACTTGACTGCACTTATTTCAGCTTTTGTAATTCAATTAGAATGATCTTCCAGCTGTGTGCACCTTTACATTCCTTAAAAAAAGTTGAGACATAAGAAGTATTAGACATATAGAAAAATAAATCAAGTTCTTATTAATTTGAACAATACCTTCAATAGTATCTCTTCCAAAAGTCGTGAACAATTTTAGAGAAGTCTGTTCCAAAACAGCACAAACCTCCACAGTATATGGAAATAAAGATTCCAGTTTAAAGAGAACCTGCAAACCTGAATATATAGACTAAGAAGCTGAATTTTACCATTAACCTAGAAAAAAAGAACAAATTGACTTTGAGAACTGAAAACAACTGCAACTCTCCTATCTGATGATTTCTGAAACTTTTCAGATCTTTGCCATACAACAAGAGTTGTAATGAAGATGATTCCATATGCTCACAGGAAAAAAAAAGTCTTCAAAATGACAATCTTTGCAAAGATTTTAATGAAATTTACCGGCAAAGTTTGCATTTTTCCATGCATAGTCTTCAACTGCAGATCTTAAAGACAGGTGTACCAAAATGGGTAAATGTCATAATGGTTCTTTGAAAAAGTACAAACGTATTTAGCAAGATCTGTTTAGGCCGAGAGGAGATGACGAAAAAGCATGAACCCTGCAAGGAGATAGCGATGAAAAGGCAGGTATTCAAGGACTGGAATTTCATGAAAGAAAGAATCAGTTTGACATAGGAAGTAACCCTTGAATGTATAAGACCAGATCGTCCCCATGCAAATTCTGCACATTTTCCCCAACTTCATGGAGAGCAGTCATGGGGTGTGAGGAGATGGATTGAGACTCGGAGCAGTACTGAATTGGCTGCAAGAACCACATCCTCCCCCACCATGGTGATGCCCCCTCCCAAAAAAAAGGGGGGGCCCGGCTTTAGGCCAATTCAACCAATTCCCCTGAATCGGGCCCCGCTCCTAAGAGGGCCCCGCACCCAAGCCCCAATACGGTGTACTGGCAAGAGCCGGTGTGCTGTACCGGGGTGGCCCGGCTTCCCCAGGGGCAATTTAAAGGGTCTGGGGATCCCAGCAGGGACTGGAGCCCCAGGCCCTTTAAATTGTCACCTGAGCCCCACTGCTGGAGCCCTGGGGTAGGCTGCAGGGTTCTGGGGTCTATTTTAAAAGTCCGGGGCTCCCATTGCTTCTACCTCCCCGGCCCTTTAAATAGCCACCGGAGCCACACCGCTTCCCCAGGGCTTCTGTGGCTATTTAAAGGGCCGGGGCGGTAGAAGCAGGGGAGCCCCAGGCCCTTTAAATAGCCCCTGGGCCCCAGACTGCTGCTGCTACCCTGGTGGGGGGGGGAAGGAAGAGGGGGCACTCACCATACAGGGTGGGCTGTACCCCCTGTACCTTCACCCCCTGCCCGCAGCCAGCCCCTGCTGCACCCCGTCCTGCCTGCAGCCAGCCCCGCACCCCCTGCCCGCAACCAGCCCCTGTCTCTCGCCAGCCCCGCACCCCTTGCCCTGCCTGCAGCCAGCCCGTCTCCAGCCAGTCCCGCACCCCTTACCCTGCCTGCAGCCAGCCCGTCTCCAGCCAGTCCCGCACCCCTTGCCCTGCCTGCAGCCAGCCCCTGCCTGCAGCCAGCCCCACACCCCCTGCCCGCAGCCAGCCCGTCTCCAGCCAGCTCCTGCCGCACCCCCTGCCCTGCCCACACCAGCCCCACACACCCTGCCCTGTCTCCACCCCTGCCTGAAGCCAGCCAGTCCCGCACTCCTCTGTCTCCAGCCCTGCCAACCCCTGCCAACCCCTGTGGCCCTGCCTGAAGCCAGCCAGACCACCACCCACACCCCTGTCTCCAGCCAGTCCCGCACCCCTTGCCCTGCCTGCAGTCAGACCCTACCTCCAGTCAGCCCCTGCCCTGCCTCCAGCCAGCCCCATATCCACTGGTGCCCTGAACACCTTCTTCAATGAGGGGGGCAGAGAGCAGCTGGGACCCACACATGTGCACACCGTAGGGTGACCAGACAGCAAGTGTGAAAAATTGGGACAGAGGTGGGGGGTAATAGGTGCCTATATAAGAAGACGACCCAAAAATCGGGACTGTCCCTATAAAATCGGGACATCTGGTCACCCTAGCACACCCCCAGGGAGTGGCAGGGACCCACACATGTGAAACGGACATGTCAGGCTTTTTGGTTCTTAAATCGCCATCCGGGAGGAAAATACGGACGTATGGCTATTGGTACAAAAAATACATACTGTGGTACATCCCTTAAATCAGAACTTTTTAATAGGGAACCAGTTGCTAAAAAAAAAAAAAAGGCCTTTCATTTCTTAACACTTTTTTTTTTTTTTTTGAGTTATCCCTGCCGGGGCCCTGCTGAAAATGTTTGAATTGGGCCCCGCACTTCCTAAAGCCGGCCCTGCCGGGAGCCTCTGGCAGTATTATCTTTTCTGCAGAACTCCCTGCCCACTATTGATCCCTGGTACTATCACAGCCAGTTGGAAGTCATTGATATTAACTTATGAGATTTAAATATCACATGAATTGGTGCCTTATAAAATCCCTGAGATAAACTGAATACTATCAAGCAAAGTGAAAGCACATGCAATTCAGGATTTGAGTTAGAATCATAGGATTAGAAGGGACCGCATGGGTCATTTAGTCTAATCCCCTGCCAAGATGCAGGATTTCTATCTAAGGAGTACAGAAGCAACTGATCTTGCAGTTAAAAGATGTCTCTTTGTTGTCAAAAGATGTTTAAAAAAAAAAAAGCTTTGGTGTTTGGAAAAATAAATCATCTTCATTGTTCTCCACCTTATCAACCCAGGCATAATTCATTTCAGCTCAAGAAAATCTAAGAACTTTAGCTACCAAGAAAGCTTGTTGATTTTCTTCTTTTCCCTTTTTTCCTCCCCTCGCCCCAATATCTTGCAGAACATTCAACTTCAGTATCAATCCATTTTAATGTATCAACCCAGAAATGATTCAGTGAGCGAATTGCAATGTTGCAGTAAATTACAATCCAAATAAATACATTTATTCTAAAGCTTACAGTTTCTTACCCAAAAGTCAGAGTTCTTAACTCAGTAGAGGGACACACGCAACTCAGTCGTACATCTGAATTTACCTACTGTTATTACAAGCAACATTTAAGATTACTATAACTGAAAGATAGAGAAAACATACTTTTTCTCAATTTTTTTTCATTGTACTTTGTATATAGTCACTTTCACTGTCTCCCCTTTATAAGCAGCTAGTGCCTGAGACAAGGCCCACTCAAGTCAAGAGAAAGATTCCTATTGAATTCAATGAACTTTTTGGATAAAGCTACTCATTAGTGTCCCTTGTTTTAGACCTCAATCCAGCAAATCTGTATGCACTTTTAACTTTTAGCCCAGAATAGTCCCATTTAAATCAATGAGGCTACTCACAATAAATAAAAGTAACCAGGTGTGTGGGTCTTTTCAGAATCATGGCCTTAATGGTTTTTTACATATTAGTGAAAAAAGAAAAAAAAATGGGAAAAGGCAGTTGTTAAATCTCAAATATTCACAGGGGTACTCAGTGGCAGATTTAGTACCCGAAATTACTTAACCCCTTTTTAAAAAAATGGACTAGATTTCAAGTGGATGACATACCTTTAAACACCAGTCTTGCAACCTAATGTATTGGTGCCAGGTGTGAATAATACTACATTCAATTGAATAGTTCAGATTACAGTGAAATACTATACAAGGTCAAATTATATTTTGAGATGTTCTCTCACTTTACTCCTTTACACATGAACCAAAAGATTAATGACCCCACTGATTTACCCACTTAGCCATTTACATACAGACCACATTAGCATAAAAAGATCACTATTTGCTTTATTAATTGCTTGATCCAAGTCATAACAATTTATTTCATTAAACAGCAAAAAAGCCTAAAGACTTAATGGCAGTTGTTAGTTGCATCAAGCTCCTTACTCTAGGCTATAGAACAGATAAAAACTTAAAATATCCAAAATTATGAACTTTAAATAAAAATTCCTTTCAAATTTCACAACCTTGCTTGTCACTTTAGAGCTTCTCAAAATCAGGTACTAGGGTTTTTTTACCTCCCTTAATAACACGAATAATTATGGTCCAACGTTAAGGTCAGATCTTGCAATTGGATCTGCACAGGTGGACCCTATGGGTTTCCGTGTGAGAACAAGGGTCCATCCACTTGGCTATCAATGCAGCATTGGGACTTAGTTATTTTTCAACCAATGGTGTATTTTGTTAATTCTTTTTATCACCCTTGGTAACACAGTATATTTATGCATTGGCACAGTACCTAGCACAATGGGGTCCTAGTACGACAAGGACAAAAATAACCTACAACAATACAAATAGCCTGAGAATGTATGCATTTTATTTTCACTAATGAGAGGCTTTTCTAATAATTAATAATGGTTTGAGCATCTAGGGTAATATACTGCCCACTGTGATAAAAGTGAACTGAAAAGGCTAAGAATTGATGAAATCTACTAAACCCAGGGTTGTGAGTTCAATCCTTGAGGGGGCCATTTGGGGATTGGTCCTGCTTTGAGCAGGGGGTTGGACTAGATCTCCTGAGGTCCCTTCCAACCCTAATAATCTATGATTCTATGGGATGGGAGGGATTCTAGACAAACAGAACTGGTCAAAAGTGGATGACTTTTTCACACACAATTTGTCATTTGAAGCCTAACAAAGGTCTGTATAGAAACAGAAGTGCTCTTGTTTTGGATGACTGTGTATAAGGTTTAATACAGACTATCCATGTAGAAAACATGAGAACATATATCATTTTATTTGCATGGCTGCTAAAACTCCCAGTCCTACTGGGAATTTCCAAATTTTTCAAATTCATCTCAATCCAACATAATGAGGACTATGATGCTAAGGGCTGAGTCATCTAAGGGCTATAATGCCAGCCTTCACTGCTATGCAGAACAACATGAAATCCAGTTAGAGATTTCCACTGCTGATAGGCCAGCTGTACCCTCTAACAGCTCCAGCCACTCCTCTGTCCTATGCTGAAGGTTTCTGTGCACAATAAAAATTGGCTAAAATGCAGAGAACAAATGGAGCAAATGGTAAGAGTTGAGGACAAAATCCATTTGAAGGGGATTCAAAATCTTTTGAAGAACAAAAGGCACAGAATCCACTGGGGACAGAGCTAGGGGAGAGGAAAGGAAAAGGAATAAAAGGCCTGGACAAATAATCAGTTGGAAGAAAGAGACTGGTAAAGAAAGGAGACAGAACAAGGAGCAATAGGGGAGCCCTAAATGTAAAGAAAATGAGAAAGATAATCCTGAAGATGTCACACAAAGGGCAGCAGACCTCTGCAGCACTGTAGTTGTACCTCCCAAACCTCAAGATGACAACCACTGGTAGTCTAGTGGGAAGAGGGAATTGTGTAGGAGAAATCATGGTGACTCTTGGGACATTTGTTTTCAACTTCTGGATGTTTATGCAAATCCCAGAGTTTTCAGTTGTCTCTCATTGTTAGTTTATAGTTTGTTGTGCATTCTGTTTTGTTTTAAACTCAGTAACATATAGAGGAAGTTCTAAGTGCCTGAGAATTGAGATTCATTTCAACAATAACCAATCAGAACAGAACAGAAACTGAATAAAAGACAGAGCAAGCAGGAAGAAGTCGATCAAGGCAGGAGCAGGAGAAGGAGAACCAGAAAAAAGATCAGAAGAAACCTAAAAGAGCAAAGGAATCAGAAGAAGCAACCACAGAGTGACAGCAGCAGTGGTGCTGCTGGGACAGAGCAGAAGGACCATGACAGAACAGAGGAAGAGAAGACTACAGAGAGTAAGCATGCTAGCTATAGTATAGGATATAGAATAGAAATAGGGTTAATGAATGCATGTGCTTGGGATAATAAAGATGAGTGTCTGTGGTGTGTATGTATAAAGATTAAAGTTTATTAACATTACTGTCAGTATCCTGCATGTGACTGATCACCATGTGCAGAACATAATCACTTAAGCAATTCCAACTGTATAACATTACAGTATTGGGTGCTTTAGCTTGTATATCTGTACTAAGGGACTTATGTTTATGTTTTAATTTATCTTTAGATTAATTGTATTAGGAAAGATTGGTTATACTAAATAAAGAAAACACTTTGTTTTGGAAAAGTATTGCCTCGGTGTCAATCCTTTGAGCGGAGGGCTGTATCCGTATCCTCCCAGGTGTGACCAGATCTATTCTGTTTTGGAAAGCTTCCTGAAGGGCATAAGGAGACCCTTGGTAAACCCAAGCAATTCCACAAGGGCAAGCCCCCTCCTTTCACCTTGCAGGAACAGATTATTAGGCCAACGTTTTGGGAACCTGGAAGTAAGCAATAGAAGGGCTACTCTGGGATCCTTCAGTATGTTCTTGGGGTAACAAACAATCTCGTACTTTTACTAACCAGGTGTAAATGAAGACCAGTACATTTGAACAATAAGATTCTTTATCTCAGTCAATCCATATTTAGAAAGTCTAAGCCAAATCCTGCAGAGTTCATTCTGTCAAAATTCTCAGACTTCAATGAGAGTTTTGAATGAGTAAACACTGATCCTTTGTTCTGGTCACCAACTGTCCAGCTGAAAAGCTACATTATAAACAGGATATTGATTTAAGTAATTTATTACTAGTAGTAGAAGTTGTTCTTCCAAGATGCAAACTGTGGGGCATAAGGTTTTGTAATTTTTGTGAAGAGCTTAAATAAGCAACAAAGAATGAATTGTAAAGGGAATACGTCAATTATATGAAACTATGTTTTGGAACTGAGTGATGGCAGAAAACCATGCTTGGAAAGGTGCTATGCTAGATGTGTAAAAAGCATTAGAGCTTTTTGGATTAATGGATTAATACACTATATAATATAAAAATTCACTCCTGTTATTGTACAGTCACTGATTTGGAAAATACAGCAATGAAAAATACTTATGTTTGCTGATAGAAATTTAAACTCTGTGCTGTTAGCTTCAAAAGAAAATAAGATGCTTTTTACAGCATGACATTTTTTCACAGTCCCAAAGTTTGAGCAATTCTGCAGCAATGTAATCCCTACATTTATATTTAATCTAAAACTTGTACTGTCAACACAAAATAAGAATTAAAACAGAAAGCTGGTATAAGGAATATGGAACCATTGTTTCAAAACTCTCCCTCTATCATTTTGATCCTGCAAGGTGATTGATTTATGTGTCTCCCAAGCCAACTAACAAGATGATCAGGCCCTATCAATGGTGAATTGGGTTTGTTGAGGTAACAGGGCTATTACAGAAAAGAAATATTTTTTTAAAAAGTATACCTAACACTATATGAATGCCAAAGAAAAGTCTTCTCCCACCACTTGGCAGATGATTTGTGTTTTATTTTGTGCTTCCAAGATGCATGAAGTTTCAGTGTATATATAATTAACAATAAAGCATTTCAATCAAATACCAATGTAACTAAAATGTATGCATTTTATGCATAAAAATGCCTAAAACAAAATACAGAATCCTGAATTAAAAGTGCTTCTGTAGTTCGAGCATATATGAAATGGGGAATAAATACCTTCCATAGGAAAGTCACAAAAATGTACAACCTGATGCTAAAAGCTTTATCTAGTTCTTCATTTTAAGGATTTTCTGTTTCTCTGAGTGTTTACTTCATTATATGCTGTATCTATCCAAGTATCATACTTACCCTTCAGCAGATCCTTCACAACACAACACAAGTGCTGGAACCACCTACCCATTCCATGGAGCAGAAATCCACATCCACAATAGAATGATTTGGTGGAAATACCACAATGTGCCTAGCCCATTCCTGTGTTGTTTTCCTTGAGCTGGGGTAATCAAGCCCATTAATACTGTCTCCCTTGTAAATTAAAATAGTACAATGATATCAAAACTAGAAATTACAGTCCATGGGAATTATACATTAAATTACCATGCAATGTGCACAATGTAAAAACTAAATAACTGCAACATAATTTATACAGCAATCATGTAATCATGGAGCCAGTCTATAGAATAAAGTGCTGCTTGTCCTTTTATTTTCCGTGCTTTATTCTGTAGCTCAGATTTTTTCCTAAATAAATAATTCATTATAGTGCTTTTAAAATATAAGATTGAGCTATCCTTAAAAGGTAACATTATTCATGTACTCTGATCCCTCATAAAAGTTCTATAATGTAAAATGAAGCATATAGAAATATTGAAGACAATGGTTCCTTTTGACCATTTCAAGCTAGAGCATTTAAAAAAATGGAAGGAAGAGAGTAACTAACTCTTGTATTATACCCTTCTTTCACTTGATTGATAGTAAATAACTCCAGAAAGGGAGAGGGGATGTATTGAGGACCAGGAGTGCCAGAAACTCCCTAGAAGTGGGGGACCCCGCCCCTGTTGCCTGAACAATGGCTCCTCCCCCTGCTCGCTCATCTCTGCCCCCTCTCCCCATCGCTCACCCTTAAGGCTCACCCTTGTGGGGCCATGGCCCCCTGCCCCACCCTGCAGTTCCAGTGCCCCTGCTAAGGACACAGATTCCTAAAATATCATTTAAAACACAATCCAGTCTACTTGAAAAGTATAATTAAAACCAGTGCAGTAAGTCAAATTTACATTTTTCTCTCTATTTGCAGCTAGTTAGACTATGTCATTACTCAGACAAAATTCCCACTGAAGATAGGATTGGGATCTGACTGGGTAAAAATTAACCAGAGAAAGTATGTAAAGCAGACTTGTCCATTGTATCTTGTATGTACCTCTATCGATGAAAGCTTTCAAATGTTTTTTAGGAAGAGAAAATGAAATAAATTACCTTATCTTACACACCTGAGACCTTTGGTATTTTACAATGGACTGTTGCAGCTAGAATACTCCCTTAGTTAGACGTAGAGTGAGTATTTCTCTCCTATATATACACAGTACTTTAAGTTATTGATGCAAGTCTGCAATAACTCTATTAACTTCTATGCATCTGCAGATTTACATCTGTATTCCAGAAAGCAGAATTTGGCTCTATCTTGTTATACTTTATATAATATTGGAAGCAGTATGGACAAAATACTTGCGTGAATTAACTTTTTCAATTACCTAGTAGTTCCATTGCATCATCTTCATTGTCAATATCTTCTTCTGTCACTGAGGGAGCTGTGCTTTGAACAGAATCAAAAGAGTCCTGGGAAAGCATGGCAGCCAGTAGCTTCTTATGTTGCTGCTGTTGCTGTTTTAATCCTTTCGTCTTTGGCTCCATCTTTAAACTGGATGGGGGAAATCATAACCTCCTTTTACTGTTACTCTCTCTACAAAAAAGTACCTTTACAGCAGCCATTTAATTCAAATGAGCAAATGAAACCATTTAATTAAGACTAATTATTTTCAGTTTCTTCTGCAATTATAAACATCCATACAGAATGCTTGCCTTATTCTTTAAATACCAGAGAGATTGCCTCTCCCCTCACATGCAGCAGTAGCTGTTGCAATCAGCTGTGGAGTTCAAACTAATGGATCACAAATTTAAACATCAAGGAGATGTTGGTAAGGCACTGCAAATGAAAGATTGAAATTCACTCCAACATTGGTCTGACTAGTCTATCAATATTAAGATAACGGGGCAAGGCCCAACTCTTGAACAACATAGGTTGAGGACCCTGCATCATGATCTTAATATTAAAACTTTAGGTTAATGTCAGTTGGCGGGGGCAGCATGGTCCTGCGGCTAGGCCACTAGAGTGGGAATCATAGACTCGTAGGACTGGAAGGGGTCTTCTAGTCCAGTCCCCTGCACTCATGGCAGGGCTAAGTATTAAACCATCACTGACAGATGTTTGTCTAACCTGACCTTAAAAAAAGATTTCACAACTTCTCTGGGTAACTTATTCCAGTGCTTAACCACCCTGACAGTTAGGAAGTATTTCCTAATATCTAACCCATACCGCCCTTTCTACAATTTACCGTAAGCCCATTGCTTCTTGTCCTATCCTCAAAGATTAGGGAGAATAATTTTTCTCCCTCCTCCTTGTAACAACCTTTTATGTACTTGAAAACTGTTATCATGTCCCCTTTCAGGCTTCTCTTCTCCAGACTAAACAAACCAATTTTTTTCACTCTTCCCTTGTAGGTCATGTTTTCTAGACCTTTAATAATTTTTGTTGCTCTTCTCTGGACTTTCTCCAATTTGTCCACACCTTTCCTAAAACGTGGTGCCCAGAACTGGACACAAACACAATACTCCAGTGGAGGTCTAATCAGCACGGAATAGAGCGGAAGAATTACTTCTCGTGTCTTGCTTACAACACTCCTGCTAATACATCCCAGAATTATGTCTGCTTTTCTGGCAACAGTATTACACTGTTGACTCATATTTAGCTTGTGATCCACTATGATCCCTAGATCCCTTTCTGCAGTATTCCTTCCTAAGCACTCATTTCCTATTTTGTATGTATCAGGAGCCTATTCCTAGCTATATAACCATGGATGAATCATTTGGGGTAAAATTTTCAAAGATTTGGAACCCTCAGTCCTGTTTCAAAAGCTTCCCTATCACAGGAGCCTAGGGAACTCACTCCACATACTCCACATTGACCACATACTCACTGAAAATCATTTGGAATTAGGTGCTTCACCTCTAAGGGTATGTCTACACATCAATAAAAGACCCACAGCAGAGCTTGGGCTGAAGCCTGAGCTCTGAAACCCCATGAGTGGGGAGAGTTTCAGAGCCCTGGCTTCAGCCTGAGCCCAAATGTCTACATTGCAATTTTTAGCCCCACAGCCCAAGACAGCTGATTCAAGCTCTGATACTCCGTATCATGGATTTTTTTATTGCACTGTAGATGTACTTCAGCTTCCCCTCCCACCATTTTCTGTCTTGTCTATTGAAACTGTTAGCTCAAAGAGGAGAAGGACTATCTTTTACTAGGAGTAGGTACAGTACCTAGCATAACAGGGCCTCCCAAACTTGGTTGGGGCCTCTAAGCACTATTGTAATACAAATAATTAACCACAACATAAGTCGGTGTAATTGACTGAACACTAAAGCAAATCTTCTCCTTTTGACAATATATATTTAATATTGCATGATATAGGTGACACAGTAACTATATCTCAAGTCAGGGAAATCATGCATGAGGCAAACAGTTTTTTATAGAAATTAAACCGATGGACCTTCGCAGGCTTAGGCATATGAATTTTAAATTTTTGGAGATTTTCTGCACTGGTCTCCTTGTTTCTGGATAATTGCATGATATCCTAGTATGTAGGCACTTAAGTACCAAACCACACCAAGAAAGCACATATTTGTGACATCTGAGTGGTGGGATTTGTATCCCCAATTAATTGACCACATACTCACAAAAAGCATCCTTTAAATATCAAGCCTTTTTATATTTTGGCACACTTTGTGGACCTTGGTTACTTACCCAACATATTTTCCCCACTTGCAGTTTCCTGTAAGCTCATGTTTTGTTCTTACTCACTGCTCCACAAATATTATCAAATGTTTGTCAGTCTTATCATATGCTATTACCATACCTCCACAGCCTAGTTATTTATACCCGTGCTGTTTTGTCACGGATTCCCTGATGGCTAGTATTCTCCAGTGCAATCCTACACAGAGTTTAAAAAAAAAATTGTACAATTGCCTACCCTTTAGTTCCTGCCTAAGTGTCTCACCCAATGCCCTGGAAAGACTCCCATTGACTTCAAAGGGCACTGGAACAGGCAATAAATTATTTACATATAAAACTGGGGAAAAAATCATAAAGCCAGTTACAGATGTCTTATTGCTGTTATGGCAGTTTCCCAATTGGCAACACTAGTGAAAGCTTAGAACCCCGCAGATTAAATCATCATAACCACATAATTTTTATGTCGCTCTGTTTTCAGAGTTTTGTGATATAAATCCTCTTTCCCGATAAAAAGGCAAAAAACCCTATATTACTAGTTTTATACATAAAAATATGTTTTCTTTTAACAAGCTTAAAAGAAATACATGTTTTTAAATTTTAATTTTTAGCTCAGCTGGATTTGCTTAGAAGAGAATGGAATATAAAGTATCTTGCCAGTATGATTGATGTGTCTTAAGGCACAAAAATATTTTTTATGGCTCATGATCTTCACCATAATATTTTTACTCACTTGAGTATGAGAAACAAAGAAGCAAATTTTTGACCTAAAAAATAATTATGGGCCCAGTTCATAAAAAGATATGCAAAATTGGGTGGTATTTCTATGTGATTTTTTACATGTGACTGAAAGTAAAGATTCATATAAAAATACTGTATAAAAGAAAATATGTTATTTGGGCACATGCAAAACATGTGGTAAGGATTTAGGTAGTACTGATTTATATGCAGATAATCCACTACAGATCTAGAATATCCTCTCATAATGCCCATACAAAGCTTTGTCACATGAACACCTAGCAACTTTTTTAATGACTAGACTATCCCATTACTTCTAACCCAAAATTAGGATAGCCTATAGCTATGGGGATTCGGGGGAGGGGGAGTGGAAGTGGGGGAGGGTTAGTGTTGTATTAATTTAGATAGAATATATGGCCCAAAGGTGTTAACATAACCCAGTCTCTGTCCAACATTAAAGAGTATAAACAAGATTCAGGGTTTGATAGAAAGAGACCATAGCCTGCTTAGTACTATGGAAAAGACACAATTAAAAATCTTGTAAAACTTTTATTAAAGACATAGGAAAAGAAAGGAAAACAAGTTAAAGCATTTGAAATGTAAAGTATTAAATAAGGCTTTTATTTTAACAGCATTGCCTGTTCTTTCCCTTTAGCTGGAGACAGCTTTTCGTAGGGGGGGGGAAAAAACTTTGATATAATCTTTAATCCATCTAAGAGATTAACAACTATCCTGTTTGAGGAAAAGAAGTTAATTGAGATGGGCTGGACCTCTCATTGTTACTGTTGTTGTTAAAGTCCAATCCCATTTCCTAGAACTCAAAACAAGACAAACACAAACAAATGGAGAGAGAAGAGAACAACAGAGAAAATGCAGCTTCTGTCTCTGGTGCTGACTTTCACTTGCAGCCTCACTGCTGGAAAAGCCTAGGCACAGAATGTGGTCTTATCAGCCACTCTGAGTCCTGGCAAACTTGTTCCAACATCAGGCTGTTTAGGCCATTGCTTTAGCTCCCTCTTTCAGTGTTTCAAAATATGCATTCTTATTAGACAAAGGAAAAAGGAGAGAGGATAGGAAAGATAAAAAATAAGGTAAGGAAGGAAAAGGACACATTTGGGGGCGGGAGAGGAGAGAAGTTCTCACTTTTCAGGTGGTGTTTGTGGTTCAGACAGGGCTGGCCATGTCATCTGGCTCCCTCTTTCTGGCCTAATCTATTAAGGACATCTTTCAGTATCAGGATAAGGAAGGTTCTGGGATCCCAGGAGACAATAGGGATGGCAGCCATGATGGTGAAGCTCCCTCCAGTAGCCAATTTCTCTCCCCAGAGTCTTTCTTTAAGGTCCCACAAAGGGTGTTGCTGAGCAGAACAGCCCATACCCTCATTACTTTGTCCACTAATTAAGCCTAATTTCTGACACACCAATTTTGGTTGATAGATTTTTGGTCTCACACTTTTCTTGGTTACCAAGCACAATCATAAAATTCATGAGTCCTTGAATTATATCTATAGGCCTTTTAGTTTGGAATAATGCAGTGTCTCCCCTTTGAAGTTTTTCCCCTCAACATTTTCTGTTACAAGTTATTGTGATACTTTATGAACTTTCACTCACTTTTCATAGCTGAGTTCACAATTAGGGTAAATTTGTAGGTCCAATTATCACAACAGTATGAAAGAGACCACATTCATTTGTGGGGGAGAAAGGGCGTATGGAGCTGATTTCTCAAGGAATTGGGAACATGCAGGGAACAGGCAGAAGTTTGCATAAGCAGACCCCATCAAAAATCATGCATCTTGCGTGAAAGTCACAATTTCTCTTTAACCCACAGAAGGGTCCACTGAACTGAAAGCCAGGAGACTATGTTTTTAGTCTTTCCTCTTCCAGTGACTGGTGTTAATATTTCTGTGCAGTTTATGATCCATAACCTAGGAGTCAGGCAGGCACCTGGAGATGCAAGATAGTTGGCAGCTGTACCTAAGAGAGGACTCTTGGGAATGGGGGAAACCCCAAACCACTCAGACCCTAGGAGACACACCATAGAAGAGAAATCTGGGGCCCTCCCCACCACCTTGTGGAGAGAATGTAGGAGATGTCTCATACCACCATTTATCCCGGCAGGGGCAAATGGGCTTGCTGCTTCTCCCTGAATTAGGTGTAGAGTAGACAGATGTAGACCACTCCACCTCTCCTGAGGCACATAAGTAATGGTAAGATAGGGTAGGTTCTGAGAGAGGTGGTGGTTGGTGTATAGATGGGGCATCCATGAGTTCTAGCTACTTAGTTGAGTCTCCAGCTTTTAACTCTTGAGAACTGAGATTCTCATTAAAATCCCCTAAAATCCTCCTGTGTGCACATATTACCCCCCCCCCCAAATGTGGAAATCCCCAGATCTCCATCTTCTCAGAACTATCCTAGGGAAATTTTTTGACATGCTGAAAATTATGAAAGTGGCCAGGATTGCATTTAATCCCATTTCCACAAAGTGAATTCTTGAAGCTGAGCCAGCTACCAACAAAACTGTCACCAGTACTTTCATATTGTCCCTGATCTCATGTTACTAACTTTTCCTGTTGTACATCAGCAACACAGAGCCTCCATCAATGGCTAAAATTTATAAACCAGTTACTACTAACCTACTTGAATCTGATTAACGTACCTTTCCCAATCTTTTTAGTAATTCACTCCCTGTATGCTGTCAATTTCTAAAAATCACTCCCGCTTCCTTTTAAATAAGTAGACCTGATTCTCAAATGTGCTGAGTCCTTGCCAGCTCCCATTGCCTTCAGTAGGGGTTATAGGTGATTATCACCTCTGAGAACCAGGCTCCATATTCTTAACAAAGGATAATATGTTTTTCTTCCATTGTACAATACTGAGAGAAGCAAAATTAGGAAAATATTTTTAAAAGTGAGATTAGAGGCAGCACAGAGGACAGCACTCATAGCATTCCGCAAGCCACATATCCACTGGCATTTTCTACAGTCTATTTTATGCTGAAAGGGATAGCACCAAAAAAGGGAGTGTGGTAGCAACAGAAGGGTAAGACCTAAGAACCAGCCATTCTAGACTTTTGTTCATTCCCCTAAAGAATGCCATTCCCAAAGCTTCCTAAACTGTTCTAAGCAATAACAACTTGCCCTTTACACTCTGTGACCACAATCACAGAGTGAGGGGGAGGGATAGCTCAGTGGTTTGAGCATTGGTCTGCTAAACCCAGGGTTTTGAGTTCAAGCACTGAAGGGCCATTTAGGGCTCTGGAGCCAAAAAAAAAAAAACCCCAAACCTGTTAGGGTCAGTACTTGTTCCTGCTGTGAAGGCAAGGGACTGGACTCAATGACATTTCAAGGTCCCTTCCAGCTCTATGAGATAGTTCAGATTATTACATGGGGATTTACCTGTCAGAAGAGCTCAGCTGGGGAGGCACTCAGTGGTACATGGCACCAATGACAGCCATCCTCCCAGTGATTGGAGGAGCTGAGAAAAAGAGGCCTGCATCTTTGACAACATGGGCCTAAATCTGCAAGTGTTAAACCTCTGGATACTAAGAATATTTCACTATTATGGTGGGGAGAACTCTGTGAGGAGAAAATATGCAGTTTTTACTTTCCTCTTCTTACTGTACAGCATTAGTTTAAAAGCTTAGCATATGTAGATACTGGTAATGAATGGCCAATAAACTATCACAAATATTTGTCTTTACATTTGTCTTAAAATTACTTCATAGTGTTTATAAATCATCTTTTACCAGATTTATACAGAAACAGAGATTATGAATTATGAAATGCTTCCTTTTTTAGTTACAAGTAAAATGTGACCAAATGACTCTAGGCTACAAACAGTTTTAATTAAGTATCAGAGGGGTAGCCATGTTAGTCTGGATCTGTAAAAGCAGCAAAGAGTCCTGTGGCACCTCATAGACTAACAGACGTATTGGAGCATGAGCTTTCGTGGGTGAATACTCACGTTCCAATACATTAGTCTATAAGGTGCCACAGGACACTTTGCTAGTTTTAATTAAATAACAGAATAGTTTACTGTAATTTAGATGTTGCAGTCAACAAAACACTGATTAATAGTTTACTATTTCATGAATTCTAATTAGCCCTATAAATTCAGAGCATGCTGCTCCCAGTACTTATTGATGTATTATATGTATGTATAATTAAAAGTTAATTATGTAATACCTTTGACTTGAACTATACATGAGTTAACTTTGACCAACCGATATTGCTTTTTATAACAACCAAGCATTTATTTTATGCTTATTTTTATAAATAACTAACTATTTGACTATACAAGATGTGCATTTTCAAATACCAACATTTTACAGATCCAGTTCCAAACCTTGTCAGTTCAAAGGGACTGTAAACTAGCTGAAACTAGCAACCCCTCGCCCCCAGTGGCTAAGGGAATAGGATGTACTCTGGGAAATACAAAGATGCCAGAACAGTTCTATTCCATCTCCCCTTAAAGCCCACAATATAGGAGGAGGAGTGGCCACAAAAAGAATTGGCAATAGAAGCCCTGCTGCACTCTGGCTAGGCTCAGATTGCTTCATGGCAAATCCCAAGAATCCAGGAAGCACCTTTTGCCTCTCACTTAGCTGCTGCAGCAAGAGGAACCTGTATCCCTGGGTGCAGCCAACTCATTATATTTCCGATAGCAAAACAAAGCAATGGGGAATATGTTTGCTGTTTAGTAATCCAGAAAACAGAACTGTCCGATTTATATGTCTCACATATAGCATATACAGCAACTCCTCATTTAATGTTGTTTCAATGTTAGGTCCATGCTCAATTAGGGAATATGATTGTTTAAACTTCACTGCTAAGGATGTTAAGGAGAATTACGATTGGTGCCTTTGAGGGTATTATTCAAAGACATTTAATGGGGTGAGGAAAGCAATGGAGTCACCATTGTCATATTGAGGGAAGTACATGAGAGAAAAGTATGTGGTGCCTGATATGAGGAGAGAATCCTACAGTTTGGAGGAGTCTAATTTCAGATAGAAGGCGGTGATGAAGAGTTGTTGAAGGTTTAGCACATAAGTGTCCAGGGATTATATTAAATTACATTTTTTTCAAAAATTTTCACATTCTCCAAAATAAAAATCAAACAACTTGTTCTTTTATTCAAAGCTGTTTTTTGTTACCTGGCCCTTAAGAATGCTCATGCCCCATAAGAGTAAATGGCCCCCAAATATACCGTATATACTCATTAATAAGCCTGAATTTTTTTTAGTAAAAAAGGGAAGCACCAGAAAAGGGAGTCGGCTTATGAACGGGAGAGGGAGAGGTGGTACACAGCCCCTCCTAGGGTGACCAGATGAGAGACATGAAATATTGGGCGGGGAGCTGGGCTGGTCTCCGGCAGAGCAAAAAAACCCAACAACTTGAGAGCTGGCAGCTCACCTCCGCCTCCCATGAGCGGGCTACCGTGTCCTGCTTCTCCCCCCTCCCTCCCAGTGCTTGCGCTGCCATACAGTTGATTCGTGCAAGCCTGGGAGGGACGGCGAGGAGGAGGAGGAGGAATGTGGCGGGGCCACGGCAGGGATTTGGGGAGGGATCCAATGGGGCAGGGAGGGAGTGGAGTCGGGGTGAAGCCAGAGCTGAGTTGGGGGGAATGAACCCCCTCTGCCTGTGCACCAGAGTGCAAAATATCAGGACAATTCACATCCCGACCGATGTTTGGTTGGGATGCAGGGCAAACAAGTAAATATCGGGACACTCCCGATAAAATCGGGACATCTGGTCATCCTAGCCCCTCCCCCTCAACAGAGGGAGCAAGGAGAGGCAGCACAGCCAGCAGAGCCAGAAGGGAAGAGGCCCCAGCCTCTTATATGTGCCGCCCATGGGAAGAAGGCATTCATTCCACCAATCTGGGATATGGCCTTCCATGTGAGTTGATCTAATATTTCATGTCTCTCATCTGGTCACCCTAGGAGGGGCTGTGTACCACCTCTCCCTCTCTATACCCGTTCATAAGCCGACCCCCTTTTCTGGTGCTTCCCTTTTTTACTAAAAAAATTCAGGCTTATGAACGAGTATATACGGTATATTTGGGGGCCATTTACTCTTACGGGGCATGAGCATTCTTAAGGGCCAGGTAACGAAAAACAGCTTTGAATAAAAGAACAAGTTGTTTGATTTTATTTTGGAGAATGTGAAAAATTTTGAAAAAATGTAATTTAATATAATCCCTGGACACTTATGTGCTAAACCTTCAACAACTCTTCATCACCGCCTTCTATCTGAAATTAGACTCCTCCAAACTGTAGGATTCTCTCCTCATATCAGGCACCACATACTTTTCTCTCATGTACTTCCCTCAATATGACAATGGTGACTCCATTGCTTTCCTCACCCCATTAAATGTCTTTGAATAATACTCTCAAAGGCACCAATCACAATTCTCCTTAACATCCTTAGCAGCGAAGTCTCATAAAATAAAAATTCCCATATCCTTCTTCAGAAATAAAAATGTTCTTTGCGGTTGATCCCTTGTCTTCTCTCTGCTCTCCTTCTCTCTCTCTCTTAGGTGATGGTTAGGAAGAGGAAGCCATCTTCTGCCTCCTTCCCCCGAGGAAGGGGATGCAGCATCCACTTTTCCTATCACCACTCAAGAACAGATCATCTCTATGCTCTGATTATGCTGCTGAACAAGCAGGCACATGGCCGGTAAGCCAGCCCCAATAATGAGCTGCATGGCTCGTTACTGCCACTGCCCAACACCACCACTACAGAGCCAGTGCTGAGCAGCCAATTAGAGCTCAGCTCTTTTTTCTTCCTCTAGTCTGAATCCAGACTAAGTGAGCTGACCATCATCATGTATTTCTATTTACTTGCATTTTTAAGAATACCTATAGATGTCCATCTATGGTGAAGCAGAGAACCCTCCCACCAGCACGGAATGGGTTAAGGAGACCCTTAGGGCCCAGATAGCTCCACCCTGTTATACCTGCAGCCAATGCCAGGCCTGGATGGGAGAGAAAAAGAGGGAGCCTGGCTCAGTTCGGGGCTGACTGGTGAAGAGGCAGGAGGGAATGATCACTAGCCTGCCAGCCAAGGCAGCTGTGAGAGCCCAAGTATTGTTTTCCTGGCCAAAGGAGATGGAGAAAGAGGCATAGGAGCACCTTAGTGACTGAGGGGTGGAGACTTTGTGGAGACTCCAATCCCACAAGCTTATGGCTGTCCTGCCCAGAGGAACCTGGGACGGCAGCAGGATACCACCCAGGGTCCACCAGGGGTCACTATTAAGAGACAAGCCACAACAGGAACTTGGACTATAGGGGTCATGCCGCAAACTGAAGGGTCAACAGTAGGAAGTAGTTCAAGGCAGTGGATATAGGAAGATCCCCTACTCTGTGGTGACATACACGGGGCCCTGGGCTGGGACCTGGTGGAGATGGAGGGCCTATGTCTCCCTGCCCCCTACCCCTGCTTTAAAGACTGAGGCACCTTAACTATAGAAGCAAGGAGCAGGAAGCCAAGTACTTCAACCACTAGTCTGACTGACCATCCAAGTCCTCTGTTATACCATCCTATACAAATGTTGCCTATTCCATACATTAAACATGTACAAAACAATATCAAAGGACTGCCCATAAATGTAACCACCCTCCACCAACTGTTTCCACCAGCGTCTGATAAAAAGGGGGTAAGGGAGAGCTTTGCAGAATGCCTGAAAAAATAATAAATCCAGCTTCTGACAGACCAAGTAGAGGCGCAAATTCCTACATAAAGGAGCTCTCAAGACCATAGATGTTGCAGATGTTTTCAAAGGGAGAGTACTGCTACCTACGTAAAGAAGGAACAGAAATATGCTTGTTAAAGTCTATGTCCTAGTCTGGGCACATAGAAGACACAGCCTTTTCCCTTTAGCAATATCAATGGAGGACCTGATAACACTAGAGGCACCACAGAATGCAACATTGAAAAAAAATAAGTGTGAATCACATTTGGAAACAAATTTGAATACTTTTCCTTTTGTTATAAACAGTCCACTTTTGTCATTTTAATCATGTAAAATGTTCTGCTTGTGAAAACTGAATACATTTTCTGTGATTGAGGCACATTAACAATCTGATTTTTCCCCCTCCAGCTAAGAGATAACTGAGTACATTGAATTATCAAAAGCTATTCACTATACTGAATATAATTTTCTCCTTGAGAAAGAACTTAGTACCAAGATGCTAACTGAAGAACTGAACATGAGAAATAAAACTGAGAGGGGGGAAATTTTGTGGTGATAAGCCCTGTAATAATATAGAGGAGCTGCTGTTCCCCATCAATTTTTCTTTTAAATGAGGATAGTTATATTTGTTCCTATTTCTCTAGGATAGAATTAGCAAAAAACAACAACAAACCACCTAAAGGAGGAAGACAGCTTAAACTGTCTCATCTGAAGTACCAATCAAAAAAATGCTAAAACCATGCTTCCAACTCCGTAAACACATACAGTAACTCCTCACTTAACATTGTAGTTATGTTCCTGAAAAATGTGACTATGTGAAACAATGTTAATCTAATCCAATTTCCCCATAAGAATGAATGTAAATGGGAGGGTTAGGTTCCAGGGATTTTTTTTTTTTTTGCCATACAGTACAGTACTATAGTTGGGAGGTGCCTCTGCCTTATCCCACACAGGCACAACCCACTGGCACTGGCAACAATGAGGCAGACAAGGAGGCTGAAGGTGCTGTAGGCTAGGAGAAGCATGTTGCGCAGTAACAGCAGTAGCTTCCCCTACTCTTCAAGCACCAGGGGTGGGGGGGCTCAACCCTCAGCCCGCCCACGCCACCCCCTCCCCCGAGCCCCCACCTTTAACCCACCTCTTCTTTCCCTCCCTCCTTCCCCTTTACGCCGCACACAGCGTCCTCGCTCCTCCCGCTCCCTCCTGTCTGCAGCAATCAGCTGGCTTACAGCATTCAAGAGGGAGGGGGGAGGAGCGAGGACACAGCACACAGGCTCCCCCTCCCTCCCAAACGCCGCAAGCCAGCTGATTGCCGTGGACAGGAGGCAGGGGAGGGAGCGCAAAGGTGCGCCGCATCCTCACTCCTCCCCCCTCCCTCCTGCCTGTGGCAATCATCTGGCTTGTGACATTCAAGGGGCAGGAGGGAGGGGGGAGGAGCGAGGACTCAGCACGCAGACTCCTCCCTCCCTCCTGCCTGCGGCATTCAGCTGGTTTGCGGCATTCAGGAGGCAGGGGAGGGAGGGGGAGCCTGTGTGCCGAGTCCTTGCTCCTCCCCGCTCCCTCCTGAACACTGCAAGCCAGCTGATTGCTGTGGGCAGGAGGCAGGGGGAGGAGGGGTAAGGCGCTGATCCGTGGGGTCTGCAGGAGGATGGGAGACATTGTGGGGGGTGGGTGTAGGGGAGCTGATAGACAGGCTGCCAGCTGTGGACAAAGCAGGCAGCCAAACGACATTACAGCCAGGGCCAGCTCCAGGGTTTTTGCCACCTCAAGCAGCAAAAAAAAAAAAAAAGCCGCAATCTCGATCAGCTCTGCCGCCGCTGCCGCTTTAGTCTTCAGCAGCAGTTCGGCAGCTGGTCCTTCCCTCCAAGAGGGACCGAGGGACCAGCCACCAAATTGCCGCCGAAGAGCCGGACGTGCCGCCCCTCTCCGTTGACCGTCCCAAGCACCTGCTTGCTGGGCTGATGCCTGGAGCCGGCCCTGGTTATAGCGAAGCATTGCACAACTTTAAATGGAGCATGTTCTGTAATTGAGCAGGGATGTAAGATCGAAACAACATTAAGGAAGAGGACGTTAAGTGAGGCGTTACTGTATAAACCTAACTTTATGCACATAAGTAAAGTTATGGGACTACTCATGTGCATAAGCATCTACAGTATTGTGCCCAATATCATTAAATCCCTACTACATATTTCCAGGTTGCTGGTATACTGTATATGGAAAATAATACACCTCACATTCTTGATCCTTAAAACTGGACATTACATAATTTTTAAAAATTAGAGAGATTTTTTGCAATGAGATTTTCAGGAGTCATTAAACTATAAAAGCAAAACCTCACCTTCCTCCAGGACTGCTGCTGCTATCTTCACTATCCCATTGTTCATTTTTACTTCTTGGTACTGGAGGTTGCAACATCTCTGCAGCCAATGGATCAGCATCATTCTCCTCGCGACCAACCCATTCTCCAATCACACGAGGTCTTAGAAGGGGAGTATTAAAACCTGTTGCATCCTGAATAGAAACAAAAGCCAAAATAAACAAACAAACGAACCTCTACGCTGCTCATTCTCAGTGATGTTTATAAACTGGAAACAGGGAACAAACAAAAACGTATTACTTCACCTCACGTATTGATCCTCATTAAAATAGTACGGGACACTAAAAGGTCAAAAGCCTAATCCAGTGCCCACGGAAATCAATGGAAAAACTCCCATTAACTTCAATGTACATTGGATTTAGGCCCTAACTCCAGTCAGGTGTTGACCATCTTGGTACTCAGAACTAGAGCTGAGGAAATAAAATATTTTTTGGCTCAGTTGCTGAGCCTACAAAACAAAACAAAAACATCTTTGCAGGTTGAACAAAATGTTTTGTTCTAGCTGTGATAATTTTTCTGTTTAGTTTTTTAGTTTCATTTTGTTTTCAGGTATTTCTTTTACCTTTTTTTAAAAAAACAAATCCAGCTAACTTTCAAAATAAAATGTCATTTCAAAACAAAGTTAAAATGCTGTACTTTAAATTGTTGATATGAATTGATATGAAATGTTTCAAATTTTTTAAAAAGAACTCTCTTTTGGCCAGAATTATTCCCCAAAGTCATGAATAGTTTTGGGCTACCCCAAAACTGCATTTTTCAGCAACTAATTATTTGTCTGAAAAATTTCATCCAGCTTTACTCAGAACCTCTCTTCATTTTTCCCTTTAAAATCCAATAGTTTTGAAAAGGAGTGGCAGGTGTCCATCACTACTAATTTGGCTTTAAAACTATACATTCTTAATAAACCCCTTTCTATTGGAAACACCAATGTTTCAATTCTGTTAAGCAATGAATGAGATCACTTGAATATTGAAGAACACAGAGAAGATAGTATATTTCGATTCAATATCATCTCTCTTTTGCATTATGAATTCAGTGTGAAAATCTTACTGAGCAGGGAAATCAACTATTTTAAAATAATTCTGCTGGTTTTGTGGGTCATATTTTCAAATTCACAATTAAAATAAATTTTTATTTGGCTGAATTCAGTGCATTACAATAGGCAACAAATAATGTATATTGTATATTGCCACTGTGATAAACTGCAATTTCAAAGCTGGAAATCATATTTTTTGACAATTTGCTTGAAGATATATGGTGGAATAACTAGTGGGAGAGACAAAAAAAACCTGGGCATTTTAAAAACTACTGATGTTTTACAGCATCACACAGAAACAAATAGGCCAAATGATTATGTAAAGAGTTTGTGTAAAAGCAATACATAAGCCTTTCCCATTTTCTCGGTGTTGTGTGCTTATACGTACAGTGGGAGTTGATGTGGAATAGTGATAATCTGAAGAAAATTATGCTCCAGAATTGCCATTTTGAAATGATGTGATGGAGATGGTTATCCTGCTCTCACTGAATGCCATTTCTAGGACAGCAAGGAAATTTAAAATGCAGTGCTCCTAATTAAGATATATTGTATATTCCGATCTGTAATGAAAGACAATCATTTTAGGAAGACAAATCCTTTCGGCTGTTATTTGGCTCTACATCCCATGAAATATTCCTACTGTAAGAACAACACTGTCCTAATAAATGGCATCTGGAGAAGCAGCAGCAGGATGATTATTTAGATTAGCAACCATACATTTTTGTCCTTCTCAATAACAAATGATCTTTAAAGGAACACTAAATAATTGGGGCGACTACTTTAAATTATAGTAAATGAAAAGTTTGAAATATTAGCACTTATTCATAATATAAAACCATCAAAGTGTTCATAGTGTTTGAAATCTGTAAATAATGTTTTCCAATTAACACAAGGAAGCCAAATGTTGGCATTAAAAGACAAAACTTGAAATTGAAAAGATTTCAAATGCCAGATCCTATATTCCTTGAGAGAGAGAGAGAGAGAGTTTTGTTCACATAAACAGGTGTCTGACTCTGCACCAGTCTAGGATTTTCCTTATGTAGGAGGAAATCCTCAGCTACCTGTTCAGGGTTGTTTTAGGGCCATTTGGAGTGGCACAAAAGACCTAAGAATGAGCCAGAATCTGACCCTATATGGGAAGGGCTGTTTTTGTATTATATCTATATATCCATCCTACTGTGGTCCTGACCCTGCAGTTGGCTTCTGTCCATTCCACCCATTAACTTCCCCAATGCACAGTCAGCTGCAGAATCTGGGTCTTAATCTCTTTTGCTCTTTGGTTGTTATTATTTGTATTACCATAACACCTCACCACATTCCCTCACTCCACCTTTTACCCTATACTTCTCCTATAATGTATGTTTGTCACTGTCTTTTTCATGTCAGTTTAATTCTGCCCAGAGTTAATCATAGAATCATAGAATATCAGGGTTGGAAGGGACCTCAGGAGGTCATCTTGTCCAACCCCCTGATCAAAGCAGGACCAATCCCCAACTAAATCATCCCAACCAGGGCTTTGTCAAGCCTGATCTTAAAAACCTCTAAGGACGGAGATTGCACCACCTCCCTAGGTAACTCATTCCAATGCTTCATCACCCTCCTAGTGAAAAAGTTTTTCCTAATATCCAACCTAAACCTCCCCCACTGCAACTTGAGACCATTACTCCTTGTTCTGTCATCTGCTACCACTGAGAACAGTCTAGATTCATCCTCTTTGGAACCCCCTTTCAGGTAGTTGAAAGCAGCTATCAAATCCCCCCCACCACCATTCTTCTCTTCTGCAGCCTAAAACAATCCCACTTCCCTCAGCCTCTCCTCATAAGTCATGTGCTCCAGATCCCTAATCATTTTTGTTGCCCTCCACTGGACTCTTCCCAATTTTGCCACGTCCTTCTTGTAGGGGCCCAAAACTGGACACAGTACTCCAGATGAGGCCTCACCAGTGCCAAATAGAGGGGAATGATCACGTCCCTCAATCTGCTGGCAATGCCCCTACATATACAGCCCAAAATGCCATTAGCCTTCTTGGCAACAAGGGCACACTGTCGACTCATATCCAGCTTCTTGTCCACTGTAATCCCTAGGTCCTTTTCTGCAGAACTGCTGCCTAGCCACTTGGTCCCTAGTCTGTTGAAGTGCATGGGATTCTTCCATCCTAAGTGCTGGACTCTGCACATGTCTTTGTTGAACCTCATCAGATTTCTTTTGGCCCAGTCCTCTAAGTTGTCTAGGTCCCTCTGTATCCAATCCTTCCCCTCCAGCGTATCTACCACTCCTCTCAGTTTAGTGTCATCTGTAACCTTGCTGGGAGTGCAGTCCATGCCATCCTCCAGATCATTAATGAAGATATTGAACAAAACTAGCCCCAGGACCAACCCTTGGGGCACTCCGCTTGAAACTGGCTGCCAACTAGACATGGAGCCATTCATCACTACCTGTTGAGCCCAACAATCTAGCCAGCTTTCTATCCACCTTATAGTCCATTCATCCACCCCATACTTCTTTAACTTGCTGGCAAGAATACTGTGGGAGACCGTAGCAAAAGCTTTGCTGAAGTCCAGGAATAACACATCCACCGCTTTTCCCTCATCCACAGACCCAGTTATCTCATAGAAGGCAATGAGGTAAGTCAGGCATGACTTGCCCTTGGTGAATCCATGTTGACTGTTCCTGATCACTTTCCTCTCCTCTTCAGAATTGATTCCTTGAGGACCTGCTCCATGATTTTTCCACGGACTGAGGTGAGGCTGACTGGCCTGTAGTTCCCTGGATCCCCTTCTTCCATTTTTAAAAGATGGCCACTACATTAGCCTTTTTTCAGTCATCTGGGACCTCCCCTGATTGCCAGGAGTTTTCAAAGATAATGGCCAATAGCTCTGCAATCACATCTGTTAACTCCTTTCATAGAATATCAGGGTTGGAAGGGACCTTGGGAGGTCATTTAGTCCAACCCCCTCCTCAAAGCAGGACCAAGCCTCAATTTTTGCACCAGATCCCTAAATGGCTCCCTCAAGGATTGAACTCACAACCCTGGATTTAGCAGGCCAATGCTCAAACCACTAAGATATCCCTCCCCCATTAGCACCCCTGGATGCAGCACATCCAGCCCCATGGACTTGTGCTCATCCAGCTTTTCTAAATAGTCTTGAACCACTTCTTTCTCCACAGAGGGCTGGTCACCTCCTCCCATGCTGTGCTGCCCAGTGCAGTAGTCTGGGAGCTGACCTGGTTCGTGAAGACAGAGGCAAAAAAAGCATTTGAGTGCATTAGTTTTTTCCACATCCTCTGTCACTACGTTGCCTCCTCATTCAGTAAGGGGCCCACACTTTCCTTGACTTTCTTCTTGTTGCTAACATACCTGAAGAAACCCTTCTTGTTGCAGCTAGCAAGAGATGTTAAGAGTAACTCCAAGCATCATTTGGCTTTTCTGATTTCACGCCTGCATGCCCGAGCAATATTTTTATACTCCTCCTTGGTCATTTGTCCAATCTTCCACTTCTTGTAAGCTTCTTTTTTGTGTTTAAGATCAGCAAGGATTTCACTGTTAAGCCAAGCTGGTCGCCTGCCATATTTACTATTCTTTCTACACATAAGGATGGTTTGTTCCTGCAGCCTCAATAAGGATTCCTTAAAATACAGCCAGCTTTCCTGGACTCCTTTCCCCCTCATGTTATTCTCCCAAGGGATCCTGCCCATCAGTTCCCTGAGGGAGACAAAGTCTGCTTTTCTGAAGTCCAGGGTCTGTATTCTGCTGCTCTCCTTTCTTCCTTGTGTCAGGATCCTGAACTCTACCATCTCATGGTCACTGCCTCCCAGGTTCCCATCGACTTTTTCTTCCCCTACTAATTCTTCCTGGTTTGTGAGCAGCAGGTCAAGAAGAGTTCTGCCCCTAGTTGGTTCCTCCAGCACTTGCACCAGGAAATTGTCCCCTACACTTTCCAAAAACTTCCTGGATTGTCTGTGCACCGCTGTATTGCTCTCCCAGCAGATATCAGGGTGATTAAAGTCTCCCATGAGAACCAGGGCCTGCGATGTAGTAACTTCTGCTAGTTGCCGGAAGAAAGCCTCGTCCACCTCATCCCCCTGGTCTGGTGGTCTATAGCAGACTTCCACCACAACATCACCCTTGTTGCTCACACTTCTAAACCTAATCCAGAGACTCTCAGGTTTTTCTGCAGTTTCATACCAGAGCTCTGAACAGTCATACTGCTCTCTTACATACAATGCAACTCCCCCACTTTTTCTGCCCTGCCTGTCCTTCCTGAACAGTTTATATCCATCCATGACAGTATTCCAGTCATGTGAGTTATCCCACCAAGTCTCTGTTATTCCAATCACATCATAGTTCCTTGACTGTGCCAGGACTTCTAGTTCTCTCTGCTTGTTTCCCAGGCTTCTTGCATTTGTGTATAGGCACTTAAGATAACTTGCTGATTGTCCCCCTTTCTCAGTCTGAGACAGGAGTCCTCCCCTCTTGCACTCTCCTGCTCGTGCTTCCTCCCGGTATCCCATTTCCCCACTTTCCTCAGGGCTTTGGTCTCCTTCCCCCCCAGTGAACTAGTTTAAAGCCCTCCTCACTAGGTTAGCCAGCCTGCCTGTGAAGATGCTCTTCACTCTCTTTGTTAGGTGGAGCCCATCTCTGCCTAGCACTCCTCCTTATTGGAACACCATCCCATGGTCGAAGAATCCAAATCCTTCTCTCCAACACCACCTGCGTAGCCATTCGTTGACTTCCACAATTCGATGGTCTCTACCCAGGCCTTTTCCCTGCACAGGGAGGATGGACGAGAACACCACTTGCACCTCAATCTCCTCTATCCTTCTTCCCAGAGCCACGTAGTCTGCAGTGATCTGCTCAAGGTCATTCTTGGCAGTATCCCCTATAGGCCCGCTGAAATCATTGCTTAGGTGGTGACACTTTACTGCAAAGTTGAGATGACATTGTAGCAATACTGAAAACTATCTTTAAATTGAAAAGCCAGTAGTTGAAAAGGGAGAAAATTATATGGGGAAAACAAAGTGATTTAGCACATTTTAGGACTGCTGCCATTTTTGTTGTGTGGTACTCTTAAATTTTTCAGAAATTTGTGGAAAATGTTTTTTAGCTGTAGGAATTGTGTTGTAAAGCAGTCAGGTAGCATAACAGTCACCACAGGAATCAGGGGACACTGGTCCCTGTCACTTGACAGATGTAATCCATGTCATGTGACTAGAGGGCAGGGCCAGCCCACAACATTTTGGCACCTGAGGCAGGGAGCTCAAATGATGCCCCCATGCCCCCTCGCTTGGGCCAAAACTTTGAAAGGTCTCAATTCTGCCTTCTTCCTGTTCTACTCCTCTCATAGTACTGCTCTGCTACCTACCCCAATAAAGGAGAAATAAATTAAAATGCCTTGTTCCAAAATTTTAAGTAACACTTAACTTTCAAATGCCCGAACAGCAAATGTAACTTTTCTTGTCTGCATAGTAAACACTGGCATTTTTATCTGTTTGAATAATCAAAGTGGTGCTTTCCGTGCCTTCTTGGTTGCAAAGATTTGAACTGCCACCTGAAGATCCACAGTCTGGGCCAGCTCATGTTCTATTGAGATGGTTGCAAGGCCCACCAGCCTCTCCTGTGTCATTGTGGAGCATAGATGTGTGTTTATTAACTTCAGCTTGGAGAAGCTGCATTCTCCACTGGCAACTGTTACAGGAAGTGTTAGGAGTATGCACAGAGCAACAAAAGCATTTGGAAAGAGGGTGGTCATCTTATTTGTGCACATATATTCCAGAACAGCCTTTAGAGTTGATCCTGCTGAAATGCATCTTGAAAGGGCTTTCAGTTCATCGCCTAAATCACTCGCATCAATATCGCGCATGTCATCATGTGTCAACTCTGTCTCTAGTGCCCTGCATTGCTGGTGTAGGTCTTCTTCAGGTATAGTGAGGAGTTTTGGAATATCATACAACATCCCAAATATACTGCTGTGTTCCTTGAGCTGCATGAAACGTTCTTCAACTGACTGTATTGCACAATCTAGCACCTGGTTAAAGAATTCAACTTTGAATTGTTGTTTGGGGTCTCTTACGGGATTATCCCGTGCTCGTAATCAAAATGTCTTTTTCTTCGGTGACTCTTGTATTCTTGAATGGGTGGGAAAATAGCTTCAGTGTGAAATTCCTCTGCCAACTTCTGTGCACTCTTCAGAATGTTTTGAAATCCCTCATCTGACTGGTAAGATTGTAGGTATGTCTTTGCTTTGTCCAGTTGTTTCATTGCTCCAGATATATCAAGGTCAACACCTTGGAGTCTCTTGCTTACAACATTTATTTCGAACAGTATGTCATGCCACAACACTAAGCCACACAGAAATTTGAAATTTTGTGTTTCTGGTGATTCCATTTCCCTCTGCCACTGTTCTCCCACAAATAGTTCCTGTCATAGCATTATCCTCCATAATGGCAACTATGGCATCATCTATCTTCCCAATTTGGTGTTTTTTAGGCTTTATCACCTCCACTCCACTTTCCCATCATGTGGCACTCAGTAGTTTCAGTGTCAGAGAGGATGTTCCCAGATTTTGCTTCAAAATTTGCCATTGATGAGTTGATGCAGAGAAAAATACATAGATGCTTTGAATTACATTAAAAAATTTAGCAGCCTCATTAGAAGCTGATGCTGCATCACTGACCACCAAGTGTAATGAATGAAAACTGCATCGGACAAAAAAAGCTGGAGGGTTTAACTCTCGGATCCGTGTCTGCACTCCTCTGTTCTTTCCTCTCATGTTGGCACCATTATCGTGACTTCTCATGTCAGCTATCGCAATTCCCGTATTTTCCAGCTTTTTAAGACGCATATTTGTCATACCAGCTCCTGTAGTATCATCAATGTCAAATTCTAGAAAATGCTCTCTGACAGTCACCATTGTAGGGACATTTTCACTAGGTTCTGTTGTTGTTACAAAATGCACCATTAAAGTCATTTGTTCCATATGGCTGATGTCAGGTGTGCAGTCCAGAACAGAATATCATCTTGCTGACTTCAGATCTTCCACAATCTTCTGTTTGACTTTTGTTGCCAGTAACTGTATGATCTCATTTTGAACTGATTTTCCAAGGTAATAGTTGTACACATTTGTTGGGTGGTGACTCTTCTTAGATGCTCCTGGAGTACAGCATCAAACTCAGCCATCAGCTCCACAATTATAAGGAAGTTTCCATTGTTTGGCACACACAGCTGATCTGAAATGCCACGCAGTACTAGGTTTTGGGTAGCAAGCATTCTCACAATGGCAATGAGCCTTTTCAGAACATTTTGCCAGTAAAGAGACTCAGATGCAATCTTCTCTTGATGCTGATCATCTATGGTGGCCTTTAACCTTAGTCTCATCTCAGGCTTTTTCCACCTATGGAATGCTCTCTGGTGATTTGCTGTCTTCTCATGGCATACCAGATTTCTAGCCAGATTTTTCCAGTTCTTTGTTCCTATAGAACCCAATGCGGCTGTAACATTAGACTGGAAGAGTTTGCAACAAAAACTGTATGCAGCATTCTGGATTTTTGAGTACATAAGCCATGGCTCCTCCACTTTGTCACCATTGGGGATTTCATGCCAGTAGTATGTTGGATGGAAACTTCTATTTTCATTGTCTGTGGGGAACATGAAGCTTTTCACTTGCTGTGGCCCATGCAGTACAAGAAAGTCATTCAGGCTACTACTCAAGTGGGTCCACAGTCCTGGATCATCTAGACTTAAGGAACTAAACTCAGCAGCAGCTGTTTCTTGCACCTCCACCACACTCTTCTCTAGGAATGTGCATGGTTACATCCATTGAGATGGAGATATGGATGCTGCAGTAGCTGCCAGGTCACCTGCACTCTGACTAACTCACATCCTCACTGGGGCCAGAAGGCTCACCGTGAACATTTGTGTCTATGTATCTCAGGAGAGCTCCTTCCTCCTGAGATAGAAAAGCTTCCTTTGCTTTCTTTCTTTTTCTGAATGCTGCCTCAGAGGGGCGTTTTCTTCTTTCACACATGACTGCTGTTCTGTGCCAGCTATAGTGGCTCTCAACACTCAGTTGAAGGGGACACATAAGCAGGCTGGTAGCAGGGCCTGAGTGAGGGAAGAGATCAGCGTCTTAAGGGCCTAAATGGCTCCTACTACTTCAGTTGACTGCCTGTTCTCCTCAGGTGGGTTCAGGAAAGCAGCAGGAAACAGGAAGCACCCTGAAAAGCTGGTGTTAATCAGTCCAGGCTCCTGGGGGTGTTAGAGAGGTACATAAGAGGCTCCTCCTCTCTCCCTGCAGCTCCTGCTGCTTTCTGTTATTCCCTCTCACCTTTTCTCCTGCCTGCCTGTTATATCTCTTGTGCCCTCCTTCCTCCAGCACAGCACTCCACCATCTCTGTGCATCTAGAGCAGAGAGAATACATATGCACCAGCAGCAGACACAATTTTCTACACTCTGGGTCCTAGTAGCGCCCGGCGCCCCCCCCCGAGTCTGGCACCTGAGGCGGCTGCCTCAGTTCACCTCATGGTAAGGCCAACCCTGCTAGAGGGAGGAAATAAAGATTAGTCCTTTTCTAGTACCAGTGTGTGTCATGCCATTGTTATGGATAATGCTCCAATTACAGAGTTTCTGAAAGTATGTAAAGGCCTCATGGCCTCTCTTACCCTTCGGAAGTGCTTGCTAACAGTTCCAACTGCTCTTAGCCAAAGGAGACAGAGTGAAGGGGAGGGGTCAATTTATAATTAACTAACAAATTGGTTTTAGCTGTTGCCTTAAATTTTACTGAAATTTGTGGATTACCATACAAGGAAAAATCCACACTTTTTTCAGACCAACTTTCTCCTGTCCCTGTCTGCAACATACATTGTGCAATTTGCATATGACTATTTAGCACATGAATGTTGTTTGCCCTTTTTATGACAACTTACATCCAAACAATTGTAGGAACTGGGCCATTTTGTATCACAGCATTTTCAAGCTCAATTTAATAAAGAAGTTTAACAAGTCGTGTTATGCCTCATCTTCACCAACCTTGCTTCCATTTTAAAATCGTGTTAGATCAAAACATCAAAACTTCAGTGGCCTACTTTATGTCTTTCCTTTCAATTTTACAGCCCCTCACTGTAAGAGTGGTAAACAGGAAGTCAGAGAAGATTGTATTAAGAACATTGTGGCATTATTTGGAGCATTCTTTCAAAATGATTGAGTAAAGTAAAATACAATGTTTAATTTGCTGTCAGGTCTTCATTTGCATCTTCCATTTAAACCTTGGAATGCTAGCCTGATAAGTACTTTAAAGGACAAACAGAACGGTGTGTCCTGGAGTTTCTAGAGGATAAGCAGGAATTTAAGAGACTCAGTCTGCAATCTTAGTCATATGCATGTGTCTTCCATAAGGTTGGTGAGGAGGAGAGGGAATTGTGTCCAATTTGATTATTTAAAGCCATTGCTCAAGTCTTGTCAGAATGCTCCAGGACACTGTTCTGGCACTTTTTTGGGGAGCCAGAACAGCATCTCAGTGTTTCTGGTACTTGCGTTCTGCCACTTCTCGAGTGCAGCACTCACCTGCTGTTTAAAGTTGAGATTTGTTATAGTTTAATGGATCCTGTATTTGTGGGTGCAGTATGTTTGTATTTACAGGATTAGAATATGAAAAAGTATCTCTGAGATAACAGAGATGAAAAACCATCTTAGAAAAAACCTCTAATTGAATCTTTTAATATTAGGCAGCTTGCTATGATTTACTGGGCCACCTTCATCCCTGTGTAATCCTGAATCACTGACTCTTTGGCATTCTCCAATTACTAACTGTCCCTTCTAAAAGTGAGGCCTGGTCTACACTAGGCGTTTAAATCGGTTTTGCGAGCGTAAAACCGATTTAACGCCACAACCGTCCACACCCACAGGCACCATATTTATATTTTTTTTTAAAATAAACTGCTTACTCCTCATTAACGAGGAGAGAGGAGTAACGCTATTAATTTACATAATATTATAGATTTATGGTTGTGTGGTGATCGACGGGCCGGGCTTCCTCTCCGAGCTATCTGCACGCACCACCACTGACTGGACAGCTGAAGTTGCCAGATGATGCAGTGCCAGGTAGACAGGAAAAGCCCCTAAACTTTGAATATTTGTTTTTTGAAGCGTGCGGAGGAGCTCCAGGCACTGGTGGCGAAAAAAAAAAAAAAAAAAAGAAAAAAAATGAGCTCCGCGATGGACCATGCGGATGTGATCGCCAGGACGGCTAATCTGTCTCTCTCAAAAGAGCTCCGTAAAAAAAAGAAAAAAAATCAAATCATTTTTAAAAAAAACAGACCAGAAGCAACGCACTGCCAAGCGACTGCGCGACCACAAGCGAAAGAAGAAGCATCAAGATCAAATGGAGGCTGATGGACTGGAGTGACTCACTGCTTCCCAGTTCTCACAGCTTCCCTGTTGCATTCTTGGCTGAGCTCCAAAGCTCCAAAGGGTTCTAACACCACAAACACACAGGGGGGCATAGTCAGGGCATGGCTCACCCCTCTACACCCCAGAAGTGAACCCCAAAACAACTTCTCAAAATGACTCTCTCACCCACCTAATACTGCACTGCTGGCAGATTGCAACACCTGGCAGCACTCAAAACCAACATCCTTCCAGCCATCATGGTGGGTGGCCTGGTGCAATGGCCCTGGGTGGTCGGCATCAGCCACCTATTGGGCAGGCAGGTAAAAAGGCAAAGGGCATGATGATGGGTCAGTCTGTTATCAGTATGGGTGCCTGCGTGCCTGGTTCATTGGTTTATGGTGGTGCATCATGGTAAATGGCCATCATCTCATCATCACCCATCAGCTGGCCTGAACAGCCCCACCCCCCCCAATGTGTAAAGAAACCTGAACAGTGCCCTGAACTGGCAGATCCTCCCCTCACTCTCCCCTCTCCCTTACTGTGGACTATGGACTATCACAGTCCTGTCTTCTACTCATCACTCACCTTCCTCACACTCAAATCACTTCTGCTTATTCTATTCCTTTATTACTTCATCACAACAGACAATGACAATGTAGCAGGGGCTGAGGGAGGGAAGAAGAAGGGGAACAGGTGGGGTTGTTGCAGGAGCAGGTGGTGAGAGTGACACAGAGCACAGCTCATAATTTCTGACAAGTCTGAGCTGGCAGCTGTGCTCTCTGATACAGTGGTTCTCTAGTTCTCTAGCTTGGTTCTTTCTACTAGGAGGCAGGACTAGGATATATTGGGGGAGACTTGCTATTCTAGGATTCTGGGGACTATTTTTATTCTAGGCAGGAGGAATTCTTTTTTTTGTCAGGGGGGATTAATTTAACAGCAAATGGAATAAGCAATTTTGGGGCACTTAGCCCAAAGCAAAATGGCAGCAACAGAAAAAATGGAAGCAAATCACACAGTGGTAATATGGTGGTAGCCATAATGCACATATTACTGCTGATAGGTATATGGCTGATGTGCAATGGCACTATCATGCAAGCTAAAAATGCTGCTAAAAGCATGCTGCTGAATGCTGTGTCGCTGCTGAGTGACAGTCGCACCAAAGGTGACAGGATTGCCATGCATGACAGCTGCAGCAGCTAGGAGCAAATCAGGCATCAGCCATGCAATGCTTGCCGTGCCTTCTGAGCGCGAGGAAAAACCCGAAATTTACTAGGAGGAACTGACATTTACAAACCAGCACCAGACCGAGGATTCAAAGGGAGGAGGAGGCGGCGGGGAGGGGCGAGGAAGGGAGGGGAGGCAAGAGGACTCCAAGCCACGCCACTCTCCAGTGGGACATAGCCAGCCACGGACGATAGTACTCGGACTTTAATGTGTAACCACACCACCGGGTTAATTGTGTGGACGAATTTTACATTACATTTTATCTTTAATTTTTACAAAGTGTAGTGTAGCAAAGTGTGATGTGAAGCAAAGGAATTTCTAAGCACTGTTGCCAAATCTCACAATATTATTGAAATCTCACTTTATTTGGAGTTTTACATAAAGCCCCAATCTCTGGAGACCTCCAATTCAAAATGTTAGCTTTATTTTTTAAAAATAGCCCTTACATTTCTGAAGAAAAGCTTGAAAATGTGACCCAAATGTCCCCTAAAGGGTCAAAAAACAAAAGGCAAATAAAACTCCCCAATATATTATTGTTCCCAAAATCACAAGAGAGATTCAGAAGTCAAAGGCAGTTGCAGCTCCAACCTGTATTCCATAAAGGTGAGGGTCTGGAGCTAGCAGTGCCCTCCCAAAGTGGAAGGTTCTGACCCAAGAGAGGATGAACCAAAGTACTAAAAGCTGATTCAACTCATTCTTCTGGGCAACCAGCAGGACATCCTCAGAGTCCGGGCTAAATTTCAAGCTACTCTTTCCTAGTAGAACCTAGTGATGTCAGTGGTTCAAATACCACCTGCCCTCTGCAAAATGTAAATTGCATCCAGAATGCAGCAGCCCTCACTGGAGGAGCTGGAGAATCAATGCATGAACTAATCATACTTCCAGGAACCCCTTTGGGCAGTGCTGGCCCTAGTCTTTGCAAGGCTGTCTGTGAAATAACGAACAGAGATGTGCAATTAGTGTTTGCCTATTACCCACCCATTGCCTATAATTACCCACCCATTCCCCTACTATTATTAACATTGCTATTTAACCTGAATGTCTCACACATTTAGGATGTAGCTATGAATAAATATTGAAATAATGAATTAAAAGAACAGTTTTCTAATACAGAACTCTTTAAATAGTGTATCTTGAATTTTAAAAATGCTTTAAAACTCTGAGTTTTACTATGCTCCCCTGTTATATTGAGCAGGGTCCTTTGTGAAATCCTGAGACTATAATAGCCAACATGCTCAGGCTCATGCCTCCTCCTGTGAAGTTGTGTGTACTGTTTCTTTGTGAAAATTAAGCCAGGCAGGAGAGGTTTTATAGTGCTGCAGAGACAGAGCAGCTTTAGGGATAATACTGTTCTACGTTTAATACAGTTACTGTTCAGTGTTAGAGGGTGACTCCTTCTGTAGTTCAAAGGCCAGACTAGATGATCATAATGGTCCCTTTTGGCCTTAAAATCTATTGATCTGTGAATCACAACACCTCTCCTTCAGTTTCTTTCTGTGCACGCTTTGGCTGCCGCCTCTTTGCTGTCAGTGTCAGCTTTGCTCCTGCTCTTACCGGGGAAAAAACCTCTTGTGGGGCTAGAAAAGGATTTGTCTCATCAAGCAAACAGTAAAATTAACTATACACAAAGAAAAGAGGAAAGATATGTAAATGAATGTTTCAATTATAGTAATTTGAGGAATTTGAGACAAGGTGAGTGAGGTAATATCTTTTATTGAAACAACTTCTGTTGATGAGAGACAAACTTTGGTGACCTGAAGAGCTCTGTGTAGCTCAAAAGCTTGTCTCTCTCGCCAAACAGAAGTTAGTCCAACAAAAGACATTACTTCACCCACCTTGTCTCTCCAATATCATGGGACCAACAGTTACAACTACACTGCATAAAAAAATTAATGTAAATTTTCAAAGTGATGGTTTCTCTTTAATTTTTTTCACTTTACCTATTTTCCTCAAACATATGATAAAGCAGATGCAATACTGTAAAAATGTGAAACAGTTTGCATGACTGAAAAGTATACAAGGATTAAAACAAAATTTCAGAATGTTCAAAATAAGCAGGTAAGTACAGTAGCAAATGAACTGTGTTTGCTGAAATTTATTTAACAAATCAGTATCTTAGTAATGTCATCACTACATTGCTTCCCATTAAATGGTGATTTTCACACTGAAGTATAACATTTCAAAATATTGCATGTTTTGAGGCAAAAACAGGTCTTCATCAAGATGAAATGTAAGTATTTTTTAGATACTTCCTCAAAAATAAAAGCATGTGGGATAACAAATTCTCTTTCACTCAAAATGCTTCTATTCTTCAACAAAAAAAGTGACATTTCACAGGTTTATGACAGGCAAAACAATTATGACTGGCTCACTCATTTCAATACAAACTATTCACGTTGTCAGGGTTCTAGTAGCATGTCTTTTGTTTTTACATTTAACAACTACTACTGGACACAGTTCTAGATGTGTGTAAAAAGTAAGAATAAAGGCCCAGGTCCTGAAATGCTTATAAGCACATGCTTAACATAATTAACAGGATTACTTGAGTTTAGAATGCATGTTAGCATTAGAAAGTTCAGTGCCAAAACACACAAAAGGTGTGTGTAAACACCATCATTTGTAGATAGCAGCCCCATATCCCACATGACTCTTTGGCATATGCATCATGCCTCTCTGAAACCCCTATCTTGGAGAAGTCTCTCCACCACTTTAAGTAGCCACAATTGAGGCGTTCATCTTATACTGCATGCAACTGTGAAATTAGTATTCATGTTGTTTTTCTGGCATGTGCATACCTAATCAGATCTGGGGCCAAAGAATACTCCTAAAGATGTTCACAAACAGTAGAATTACTTTAACTTAAATTTAATAGGAGCTACCCAAAAAATACTACCTCAAATCAACAATAATTATACTTATAGGAAATATTTAGCTTTAGGTATCCTATAAAATTATCCCTATAGATAAAATTAAGCAAAATAAGATGTACAGCTCAATAGCTTTTACGTGGCCTGAGCTAAAGCCCATTAAAGTCAATGGGAGCCTTTCCGCTGATGCCAGTGGACTTTGGATCAGGCCCATAACATATATGAGCCCTGTCAACAGCCCTTAGGTACCAGCTCCCCCACTGAATTGAATAAGAGTTAAGTGTATGCGTAAGGACTGTAAGACTGAACTCTCACTGCCTAAAACTACCATAAACATCTGCCTGTTTGCACTATTCATTAGGTACACAATATCTCTTACCTTCTCAAGTTCATCAGAAATAGCAATGCCTGAAAACAAAGCAGATTTTAAAAAGCAATTTGAGAAACATTCTTTGTGGAAATGTATTTTGTTATAGTAAGTAAAACAAATGTTTAATCTGGAAACTTGCATAATTCTCTTATTGCAAATGCAGTCTATTATATTTTGTTCCATTAGTGAAATTGACCAGATGCAATGTTCTATAATTTTCTTCAGGGGCAATATAATCAAACTGAGCTTTCAAACAATTATGAAACTCTGGAAATTTGTGGCTGTAGTAATAGACTGATGAAAAGCTAAAATTTGCTTCTATTTGTTTTCTAAAATTAAAAAGGCAATTTAATATTTGTAGTTTGAGCACATTATGATGCAAATCCTGCTTTGACCAACAAACATCCACACACTATAATATATATATATATATTTTATCTGCCTGACATCCAAATGCAACATAGGCCTGACTGCTCTACTTTGCACTTGCAGGAATAACTCCATGAAAGTCACTGAAATTAAACCAGTAAGAAGAGAAGTAGGTCCAGTGTCTCCCAGGGAACATCACACTTCTAGATAGGGCAGCTGTTCCAAATCCTGAGCAAGCACAACATGCCACCTGATATTCTGCTGACTTACACTTTTGGCTGATAGCAACATATACAGTTGCCTGCTTGAGAATTCACTTTGTCCCATTTACATCAAATCATTCCACCTTACACTATGGTGTAGGTTGCAGTGTAGTAGACGTGCATAGCTGCCAGTACAGCCCCATGTGCTATGACAGGATGATGCTCATCCTGCCTCACTATGTCATATGCAACACCATCCTGCACCCTTTTCTCCTCCCATTCCACTGAAGCCATTAAGCGATTTTGCTCTAAAACTTAACCAAACATATTTTGGGATGGATCACTTGATGATTACCTGCTCTGTTTATTCCCTCTGGGGCACCTGGCACTGGCCACTGTCGGAAGACAGGATACTGGGCTGGATGGATCTTTGGTCTGACCCAGTAGGGCCATTCTTATGTTCTTATGACTGTCATCTAAGACTTATAAAGCGATCCAGTACTCCAGTGTACGAGAGCTCGTTTTATAAGCTATGCATTATACATCTAGGAGCAAATTTGAGAGCTAACATAGCTCTTTATCTTTGTAAATTTACCCTAGGGTTAGCTCAGTCTAAACTTATTCCCAATAATACAGCAAACAGTTAATAGCATGTTATTCTTAGACCGTAGCTGTATGATTTTTTACTTTATTGATAAATTTTCAATCATACCTACATGTTGCTATTTTTAATTTTAGATAGCTTCCTTTTACTGATTTGTTTTCAAAACATAGTGAAATACAAACAGAACTGTAATTAACATTTTAGGACCTGATCAATACATGAGAAATAAACAGAAGTTAATGGAACATTTTCTGAGTTATTCAGTGTTTACAAAATACACTTTGTCTACCCCCACAGCAATTAATCTGTTTTCAATACCTTACGGCTTTTATTTAATACATAACTACACCACTGTCCATATAGTATGTGGAGCAGGAAGTTGTTCCAATTTGAGTAATATATCCCATGAAATCCATTGTTCCTCCCTTCACCCTCACCCCCGAGTTGTGTGGGTGTATGCAAATGAAAGCAGCTGCACAAAAGTAAATTGTGAAAATTAAATTTAGCTGTCTCTTCACCCTGCACAGCCCTGTTAATGTAAGTAAAGATTTCCAAAACCCAGCTCTCCATAGCATTTGATTTTTTCTGGAAAACTAAAGCTAATCCAGCTCACAACCACAGATGTTATGATCTACCCATTCAGACACTCTACATCTTCTCAGCAACTTTCAATGATTTTTAAACCAGTTTTTTTGCCCTGTGAGCAGTCCCCTATTCTCCTGCTTCACATGTCCAGTCACTACTGTTGCATCTGTGGAGCCTAAAAGCAATGCAGATGGACTTCTTTTCATGGGCAAAAGCAGTCACAAAAGAAGCAGAATCATTACAGAACCCAGGATGACTCAATGCCTAGGAGGAAGTGCTGGTGCTAGTCTATTTGGGGCCGATATCACTCCCTCCTATAGCAATACAGGAAAATAAGAGAGGGTTCTGGGGGAGAGAATTTCAATGAGGACTTCTTCACAGAGATCCTTCTACATAGCTTTTTTCATGCATCTCCAAAAGAGACAATGTGGACAACTCTCAAAGCAGGCAGATCCCCCAGGATCCACAGGATTCCAGGGCCATCTGAACTGATGTTGGGTTCCAGTGACTTCTTCTAACTCCCTAGTAGCAGAGCTTGATTGAAGTGTTGCTAGCAGGGACATCCAGTGGCTATGGTTGCTCCATGGACAGGGTGAATCATAACCACCACACAATGGTATCTGAGTTACCACAGTTACTTCCTTAACTGTTGGCAAATATTGACTTTTTGTTGTTAAAGCAGGTTATTTTCAAAGTAATTTATTTTAAAATGACACAGTCAATTTAAAAACCACACTTCTGTTAATCATCATAACAAAAGTGAGTAAATGTTAAGTCATAAAATTCTGAAAACTGAAAAATTAGAGCAAAAAACCACACCACTCCATTTTCTTTACCATGTGCATTTGACACCATTTCCCTTGTACAGCCTATCAAATTCCATTGTTTGTGTGATTTTTTTTTTATACTGCACAAGGGAGAGAAAAAACTTTTTTAAAAAAATAAGAAAAATATGATAGTAAAATGAAAGATGGTCAGGGAGACAAAGGGATAAACGTGGTACATGAAACTATTTTAAATTCATTTATTGTAACTGGTTACATTTCAAGTTGATGGTGTCAGTTTAAAACAGAATTATTTGTGCATATGAAATCTAAACACATACTGTTAAGCCGAAATCAAACAATTATCACTTAATTCTGATACCTTTCAGACTCTGGCCTTTGAATACAATACAATTTAATCCTAAGAACTAACAGAATTTTGTATTAAAAAAATCAAATATACGGTCTTCTGACAGTGTACAATGCCAGATGTTTCAGAGAGAATGAACAGAACATTACAATTAACAAGTGATCCATCCCCTGTTGTCCAGCCCCAGCTTCCGGCAGTCAGAGATTTAAGGACACCTGGAGCATGAGGTTGCATCCCTGGCCATTTTGGCTAATAGCCATTGATAGACCTATAGTCCATGAATTTATCTAATTCTTTCTGGAACCCTGTTATACCTTTACCTTTTGAGACCATTGAATTAAAAATGCAATTGTGTATGTGTTATTGTGAACTGTATGTAACTTCTTTAGGAGACTGACTAATGCAACATCTAGAAAGTATTAGGCACTTCAAAGTCCTTTTTGGGACAGTACATGTGAAGTGAATAACCTAGAAAGTACTTGGAAGGAGGGAAATGCAAATCCAAAGGCATATTCAAAGGTGTCTCAGAGGTATTTGTTGCATTCCTTCCCACTCTAAGTTTCGCCCTGTGTATGCTGTAGAGAGGCTAGCAATGTGCCTGTGTGTGACGGGGTGAACTTACTCCGCACTGGATAGGAAAGGGTTAATTCCTCCTTATGGGCTGAGGAAGCCCTGTCCCCATGCCCCTACTGGTTATGCCCCAATGCAGTACCAGTATAAGAGTGAGCAGCTTGGCTCAATGGGGGCTCACCACCAAAGAGGAAGGATGTCTGCTGCAGTCTCCAGCCTCAGAGCCAAGGCAGCCCCTGACCACAGAAGCGAGAGGCACTGAGACTCTGGCAGATGTCCCGATACCTGCAGACACCCCGGGGAGTTCGGAGACACCAGGAGCAACCCAGGCAGATGAACCCAGAAGTCGCCCAGACCACAGATGCCAGAGGCACGGTAGGAAGTAGCTCAGGTGAGGGACTAGCCATAGTCCCAAGTGTGGTCAGTGTGTTGCAGCTGGATCCCCACTGATTCAGTGGCGAATGCACTCACCACTATCAGGGTCCTGGGCTGAAACCCAGTGGAGCAAGGAAGGGCCCATGTCCCCCTACCCCAGCCACCACCTGCCTCCAGGTGACGGCCAACCACCCTATTGATTCTGGCCATTAGGCCTTACTGTCCAGCAAGTCAGGGCCAATCTATTGACCCTGCCCACTAGGCCTCCCCACACTGTGAACCAGGGCCAGTTTATTGACTCTGGCTGCTAGGCCTTGCAAATCAGAGTGATTTTATTGACTCCAGCCACTAGTCCTCACTGCTCTATGAATCAGGGTAGCCCTATGGACTTGAGTCCTTGGGTCTGACTGCCTCAAGGTAAAGGACAGCTTGAGGGATGGGGTGAACTCACCCTGCACTGTACACACCCCCGTCCCACCAGCCACACCTGGTGGAGAATGCAGGAAACGACTGAAGCCTGCTGAGAGGCTCACGTTGAGATGCCCATGATGGAGGACGTGTTTTCCTCCCCCACTGCCCCGGATAGTTGTACCTCACCATCCAAGGCATAGTAGGTCTCAGGATGGAGTCAGATAAAGTCTTGAAATGGCTCTTGGAAAGCTAACAACAACAAGCCCAGCAGGAAAGGCTCATGCAGCAGATGGTGGCTTTGTTACAGCCAGGAGGAGCCCTGCCTGCCATCCCAGCAAAATCCAATCCCTGCTCCATACCACCTAGCCTCCCATTGTGGCTCACCAAGATGGGGCCCGGGGACAATCCCAAGGCCATTCTAGTAACTTTTGAGCGGGTGGCCACTGCCACATGTTGGCCCCCAAGCCACTGGGCTACCCTTATAGCCCCATACTTGATGGGGCCCGCCCAGGCAGCTTATCGCAACCTCGACACCCAAGAAGCACTAGACTATGAAAAGGTGAAGGAGGCTATACTTGATCACACAGGCATCAGTCCTGAGACATACCAACAGAGTTTCTGTCGAAAGTGGTACCCTTTGGGGCTAGACCAAGAGCAGTGGCCCAGTGCCTCAGGGATTATGCCAGGCTGTGGCTGGAACCAGACAAGCAGTCCAGAGCCCAGGTAGCAGAAGCTATAGTCCTGGAGCAGTTCACTCAAATCCTCGCAGCTGGGGGGAAGTTTACTTGGTGGCCAAAAGTGGGGAGCCACAGAACTGAAAACCAGAAGAGCTGGGAGAAAGGGATCAACCAGCTGGGGGAAGCCCGCACCTGACAGAGTCCAGAGGATCCCAATGCCTGGCTGAGACCCCAGCCAACCCCCCAGGCCCAACCTAGTGGCCACTTGCTGCCCGAGTCTCATCCCTACTGGATGAAGACCCTTGGGTGGGGTTCAGGTTGCTGAAAATGGACCTTCTGGCCACAGAGACCTGAGACCTTTGTTATGAGCATGGCCAAGACGGGCATTTCTGGATTGCAGTTACAGACAAGCCTGGATAGCCAGTCCACAGGCCCAGAAGAAGACCACAGAGAAGCTCGGGGTCCCTGTGTGTGTAAATGGAACACCCACGGTGGCTCTCGTTGGCTCTGGATGTCCAGAGGGAGCTGGCCCCAACCCTTGAACCGAACAGGTCCCAAATACACCTACAGTGCATCCACAGAGATGTGCACTCTTATCCCACTACCTGAGTGACCTTGGAGCTTTCTCACTTCCACATGGGCCCTGCAGGTTAGTGTGACCCCTAATCTAGCCTATCCCTATTCTGGGACGGGACTGACCATCATTCTGGGACCTTTCATAGGACTGCACCCATTACTCACCAACAGGGGAGAGTGATGAGACAATGCTGATGGCTCCTCAGCCATGACCAGGATAATAACCCAGGGGAAGGGCCTTCCCACAATGGGGACCCCCTCAGACAGGCACATATGTGGATGACAACTAGCCAAACTTGAGCATGATAGCAATTTCATCCTTGAGCAGCGGGAGGATCCAACTCTTAGCTGAGCCTGGGAGCAGGCCATAGTTAGGGATCAGGAAGAGGAAGATGCCCCCCACCCTCAGGCCTCCCAGCGGCACAACTTTGAGAGATGGCAGGACTGCCTCCATCAAGTAGTGGAAGAATCTGACTCATGAAGTGCTCCGACAGCTGTTAGTTCCTGGAAGTTGAGCAGGGGTCTCTTGTATCTAGACCATTTGGTGCCCTGGCCCGACACCTTGGAAGGGAAAAATCCTCCAGAGGATGGCGAGGAGCTTCTTCTGGACAGGCATCCATCAACAGGTAAGAGACTATTGTGACTCATGCCCAGAATGTTAGCAAACTGGACCAAAGGGAGTACCAAAAGCCCCACTTTTCCCACTCCTCATGGTTGGGGTACCCTTTGAGTGTATAGGGCTAGATTTAGTAGGCCCCCTGGAGAAGAACATGACTGGCCACCATTACATCCAGGTGATCATGGACTATGCAACTCAGTATCCAGAGGTTGTCCCCTAAGATTGCAGTGAAATTTGTGAATGTTTTTGCCCAGGTGGGAATCCTCTGTGAAATCCTAACTGATCAGGGCATGAATGGGTTCTACCGCTTAATGGCCAAGTTGTGCCACTTCTAGATATACGAACCCTCCGGACGTCCATGTACCATCCCCAAATGGATGGCTTGGTGAAAATGTTTAATAAGACACTGAAAACCATGTTGCGGAAATTTGTAGAAGAGGATCCCAGCCTCTGGGATACTCTTCTCCCCGCCTTATTATTCACCATACCGGAGGTACCCCAAGCATCAAAAGGTTTCTCCCCTTTCAAACTCCTATATGGAAGGCAACCCCATGGCATCCTAAACCTCCTCAGAGAAGGATGGGAAGAACAGGCATAGGGAGTGGCCCCATCATGTGCTGCAGTTGTGGGAGCGACTTCAAACATTGGGGAACTTCACAAGAGAATATGGTACAAGTCTAGGAGATCCAGGCTCAGCAATATAACAAGGGGGCCCACTTACATAAAAACAGCTGCTTCTATTACCCTTGGCCAAATCCCAGGTCCTGGCCAAATGGCAAGGCCCCTTCGAGGTCACTCGACGGGTCGGACCAGTTGATTATGAAGTCTAGCTGCTAGGACGACACTGGGTGATGTGCATGTATCATGTAAACCTGCTGAAGGCATCGAAGACCAGGGAAGTCCTACTCATCAACCTCTACCCACCTGAAACAAAGCATGGAGCGCTTGTCAATGGCCCTCTCAAGGCCATAACAGTGGCAATGTGAGAAGGGCTCACTCAGGTTCAATGGGAGCAATTGCAGGATATCCTATGAGCCTTCCCTGATGTCTTATCAGTCCGACCAGGGCAGATGCCAATGGCGAGCCCAATCAGAAGGTAAGCATTACCCACAGGCCCCTGCCTCGCAAGATGGGGAGGCAGTGTAGAAGGAACTGAAGACCATGCTGGACTTGGGCCTGATAAAGGAGTCACACAGTGAATGACAAAGCCCGATAGTCCTGGTCACGAAACCAGATGGCTCAGTGCATTTTTGCACTGATTTCATGAAAGTAAATGAAATTTCCCATTTCAATGCCTATCCAATGCCACGAGTAGATGAACTCTTGGAATAACGGGGGGGGGGGGGGTGTGGAAGGGACGCAAGTTCCTGTCAACTTTGGATCTGACTAACGGATATTGGCAAATCCCCAACACCAAACTGTCACCCTGCAGCTCACGGACCAACTGTTACAACCCCGAGCACTATGCCAGGCCTACATCGATGGTATCGTGTACAGCGCCCTGTTGGGAGGACCATCTCCAACACCTATCCAGGGTGCTCTTAAGGATGCTGGACTCATGGCAAACCCCACAAAATGCCACCTCAGGCAGAGTGAAGTGATGTACTTAAGATACACCATGGGGAGTGAGGGGACAACTACAGCCCCTGGTTGACAAGATACAGGCCCTGTTAGATTGGCCTACCACTACAACAAAGATACAGGTAAAGCAATTCTTTGGTCTAGCCAGATATTACCAGCGTTTTGTCCCAGACTTTGTGATCCCGCCAGACCTAACTAGAAACTCACACCCCAGAGGGTCCAATGGTCTGCTGAGAGAGAGAGAGAGAGAGAGACAGCCTTTCAGATGTTGAAAGAACGACTCACAAGAGGACCTGTCTTGATACACCTGGACTTCCAGAAACCTTTCATTTACAGACGCACGCTTCGGAAGTGGGCCTTGGGGCAGTACTGTCACAAGAAGTTGCCAGGGAAAACACCCGGAGGAGGCCTGGGCTGTTAAGTGGGTCATAGATGCCCTGCAATATTATCTATTAGGAAATACATTCAGAGTGATCACAGACCATGCATCCCTGCAATGATTAAATAGCATGAAGCACACCAACACATGTGCATCATGTGGTGGTATCTTGCCCTTCAGCCATACAACTTTCAGGTATTATGCTGCCCCAGGAAGGCACATGCCAACACTGATTTTTTTCCCTCAAGGATAGGCAGAAAGGGGGGAGAGGAAGAACCTACATTTGCGTACCCTCTTAAGTGGGAGGATGTGTGACAGTGTGAACTCACCCTGCATTGGACAGGAAAGGGTTAATTCCTCCTTGTGGGCTAAGAAAGCCCTGCCCTCATGCCCAGTAGGGACATGCCCCAAATGCAGTACCAGTATAAAAGTGAGCAGCTCGGCTCAGTCGGGGTTGACCACTGAAGACAAAGGACGTCCGTTGCAGGCTCCAGTCTTGGAGCCATTTCAGCCCCCAACCACAGAAGCCAGAAACGCCAAGACCCCAGCAGATGCCCCGATACCTGCAGACACCTCAGGGACTTTGGAGCCACCAGGAACAGCCCAGGCACAGGAACCCAGAAGCTGTCCAGACCACAGATACAGGAGTCATGGTAGGAAGCAGCCAAGGGCAAGGATTAGCCATAGTCCCTAGTGTGGTCAGCATGTTGTGGCTGAATCCTCGCTGACTCAGTGGCGAATGCACTTGCCACTGTCAGGGCCTTGGGCTGGGACCTGGTGGAGCAGGGAGGGCCCACCTCTGGGTAGAGGCCTACCACCCTATTAACTCTGACCATTAGACCTTACTGCCCTATGAATCAGTTCCGCTCTATTGACTCTGGCTGTTAGGCCTTACTGCCCTGCGAATCAGGGCCACCCTAATGACCCCACCCAGTAGGCCTCCCCGTCTATTGATTCTGGACACTGGGCCTTGCTGCCCTGTGAATCAGGGTAACCCTATTGACTTGAATACTTAGGTCTCACTGCCTCGAGGTAAAGGACAGCTTTAGGGATGGAGTGAACTCAGGCCACACTGGAGGGAGACCCCCCCATACCATCACACCGTGAAATCTCACTCTTGAATGTCAAAGAGCATTCTCAGTGTGTCATGAACTACTTCAATACAATGGTCCCCACACAGCAAGAACACATGTGCATGCCGGCTCTTCACTAGGGGAGATATTTGGAGGCACTGTATCCTTACTGTGCAGGACTATCACCAGAGTCGTCAACTGCTTTGGGGATGTTGGTCAGTACTGAGCTGGTATCTGGACCCCAGGCATTATGGGACTATCCTACTGCCTCAAATTGGGGGTCAAATTCTTAAATTGGGGGTCCTGACCCAAAAGGAAGTTGCGGGGTGGTCACAAGGTTATTTGGGGGAGGGAGTCACGGTATTATCACCTTTACTTCTGTGCTGACTTCAGAGCTGGCCAACCAGAAGGCAGCTGTTGGCCAGGTGCCCAGTTCTGAAGGCGGTGCCCCACCAGCAGCAGTGCAGAAGTAAAGAGTGGCAATACCATACCATGCATTCCTTACTTCTGCACGGCAATTATTAAGGGGGCTAATTTTAAGGGGGTTGCGGTACTGCTACCCTTACTTCTGCACTGCTGCTGGTGGTGGTGCTGCCTTCAGAGCTGGGCTCCCGACCAGCAGCTGCCACTCTCCAACTGCCCAGATCCAAAGGCAGCACCACCACCACCAGCAGTTCAAAAGTAAGGGTAGCAATACCGCAACCCCCTTACAATAGCCCCCTTAATAACAACTCCTTTTTGGGTCAGGACCTCTACAATTACAACAGCAGTGACATTTCAGATTTAAAGAGCTGAAATCATGAAATTTACAATTTTTAAAATCCTATGGCTGTGAAATTGAGCAAAATGGACCATAAATTTGGTAGGGCCCTAAGAATGAGACAAGTCACCCTGTTACATGCACCCTCCAACTCCTTTACATTTAGAATACTGGTCAATTGTTTGTCATGCTTTTCTTTTATATCAGCATAGATTAATATACTGCCCATAAATACACCACCTCTTTGTCCTCTAAGCTGTTCTCTCATTTTCTGTTGTGGATTGGAGATTTCTCTGTGATGTCAAATGGCAGTCTGTAGTAACAGTACTGTCAGAGTGAAGAAATAAACGTGTTCATTGTGCCAGTGTCTGGAGGCTCGATCCCCTGCCTAAAACTGATTTCCAGCATGAAGTAATGAATAGAGATTGATTCCATTCAATCTAGGAATAATATCTTCCATAGCAAAGAAAGCAAATTTGTCTTCAGGCAGATTTCTTTAACTTTGATATGCTGAGACATAAGTGCACTTTCAAAATATTTTTTAAAGGACAAAGTTAGAAAGGGTATAAATTATTAATAATAATTCCTAGCTCTTATATGTAGTCATCATTTGTATTAGAGTATAATTCATACTGCTCTATTACAATAAAACCAAATATAGTTAATACACCGTATAGTGTATTTTAACTTTCATTCACTCGGTGACTACAACCTTTCACAGAGCAACGTTTAGCATCTAGTGTCAAACATTTAACAGCAACAAGTTCTTTTTCACTAGGGGATATACAAGCTTAGGCCTAGCCTAAAACAAGGCATCAAAAACCCTGTAATGCAAAACCTCCTCTCTGATGAATGGTGCACTAGTTAATGGACTTACATTACATTTTCTTACTACATATTTTAAAAACAATGAAAAACTTAGAACAGCAAGTTAGCTGAGTGAAAATGACTCAAAACTCAGGGAGATCTATCATCATCTGCCCTCAATGGGACTCATTTTTAATTAAAATATTGAATAGAACATAATGTGTGTAATTTAGTAGTTCAGGCCAGTTCCCTTCCTTTTTGTAATCACTTCTGTACATGCACACTCCCTCAAACTCATGCCTGGTAAGTTGCTGTGTATACCATATTCTAGGAAAAGATATATGACTTGTAATTCATTCATGTAGCATTCATTAAGAGTGAATGTAAATATACTGTTGCATTTTCCTAATCAGCCAGAAGATGGCCATAGAGTTCCCAAGAGCCAATTTTTCTCCTACTAAGTAAAGCATTCAGGTTTTCATGCACCAGGGCTCTGTCCAAAATCTGAGAAAAACAGTTCCAATGTTAACAGAATAACCTGATCAACCACTCTGACAGGGAAGTGATATGAAATCTGAGATTCAGAGCCTGAAAAGCAAGAATTGACTTCCCAATTTTGTTTAACTTACCTAGAGTCTTATATTTTCCATTGAGTCACTTCACTTGCAAGACATTACCACAATTTTATTTTCCCCAGTAAGAATTCAATAACCGTAAGACACTTCGAATTGAAAGTCTGATGCTATGTGTCTGTCCCTTTTATTATTAATCACAATTATTTTATGTTTCTATGACTTCCATCTTGAATGATGCTCAAGTGCTTTACAAACTATAACCACGCAACACCACTGAAAAAGTCTCCTCCAAAGTGCAATGCTGCAATATACCAGTATACAGTATGCTGTCCAGAAAGGAGGGAGGGCGACTTTTTGGATAAATCCCAGTCTTGAGAAAAGTGCTTTAATCTTTATTACCCTTGCTGAGCAGACAGGGCCATCTTTAAGTGTTCAGTCCAAAAGATGAGTTTAAGAGAAATAAAATTACGTCCCCAAAGAAAGAATACTTGTCTAACTATTCTGGAGATTGGCATGTATAGTAGCTGCAGGCCCAATTTCCATTAGCTTCACTGGCAGTTACTTGAGCACAAAAGCTGCAGGATCAGGTTAGTGAGTAATGACATGGTATATAGGGGTAGAAATACTACAAAAACCAGCAACTAAAAACTATGAGCCTAGGATTCTATGCTGTGCCAAGGTTCAGACTGGCACAGCAGAAAAAGAGCCATCACAGAGTCCATGGATTTCAGAGAAGATCTGCACCTGAGTAGGTTAGATCAAACTGTTGCTAACCTACACCAGCTGGCAACAATCCAAAAGTGACACCCCTTACACCAGAGCTGTATTCGGATTTGCTGGCTCTGTACCAGCACTCCTACACAAGGGAAATTCCTATTCTGCAAAGTGCTGTAACTCAAAAATGAATGTGGTCCTATAACTTACAGCAGGTTAGAATAAAATGCCAAATAGTTCAGTGAAAGTAATTAAAAATTTAAAGAGTATAGGAAAAGGATACTTACAACTGAGACCACAGTTCTCTCAGTGTAAGGAAAACCCTAATTTAGGAACTGAATAGAAATAATTTTGTGCAAATTCCTCCTTTTGCAATCTTAGCAAATATCATTATTTTCTTTTATTACCCATACATCACACTAAAAGTAAACAGATTCTATAAGCAACGGCAATATATCATGTAGCAGCTGCAGTGCTGAGATAGCTTTATCTTCCTTACAGGTTTGACTGAACTTATCTAAAAACGTCAATCTCAAATTAAATCACAAACATTGATCTCAAGTGAGAACAACATGATTTGAAAGTTCAGGTTAAACAGAAAAAAGGAGAAACCATCCCAGAATGCTGATGGCTAGTACTGTAGTTCAATTAGCAGACCACAGTACACTGGCATTTAGGACTAGATGTGTAACTGATCGTGAGTAAGTCATTTTTAATGACTACAGCATGTTTCAGACCAATAACTGTACCTTACTGAAAGAAGTACTACATCTTAAGCATGTAACCAGTGTGACATTATTGATAAAAATCTAACTGCATGCCATACAATTGTGTGTTTTCAGTTAGACTATCAGAAATATCTGGTTTTAATGGGCATATTCAAAGTTCTCTCATAGACATTTGTTGCATTTCTTCCCACTCTCAGCTGTGCACTGTATATGCTGTAGAGAGGATAGTAATGTGTCTATGAAGTCTCTTTCTCTTGCATTTCAGAGCATTCTCAGGGTATTTAAGTAGTCCATGACACAACACTCCCTATACAGCAGGAACACATGTGCATACTGGCTCTTCCACTGCCTCCTCACTGTGGATGACTATCTTCTCCAGAGTCACCCACTGCTTTGGGAATGTTGGTTAGTATGGATCAGGCATCTGTGGAGCTTATTATTATTATTAAAGCACAGCCTCAGTTATGGAACTGTTTCCTACTTCTGCCTCCGAGTCCTATATACACATCAGACTACTGGCCCCGCCCTGCACTCTTTTCTATTTACCTCTACAGCACAGCAAGTAGCTGTGAGAGATGAGTAGTAGTTGCCACACAGCACCAGTGGCTTTCCTCCTCATTCATGGCTAATGGTCATAGTGATTCATAGGGTGGAAGGGATCTGTGTTGCTTCTCCTTCCAAAAGCCAGACAAGACGTTCAGTCTTAGGACACACCTGCACACTACATCAAACCACAAACTTCTGGAAAGCTTTGACTTTTGGGGCCATAAAGAACTGTGCTATGGAACATCCTATATGAGTTTCCATGAGGACATGAGGTTCCCACACACCTTCAGTCCCTTCCAGCCACTGAAGTGGCAAGTTATCACTCTTTAAAATAAGTCAACTTTCACACATTGGCAATTTGCTTTCTCCCTAGTTAAGACTTGGCATAGTACAACTGTTAGACTGGCACTACTGGTCCAATTAACTGGTTAATTTATTGTTAAAATTATTAGTTTTTCCTGTGATTATATTTCAGCTCTAGGATTCTAGCCACATTGGATTAATTTGTTTTTCCACCATGATGGAAAATCCCAGGGAAAAGAATGGATTTAAGACCTGCCTGTTTTTGTGTGGGAAATATATTTGTAATAGCACCCTTCCCTTCCCCTCCCTCCCCTCCCCCTCCCCAAAAAAACAAAAAAAAACCTGGTGTCTTTTACTAAGGGACAATAAATGCTCCATTAGCCTTTGTTTTACTTCATGGCCCATCAGGACAAAATTTTCATATGTGCTTTGTAGTGCATCGTTTACACCTTCTCTAAAAAAAATTACTTTTTTCTCTTTAAACCGATATCATTTACAATTCTTAAGCTGGTTTATGTAAGTAAGTGATTGTTTATTGGGATCAAAGCCATAAAATGTCTTTTTTTTAATTAAAAAGTTTATTTTAAGTGAACTGTGTCCCTGATCTCCCTTTAACTTACCCAGTTTAACTTTGTTGACTTCAGTGGAGTTACTCCTAAATGATACCAGTGTAAAAGAAAAACCACTACCTTTAGTACATGTTTATAATATATTAGTAAGATCAATATTCCACAGTCACATTAAAAAAAATTAAGATCAACTTACTGCGAGAGAGATTCTCAAGGGCTTTCCCCAGCTTCTTACTCTCCTGAAGAATATGATTTAATTCATCAAAATCCTGGCTCTCCGGTTTTCTCCGCCAGTCCCATTTAGGATGCTCTATTGACCTTGGCACTAAATAAAATTTATATATAAAAGATTAGATTTCATCATTCAGAAAGCTACAGTAACAACAAGCTGTGCAATGAGTCTACAAGATCAAGAATGCTCATAATGTTGAAGTCAGTTTTCCCCTTCTTATAAACACTTACTGGATATATTTTTATTTCAGTTAGTGAGGTGGTTCCAAATGGAGGGGGGGGGGGGGAGGAAGTCCAGAGGCAGGATTTCCAAATGACCTTTGCAACCAAATCAACTAACCACCAGGAACAGCTAACACTGAATTCTCAGACAAAAAATCCCAAAACAAATCATGTACACATTGCTCTGTAAGTGAAACCACTACATGGTAAATGAAATGTGTACCTATTGGTCAATAAAAGGAAAGAAGACAAAATGGAAATAAAGAACTCCTATTTCTGTTTTTATTATTAGTTTTACCATAAACAAAACAAAACTTGTTTTATTTATATAAATACTCCTGCAATTGTCTCAATTCTGTTTATTTTGCTTTTCTGTTAACTATTGAACAAAATATATATCCATTACACACCAGGAAAAAGGCTGTGTAAGCATATGAGCTCTGTTCCCTTACGGCTTCTTGGGAAGCACACTCTTCTGTTGAGTCTGCATTACTACACTCAAGAGATTTTATCTTAAGAGAACATTAGCTCAACTCCAAAGATGACCTAAGCTATGTAAGTGGATTGCTGCATTCTGCATCAAGCTGCAACTCCTGAGTTATCTTCAGCCATAGCTTTATGCAATACACACTGCAGTAATACTATATGGCAGTGACAAAATTCTGGGTGATGCTAGTAACATTCCTAAAAATAGCTAATGTCACTGCCCCACAATCAAATGAAAATAATTTATAAGAAAACAAGAACATGTCACAGCTGTTTAAATGAGGTGAAGTAGTAGTCATCTTCTTTTTTGATTTCACTAATTCTTAACTCACTATTTACAAACTACATCTGCACCAAATACATAAAAACAATTTACAGACTTCTATATCTTGTGCAACAAAATCTGGTACTTGAAATGATATGGAATTGCAGGGTTCCTGCTTAAAAAGACAGTTATTCAAACTGATGAATAGAGAGCAAGCTCTAATTGTTTTCTCACTATGAGCAAGTAGCTCATTAGTTCTAATCGGAATCACATGCACAAGAGAAAGACTTTTTTTTGTTGTTGCTTTAGTCATCCTTTTAATTACTGCATTTGTTTTAGTGCTCTCCCATTCCCTATATTAGGATTATTTTGTTTATTAAAGTCTTATTTATTATTTTTATACTACTCTGAATAACTGCCTTCCTTATTAGACTTAACCAGAATTCATTTTTCTCAGATTCACTACAGAAAAAAATAGAAATATTGATTCCCCACATATTCTAGAATAGAAAGCAAAAGTCTATTCTCTTTCCTGAAGTCAAAAATCATGTGTTGCTTCTTCTACTAATTTCCCTCTTAAGCATTTATTAACTTTTTATATTACAATAAATTATCAGAAAAAACTAGATAATCCATGCCTTTGAATTTGGGTCTTGGCTTATTTTTCACAATTAAGTGATCTCTTGAATAGAAATGATATGCAGTGAAACCTATACATTTCTCACTTCAGATTTAGTACAGCTCCTTAGTAATATTCCTACCCTTCTCCTGTTTTATTATGATCAGTCATTCACCAAAATATGTAAGTATTTTAAATCCCCATCATATTACCTGAATCAGACTTATGTATTATTCCAAATATATAAACAATATTTGCCTTGAAAGGATGTACCTACAATTTATGACTTTCATAGCATTTTTGTATGGAAGTTAGTTAGCTTTTCCCTTTTATAAAAGTTGAGATTTCACATCAGAAATCACTATTTGATATTGCATCTTTCACGCTACATCTCGGAAAGCTGTTCCTTTGCCACCAGCTTCCATTTTTTCTCTCTCTCCTTTTCCCTCCCAACACCTACAACAGATGCATCCAGTCTCTTAATTAAACCTTTGTTCCTAAAAGAATAACCAGTTTTCTATAGGGAGATTATTCTGTTTTTTAAATACACACAACTGTCTTTTCAAAGATCGGACTTGATGGTGAATCTGACCATTGGCTCATTAAATCTTCTGGCAATAGCTTCAGGGAAATGAGATTCCCATCATCATAAGGCACCTGGCCACCCATGTGTGCGCACACACTCATGGTGGTGGAAAATTCCTAGCAGTCATGGAGACACATCTTGTTAGTACTCTGTGGCAGCCAGTTTATGCTTGAAGTGAGGTAGCATATACTTCTTAGTGTGCATAACTATATACATCATTATTAGTCATAAAATTACCCATCCCCTTATTAAATCCAACAACAATATTTATCTTTTAGTTCCCTGAGGCAAAAAGTGCTAACATGATCCCTGGATGTATAAACAGAGGAACACTAAGCAGGAATAAGGAGATATTACATCTGCATAGGGCATTGGTGAGATCACTGCTGAAATGCTGTCTCTACACTTTAGAAAGGATGTTGAGGAGACGGTTCAGAACATAGGTGCTGGGACTAGAGGCGCGAGGGGTGCTGCAGCACTCCACACTTGAAGTGGTTTCATTATATACAGGGTTTACAGTTTGGTTCAATGGTTCTCAGTACCCCCCTTATAAAAATTGTTCCAGTACCCCTGGTTCAGAGAAGAGCTATAAGCATGATTTGTCATCTGAAAAAAAACACTCCTTACTATGATGTTAAAGGATCTCAATCTATTTAGTTTATCAAATAAAAGGTTAAGAGGCAAACTGATCACAGTCTTTGATACAAAAATTCTATAAACATAAATAGATAACATTTAATCTAGCAATCAAAGACCTAACAAGATCTAATGGGCAGAAATTGGAGTCAGTAAATTCCAGTTGGAAATATGAAAATTTTTAAGCAGCAAGAATAATTAATCATTGGAAAAAGCTTATTGGACAATATAAATTCTCCATCAATTGGAGCTTTTAAATCAGAATTGGATGTCCTTTCAAAAAGTAAACTGTCATTCAACCACAAGTTATGGGCTTGATGCAGGAATCACTGAATGAAATTATATGGCCTAAATTAGGCAAGAAGTCATACTAGCTAATGATAATTGTCCTTAAAAATCCATGAAACCTCCTGCAGCAGTAAATTCTACTGCAGTAAATTCTACAGCTTGCATTACTCCTGGCCCTTGAAGCATCAGGACAGCGAGGCCTGTGACTGTCTCTCTCTTGGCAGATCAGTATCTATGGTCAGCAATCTTTGAGGCACAGCAATTTTCTTCCTGTTTATCACCCTTTCCTGTAGCAGGTTCTCTCTTTTTAAGCTCATTAGTCTCCTCTCCACCAGAATGAGGGTATGTATGCCCCTTCACAACATCTATGGAACTGCATGCAGTGAAACTTTTAGAAAGTATCGTGGCTACACATGTTATGTACCTTTCTTTTCTTATGTGTCTGCAATGGGAAAAGAAGTACCAATTTTGATTATTTTGAGTCAAGATAGATGGACTTCTGATGTATATTTCTATTCCTCTTGTTTGCAGTGTGGCTCCATCTTTATACTGCATTGAGCATTAATCAAGTTGCATTCCAGTGGTGTAGATTAGGCCACTGACAGATTAATGGCTCAGAGAAGCCACCTTGCTGCTTACGTTGTATATCCCTAGGAAAATTGTAAAAAACAGCTCTAGTGAGCACGTCTTGTATATAAGCTTAAATGTTCACAGTTTCTATCAACTCCTTTCCCTACATTCATATTGAGCTTGCAACAACTCAGTAGTACCACCAAGTTTCATGTGGCAAACACCTAAACAAATCCATGTAGCTATAGAACACCACTTGGTTTCCCAATACTGATAACTTCCGAGGATCTGTCAGCCTGATGTGTAGCTGGGTTATATGGCAACAAAAGGCTAGAGCATGCCTTACATCTATGTAGCTGAGGATCAGAATTAGGTTCCATTATTTTTTCTGAAGTAGGAATCATACAATGACAGTGAACATGAAGTGCTCCACCTAACTCTACATTTCTGCTCTTACAAAGAAAGAGAAATTACTAAATTTTGTGTAAACTGTTTCCTTCTGAATTCTCACTCTTGATAGGGATAGTATTAATGTAGCTATATTTCTATTGATGGGCCTAACTGTCAAATGTTATAAACACATTTATAACCAGTGTTTTCCTCAATAGTGACCTAGTAGGAGTGCATCCAAGTCCTCCAAATACAGCTGGATGGCTTCATTGTGTTTTTGATCTTGGGAAATGTTGTAAGTGATTTATGAAGCATCTGTTTTACTTGTATGAAAACTTAATAAAATCTAAGTTCAAAAATAAGTTTATTTGATACCATAAACATGTTCATTGGCACTACTATACTTCATTAAAATTCCTTTATTACCATTCTTACTACTTCACCTTACAGGTCAGTCAATACTCTCTTCGGTTATCCAATTTCTCTTGTTCCTTTCCTTTAACATATAATTAGGCTTTCCCAGCAAGTCTCAAAATAGTCCTCCTATTTCCTGACATTACTTGTGTCTAAAACCAGATGTATTATCAATGAGTTGTTTGTAATGATTGATTCCACTGAAGAAACTACCTACCTCTGACATTATTAGCACTAAGGATATAGAGAATAGGTTTTGTGTATGTGTTGGCAATTGAAACATCAATCAAAATCAACATTTTAAAACAGTACATAACATTCAAACTTATTTTTTTCTAAAGTAATCCTATTCATATATGGTAGCACAATACTCTTAACAGTCTATGGTGTGTATTAAAATATACCTAGAACTGAAGACTATTAAGATGTGTATCCAGCCATTTAAACTAAAGGGTCAGCCCTGTTTTGCATTTTATTTCAACCCTAAGTACAATCTGATGAGTGTATTGATTAATAAAGCATTGAAATTTGCTTACACGACTTGGATTCCGGTGATGGTGGAGAAATGTTGGACACAGCGAGGTCACTCTTTGACTTTTTAGGTTTCTTTGCATTTACCTGCCAGGGTTTATCATAACTTCTGCAATCTCTTCTTGTTCCTTTGTTTTCTGTCGCAAAAATAAAATCTCAGGTGATTACATTTGCATGGTCACTCTTCAAGGTTATGTTACATGATAAACCCAGTTTGGCAAGGCACCTGCTTCACCTTGTTAGCCTCAGCATTTCTCTCTCTGGCAGTGGAGGCCTGGAGTGCAGCAATCCTACTGCAGGGGGGGTTAATTCTTTGCTTTGGATTATTTTTTCAATATTTACAATGTGGGCCTCAGGGTAGGCCCAAGCAGCTCTCTTAAGCAAAAATCAAACTCACAACACAAAATAATATTTTTTTTTCCTGCCCCCGCCACAGAGCATTGTCCTATTATGCTGGCTTCTGGTTGGGGGTCCTTCCCCTCCCCGCTACTGCATCCCTCCTGTCTGTGTGTGTGTGTGTCTCTCTCTCCCTCTTCCACCAGAGGAGAGGTTTCTAAAAATCACTAGCAGCCCTTAATTGGGATCAGGTGTCTCTTGATTAACCTGAGGTAACCTCTTTTCAGTTCATAGGGAAAAGGGCCTTCTCCATTCTATGGCTGATAAACCAGCCTCCCATTACTGTCTCATAGAGAGGATGTTGGCGGAGGGGGTTTTCTGAAACTGTGGGGCCTATTTTTGTTCCACTCTCCACTCACATATCCAGGCAGAGTTCCTCTGGGCAGTGTCAGCTGGCTCCCTTGACACCTTTGAGGAGCAGTGGGCGCTGTCTAGGGTTTTCTGCTCAGTGTCCCCTTCCGATTCCCAGTTTTGACCCTTTGACTCTCACACCCTTTGACCCTATCCTTTTTTTCTTCTGTTGTCCCCCCATATTTATTTGAGTTCCAGGCTCAGTGGAGTCTCCCTATAGGGTGGTGGAGGGTCCTTTAGCCCTGGGGTGGCTTACACCCACCCACTTCCCAGAACCCAACAGGACCACTCTCTGATAGCTGTCAGGTCTGACTTTGTCACACCAGATAAAAATATACCCAGTATATCCAGGCAACCCAAAGTATCAGTCTAGGAGCATAAGGCCAACTGCTCTTCCTCTTCCCCTTGCTGAATTATGCCAAACACAATTTCAGATCAAGGGACAAGAATATATAAACTACTGCTCGCTTCCTTTCACATCTAACTTGAGAAATTTATGGACGTGCCTTTGATTAAAAATGCAGCGGATGATCCTTAGCTGTGACCACGAAGCCCTCAACATAGCTGAGAAGTGGGGTGAGGAGAACATAAATAATGGCTTTAAGTGTCCTTTGCACTTCCCCAATACTAGGGCTACTTTCTGATGGGCCAGAAAACAAGCACAAACTGGAGCAATAAGAAGGCTGCTCCAGCTTGCACTGGCTGGATATTGCAGCCAGGAATCACTAGGGTGGAGGAATGCCCATACCTACAACCACACCCTGTGTGCCAATCACAAGGAGGCACAGAAGTCCTTACAGCAGATTTACACCACCTTTGCATGGGGAAGCATCCTGTGACCAGTCAAGTCACTTTAGAGCAGCTTTGTGACAGTGGAGGGCAGGACCTGGCATATATTCAAATGAAGTCTTGTTTTGAATATCTTTCTTTTTTGATGTATTTAAAACAAGACCTGTTTTGAGACTATTCCTCAGAGTGTTAATGGAAATAGTTTATTTATTTATTTAGCATTTATTTATATGTTCCAACTTTATAGCTAACATTCAGCTTGGTCTTCTTCATTAATGAGTGCTTTGTAACTTAAAGTTTTGTGTAATCACAGTTTCTAAGTGCAATTCAAAAGGAAGATCTACCATTAAACACACGCATTAAAAAAATTAATGGACAGATTCTGGTAGCCTTAATCATATTACTGTTCAGCACTATTTGAAAAGGTTATGGAAATCAATTGCACTTTAAAGTTACATAAATATCTGACATCAACAAGCTGCCAAAGCTATTCCACATCAGAGGTCAGAGCACATCCGCTTCCTCTCTGACTCCCCTCTCCCTGTCCCCTTTCAGGCCCCTCTATGTTCTACCCCAACTTCCAGTGGTTCTGAAAAGAGGTTGAGTGCTTATACTCAACACTGTAAATGCCAATTGCACATTAATGAAACGTATTCACCACACAATTAAAAATTAACCACTATGCATCTGATGGAGGTCTGCTACGTTCCTACAGATTTTCAGTCAACTTTTGTCACAAAACCAAAATTTTAATAAACACTGTTATGGATGAATATGCACCAAAATCTACTGGCTTATCAATGTGGGGACTGCTGTTTTAAAGTCCGAGTGCTTGCTATCGCAAATGTTTTAAAATCTCAAAACATAAATTTGTCACACTGGGGTTCATACAACAGTAAGAGCATCTTCCTATAAAGTGTTGAGGTGAAGGGTGGTTAAAATGTGTTATTAAAAATCTAAATAAAGACTAACTCCAACCTAAAGCTTCATTGTATATTTCACCTATATTTGTTTTGTAAATCTGTAGCAGCCCTGAAGGGGTTAAAACAGCCCTGGGAAAGGGCTGCCCCGAGGAGTCAATAGGGTAGGCTGATTGGGAAGGCAGCCACAGCTGGGGCCATGCCCAATTAGGAGACAGCTGGCCCTATAAAAGGGCTGTGAGCCAGGAGCTGGGGCAGTCTCTCTCTAGCAGTGGAGAAAGAAGGACCTAGCTGCCTGGGAGCAGGGTACCAGAGGTAGAGCAGTGATGGGGAAAGACAAAAGGCGCTCTAGCCTGGTAAACCCCCAGGCTGCAAGCCTTGGTGAAGGCCTACAATGGTACTGGGGCTACAGAGGTGCAGCCTGGGAATAGGCAGAGGCAGCTGGTCCTAACCCCTTGCCAATGATGAGTGGTTTACACTGCAGTCTGCCCTAGTGAGTGCGGGCTAGATGAGGACTGGAAGTAGCCACTGAGGCAAGGTGGGTTTAGAGGGTTGGGGGTTCCCCTGGGAGGGGAGACCTAGAGTATAGGGGTAACTGCTGGGGCAGAACCCTGAGGTAAAGGGCACCGGGGTCTGGGAGGGACAAGGGGCCAGCGACACATGAGACACTGGCCTGCAGAGGGTGCTCTGGGCTGGACAAGCACTAATTCCCAGGATAACCAGCAGGAGGTGCCGCACCAGTGAGTTTCACCATGCTACAAGATCTTAGTTTGTTTATCTTGAATTATATTGTTACTTTTTTGACCTGATCAATTAGCCAATAGAGAAGGGTCTTGCAAATTGTTTCTATTAAGAGGAGAAATTGATTAAATTTGTTTTATGCAATCTTGTTTATTTACAATAGGAATCAAACAACAAGAGGCACTTCCTTTGCTCACAGTTCTAAGCCTCTTTCCAGACAGCACTCTGCCCAAAAGACTTCTCTCTTGGCTCTCCCTCATGGACACATTGCACGTGCTTCATACGTTTTCTCTCTCTGCCTGTTCTCCAACTGCTTTTGCAAAAGCAGTGCAAAAACACGCATACCACCACCAAACAATATCCAACCCCCTGAGTACCCAGAAGGATGAAATGGGGAGCATAGAAAATGAAACATTACAAGTCAAAATTAATTGAGTTTTCTTGCCCTTAAATGGAAATAACCCAATTAGGGGAACATCTGGCCCTATATGCCTTATGGATTTGTCTCCTTTCTATCATATGGATTTCTTGAATGGTACAAAGAAGAAATAAAATCTATTTAAGAAATATTAGTTTCTGTTCATTTTACAATACTCACCTCTGTTTTCTTCATGTTATTTCTTTGGCATAATAGTATTTTTTTAAATCTCAAAACATAGAAATATTCCTCACTTACCTGATGTCTCACTTTCTGCCCACAGAGCAGCAGATCCAGACAATGTTCTCTGAAGTTGACTCTGGTTCCCTTGTTTGGACTGAAGATGGTCAATGAGAAATGGGATTGGCTGGTCAGGAGTCTCTGATATCAGCTTGGTCATTAGTTCCTTAAAGAAAGGAAGAAAAAAGAAGGGTGGGGGGAACTTAGTGCAGCATTGTACCTTATGTTGACCAAAAATAAAGGAGTATTAATAACTGTAAATAATTAAGCCAAAGCCTATCGTCAACATTTGTGAGGAAAGTTTGAGTGGTCAGTCATGTTAAATTATTAACCATTATTAATGTTAATACTATTAAACACATGTGTGTAGCACTACTAGTCATTCAGAATGTCCTCCGCAATGATCCTGAGGACACTTGATCACATACACTTGAGCATGTCTGGCATTCCATCCAGTGATACAGCCACAATGATACAAGCATTCCAGGAAGACACACACGTTTTGATTCTGATCTCTTTGCATGATTGCAAAGGAGGAGCAATACCATTGACATCAATGTTACACCAGTGTAAGACCAGAATCTGACCCACCAACTCAACATATCATATAGATTTTGTTACAGGAATGAAAATACCAAGAGCTCAGTTTTCAGAACTGCTGGGCACCCAAAGCTCTCACTGACTGTAGACGGGAGTATTTGTATGTGTTTTCACTGAGGAGCTTGCAAAATGAAATGTAGTTATACACAGATGCATTTGCTCAGAGGATGCAACTTTCTGAATTAAACTAACTTTCAGTTTTAATGTAGTCTAACCCTAGGCATTCAGAGTTTTCCCGTACACCCAGTGAAGTCATAATTAAAAGCAACTTATGTGGTATGTGTTCTGTAAATTAACTCTAACAGTCCAAGGATATAAAAAACGCATACAGTTATGAGATGCTGAGTGTTCTCTATGCCCATTTAAATCAATCATTTTTCTTGCAAACCACATGTAGTATTATTCATTTAAGCTACAAATACATAAATGTAGTAATATTTTAGTCCAGGTGGCAGATGTAAAACAAATATTGTATACAAAAACATGTGAACCAAGCCAAAGTCAGAAACCATGATTTATCACATCGTCTAATCATCAGATGAACACATTTTGTGTAGTTCGCTTTATCCTCCGATTCTGCATTTCTGGGTAAGGTAATTGTCCATGGTAGCCACCTCCCATGAGCCCTCTCATGGCTTTGGGGCAGCCCTGCAAGTGGCCCCCTGACTCAATTTCCCCCTTCAAGGGACTGCTCCAATAACTCTCAAACATTTTTGTCCATTCTTGGATTCTGCTTTATTCAATTAAACAAACATTCAAAATAAAATTCTCAAGTCCATCGATTGTCTCAAGCCTTTCCTGCTTGTAGTCTCATTCCCCGAGTCCCAAGTTTCTCTGCTGGATCCTCCTTGCTACCAACAATCTCTGTTTTTCCTGAGAACTATTCTCCTGTAGCGCCCTGCTGCCCTTTATAAGGGAACCAGGTAGCCTTGCTCAAAATGTTCCTCCTTAGTAATCAGAATTGGCTGCCCTCAGGTCTCTAGCCCTTAAGAGGCAAGCCACCCTATTACCAAGTACAAAACCAATAAAAAAATATACAAAAAACTTTCTTGTAAAGCATTTGGGGTTGCAACACCCACAAAATACGTGACACAAACCCACAAAATACAAAGAAGAAATGAAAAACATAGCTAACAGAGTACATACCCTGTATTCTTCCATGCACAGTGTTGACTAATACACGCTGGCTAGCATACATATATATTATGCTGATAATGTTATCCACAAGATATATTATAAGCATTTAACTACACATATTAAGCACTAATATAGCTGTTATAGTGCCCAAATTGTCCTGTACCTTTGTTGTCCTCTTCACTTGTGCTAAGTATCCAATAACACCTTGGATTAGCTGAGGTAAGCTTTGTCTTAAGTAGATAGAAAAACTGTCAGAATCAGGACATACTATTGTTTCTTTATAGCAATAGAAAGGGAGTTACCCTCACAAACCTATTTATCCTGGTACTGGCATAGGAGGTGTCTTCACGCCTGTTAGTACCTGGAATGCATGGGTTAAGAACAAAAGATGAAGAGATACACCATGCTACCAGAAATAAACACGGCAGAAAGATGATTAATTGAATCCAGTTTCAGGTGATATATATAGTACTTTGTAGTGGTAAACAAATAGGGTATAAAAAGATGGCTTTAGAGATGTAACTTGGGGGAGCACATGTTTTGCGTAAGGTGAATGTAACATTGCTGCATGGGACTGCTCTTCAGAGACTGATATTGTATAAAACCCTTTTCCTGTACCATATTAATAAATCTGACTAATTGGTTATTTGATGTCAAGTATATTTCATAATGGACCAAAGTGTGGTCAAGCAACTGACTATATAATTTATCAACAAATTGGCAAGCCAGCCAGGAGCCATCTAGCCACAACATCAGTTAAACCAAGCAGTGTGTGATCACAACATAACTGCTCAGAAGGGGATCCTACTTAGAAAGTGGTAGGACACTAGTGTTTGTGAATCTCTGGTACACGCAGGCAGCTGGCCAAGCCAAAGATAGTTATAAGCTTTCAGACATTTCCAGTATGCACAGGAGGTGCTACTGTGATTTTTAATAATAAGCGCTACTATGGAGAAATGCCTTTTAAAAAGTAACCAGTTTTACAGATGTGCATAATACAGCACTCTAGGTGAAACGCCAATTCTTTAGGAATTCCTGGGCAAAAAGCTACATTTTAAGTGTGTGTGTGTGTGTGTGTGTATTTTACACACACACACACACACACACACACAAAGTGTTCCTAGGTAAAAGCCATATACAGAAATCACAGACATGGCCAATGAAAGGGAAAGTCAGGACACATTATAATCCTTTATTATGCACTTTATAAATAAACACAGAGGTGCATCATTCTGGCTTGATATTGTAAATAACCTCAACCTTTGTGGTCATGTGTGTGATCTGTTTAAATCAGAAATGGAGGAAAAACAAAGTAAAAAGGGGAGAGAAAAGGATTGAAATGGCATGGCTATGCAAGGGCTCTATTTAACTTGCTTAGCTTTAAACAGTAGAATAAAAGATTTAGCGGAAAACTTAAATACAGACAAGGAGCAGAACGCGTCAACACAGCAATTGGAGGGTGTTAATAGTTTAAAAACCTCCTTTGCATGCAACTTGTAGGATGCAAGAGATGCAGCCACGGAATGTCAAATACAGTGTAGCTAGGAGAAAAGGGAAAAAGCTGAGTGGGTGCAGCAAGCACAAGATCTAAATAGTTAACTGCTATTTGCATGGGCATGCCAGCAGGCCACTCTGAAAACAGACAAAAGCAATAGGCACTAGGAGTACATATTCAGATTTTTCAGTAGCAGGTAGCAACCCCCACTCTCCTTCTTGAGACAGGTTTTCAGTCCCCCTTCTCTAATCCATCGAACCCAACTCCCCTCTCAGAGCTAATAATTTAAGCTTTTCCAAATATTTTTCTATACAGGTCAATTTTTTCCTTTATGTCCTCTCCTAATTTGCTAAATTCATTGCTACTGCCCGTACTTAAAATTATTTCACAGAGTTATTTAATTTCTCTTGGCTCATGTCTTCCTTACTTCCTACACTGCTTTTTCCTCACTTCTGCCCTCTCTTTATTTTAAAAGTTAAAGTTGTGGAAAGGTGTGTGCTTATAAAAGCAACTATCATATACCACACAGTACACACCACAAGTTAACTCTGCCCTCCTTTTAGCCCTTCTGCACACACTCCTTTACTAGATTGTTCCCCCAAACATTAGTAGTTGTGGATGTTTGATGTAATAGTGGGTTGAGTTGGAAGAAGACAGTTTGGCAAAAGGGTACGTGAAGGTGGTCAGTTGAAGGCTAGCAGTGGTACGTAGCAGAGCAAATTATTTGTATTCACTTCAAGGCCCTTTTATACAGCCAGAGTGGTGTAGAAGCTTAAGTGTGAGCAAAAAGAGGCCCTGTAGCAGGGTGAACCTCTGCTCCAGCCCTGAAGGGGTTAAAAACAGCCCTGGGAAGGGGCCGAGGCTTGAGAAGACAGCCTTTAGGGGAAGTGGCTGCAGCTGGGGCCACGCCCCAAACTGAGCCACAGCTGGCCCCTATAAAAGGCCAGGGAAGCCGAAAGCCAAGACAGTCTCTCTCTGCCTTCAGAGAGAGAAGGGTGTAGCTGCAGGGAGCTTGAGACTGGCTACCTGAGTGAAGCAGGGCTGGGGAAAGGCTGAGGAGCTCCAGCCTGGAAAGCCCCAGGCTGCGGCCTAGCAGAAGGGCCAACAGGTACTGGGGGTTGCAGAGGGCAGCCCAGGGGTAGGCCAAAGCAGCAGGTCCAAACCCCTTTGCCGATGATGAGTTGGCCGATACTGCAGTCTGCCCCCAGGACGTGGGGCTAGACAATGACTGGCAGTAGCCATACACTGAGGCAAGGTGGGGATAGAGGGTGGGGATTCCCTTAGAGGGGAGACCCAGAGAGAAAGGGGTTACTGCCAGGGGCAGCACCCCATGTGAAAGGGCACCGGGTCCAGGAGAAGACAGGTGGATCACCAGCCTGCAGAGGGCGCTCCAGCACTGGACAGAGCTAATTCCCAGAGTCACCAGCAGGAGGCGCCGCAGGGATGAGTCCGACCTGTTACAGGCCCAAACGGACTTCCTAGATGAAAAAAAGACATTTCACTAAAGAAACCAAAATGGAGAAAATATGTCTGTTTCATGGCTTTAACAAAAAAATTAACAGGACTGTATATTACATTATTTTTTTAATAAGAAGCCAATAGGGGTATCTTTAGTTTTGGAATACAAATCCAGAGGAACAAGAGCAGCTGCTGAATGAGCTGTGATCACAAAAGGAACTGAACGTAGAAAGAGCAGAACTTTGGTGAAAGTCATAAGAACGGCCATACTGGGTCAGACCAAGGGTCCATCAAGCCCAGTATCCTGGCCAATGGCAGGTGCCCCAAAGGGAATGAACAGACAGGTTATCATCAAGTGATCCATGACTTGTCACCTATTCTCAGCTTCTGGCAAACAGAGGCTAGGGACACCATTCCTGCCCATCCTGGCTAATACCCATTGATGAACCTATCCTCCATGAATCTACCTAGCTCCCTTTTGAACCCCATTATAGTATTGGCCTTCACAACATCCTCTGGCAAGGAGTTCCAGAGGTTGACAGTGCGTTCGTAAAAAAATACTTTCTTTGTTTTAAACCTGCTACCTATTAATTTCATTTGGTGGCCCCTTGTTCTTGTATTATGAGGAGTAAATAACACTTCCCTATTTACTTTCTCCATACCACTCATGATTTTATAGACTTCTATCATATCCCTCCTTAGTTGCCTCTTTTTCAAGCTAAAAAGTCCAAGTCTTATTAACCTCTCCTCATACGGAAGCCGTTCTATACCCCTAATAATTTTTGATGCCCTTTTCTGAACCTTTTCCAATTCCAATATATTTTTTTTGAGATGGGGCAACCACAGCTGCATGCAGAATTCAAGGTGTGGGCGTACCACAGATTTATATGAGGCAATATGATATTTTCTGTCTTATTATCTATCCCTTTCTTGATGATTCCCAACATTCTGTTTTCTTTCTCCACTGCCGCTGCAAATTGAGTGGATGATTTCAGAGAACTATCCACAATGACTCCAAGATCTTTCTTGAGCGGTAACAGCTAATTTAGACCCCATCGCTGTATCTGTATAGTTAGGATTATAATTTTCCAATGTGCATTCCTTTGCATTTATCAACACTAAAAGATTAAATGAGTCTCTCCACCCAGAAGGCTGTAAGCAAGTTAGAGCACTTCATGGGTTTTTACTTGGAGATGGCACATCAGCCACAGCAACATGTTTTTTGTTTGTTTGGGTAAACTGAAGTATGGAAACTGTGGTAAATGAAGTTATGCATAAACCTGTGCTGGTACTCTGCACAGGAATCAGTTTCATCCTGTCAGAATGTCTAGAAAACAGTCAGAAGAGCTGTAGAAACAACAGACTTTTGCCTATGCAGGTTAATGAATGGGCTGCACCAACATCACATATTCTTAAAACATAAGGAAATGAGAGGATTCTTGAACTATAGAGTCACCATAAACTGTTGGCTGGAAGTATCAACAAAATGTACATGCTAAACTGTCTGAGGAGTTGAAGTTGACCTGCCTCAATAATATAAACAGATGGCATTAAAAGCAGATTAAATTTAAAATAAGTATACAAAAAGGTATATTTATAGTCCAGATTATGGGTAAAATATTTTTCTTTTGCCAAAGTATGTTTGTTGCAAGGGGTGGAGAAGAGAGGTTTGAAGCTGCTCCAGCCTAGATGGCAGAACATTCTGGAGACTATTCACCACCTGCAGAAGAGCTCAGATTCGCCCTGCCTCTGAAACTCTGTATGCAGGGTAGAGAATGAAACTGGCATAAGAGTTATTCCATGCCAGATGAGAATTCCGAACCACTGAGAATTCTCAGCTTGACAGTTGCAGCTAGATCCCAGCTCTTTTACACCATTCAAGTGTTGTAAAGATGCTGTATTGTATAAGAGAGTCTAGCTCAGTTCATGGATCAGATTCTCTAAGATTTAGGCATTTTTATCTGCTATTTAGGTGAAATCGTAACAGCAAAATATTGAAGAAAACACTTGAAAAACTTTAATGTGGTTCTGAAAAGGTCACAAAAGTGGTTTACATTAAGAAAGGAAACAACTTGCTTACTGGTGGCACAGATACATATATTCTCTGCACTTCAGATAATTTGTTACAATGACAAATTCCTTTTATGGTTGGTATGAATTTGGTCTGAGGTTTTGAAGAGTTATGCATGCTTTGATAGAAATAGACACAATGTGCTAAGTAGACAACTATTCCCAAGTGCAAAACAAAACAATCGGTCTAAAAAAAAAAACCTTTTCTGATTCAGCAGCATAGCTAGTAAATCACAAGATGATCCAAAACAATTTAAAGCTATTGAGTGAGATACATTTTGTGCTGTTACAATTAACCATTATACAGGCAAGCTTCAATAAGCTATTACCTGCATAAGGAAACACATTTATGTGGTCACTGTCCCTGATGATAATTATCTATTTTATTCACTTCCAGCGCTAGCCCATATTGTATAGAGCAGGGGAGGCCAACCTGTGGCTCCGGAGCCACATGCGGCTCTTCAGAAGTTAATATGCAGCTCCTTGCATAGGTGCTGACTCCAGGGCTTGAGCTACAGGTGCCAATTTTCCACTGCTCAATCCCAGGCCTCGCCCCCACTCTACCCCTTACCCCAAAGCCCCCACCTCCTCCCCTGAGCCTGCTACACCCTTGCTCCTCTCCCCTCCATCCTAGAGCCACCTGTACACCGCAAAACAGCTGATCACGGTGGGCAGGAGGCACCGGGAGGTGCTGATCAGCAGGGCTGCTGGCAGGAAGGAGGTGCTGTGGGTGGTGGGCTGATGGGGGATGCTGATGTATTATTGTGGCTCTTTGACAACATACATTGGTAAATTCTGGCTCCTTCTCAGGCTGGCCACCCTGGTATAGAGCAACATTAACTTAATATTGCTAAAATGTGAGCATAAATCTTACCCCAAAAAACTTGCTTCCATATTTTTTTCCAGGAGGCTATTTTATTTCCACTCTAGTCATCATGGAAACCCTCCCTCCAGCTGATGAGTGCTATACAGAATGCCCTCTGGGTCTTGTTTATTTCATTCAAAGCATTGCCCACAAAGGGTCTAACGAGAGAAGCAAGGAAAGACTCATTCAGTGGTCCCTGCCCCCCAAACTCATACTAGTTGTGAAAGCAAAGACCAAGTTTAGGACATAAATTAAGATCCCTCATACTTTGCTACCAGATAGTCATGTAAATGACTGAAGTACCCTTTCTTCTCAATATGATTCTTATAATATCTATTAATTAATTCAACATTCTGGGACTAAGGTTGCCAATTTTCTAACCCCTGAAAACCGAACACTCCTGCCCCACCCCTTCCCCATAACTCCTGTCCTCCCTCTTCCTCTGGGGCCCCACCCCACTCCTCCCCCGCTCCGTCTCTCACTCTCTACCCCGCATCGTTCACTCTCCTATCCCCTGGGACTCACCTGCAGCACCAGGCTGGCAGGAACTGATGCAAAGTCTGTCCAATCAGGGCACAACAAGGTATGGCAAGGGTCAGTCCCTGAAGCAAGGGGCTGGGGTGGGGATATCGGGGGCACGGTAGGGCAGAGCAGGGTAGATCAGTCCCTGGATCAAGGGGGCAGGGAGGGGAAATCAGGGCACAGTGGGGCAGGGGACAGACAGGTTAATTTCTCCCCCACCCCACCCCCGATAGCACAGGGTACCTACTTTGGAGCCCGGTCTGGGAGCCAGCCAGTTCTCCCCGTCAAGCTGGGGGAGTGGGGGGGGGGACAGCAACAGCTGCTAAGGCTCCAGCAGCAGCTCTTCCTGTCCCCCCACCCCACCTGCAGTTCATGGCAGGGGATGGTTACTGACTGGACGCTGCAAGCTTCCCTTTTTGACCGGACATTCTGGTCAAAAAAACAGATACTTGGCAACCCTATCTGGGAATGCATTATCAATCCTGATCCTGCATTGCGGGGGATGCAGTAGAATGCAGCATTCCATTGATTTTGGTGGAATTCTGGACAGGCACAGGGATCTGCACTAGCAGAGTCTCATGTAAGGTTGGTGTGGCAGGGCAGGGGTAAAACCCCCTTTAAAGCCCTGGCAAAATGCTGGGTGCAGTCTGCTCTCCGGCCAGGAGGCCAGGGTAGAGACACAGGCATCCAGCAGTGAGCCCAGCTGCAAGCCCTAATCACAGCTGGGCTCAGAGGAACATGCTGAGCTGAGTGCTGACAGCTGGGCTGAGGCACAGGAGGGCTATAAAAACCCTGAACAACGCTCAGGGATGGGGCTAGGCTGGGAGGAGACAGGACTGTAGTATCACTGCCTCCTTACCAAAGGAGGACGCCTCAAAGGCAGGAGACCCTGGTAAGGGTCTGAGGGGCACTAGCTGTTGGAAACTGCACAAACACTGTAAATAAAGACACTTGGGTGATCCAGCAAAAGAAGGTGTGGAAGTCTCTTTATTATACCAGCCTAAACACAGGGTGCAGGTGGAAAAGTAGGAGAGCCTGCATGCAACCCTGTGACAGTTGGGATCTTGGTACACAAGTTTCCAGGATGCCACTTTAAGACTGCAGCTAAAGGTTCTCTCTAAATAATTGCATTGCCTTTTGACACAGCTGTATCCACTATTGTTATAAGTAATCTCTAAAACTACAATAGCTGAAAGATGATAAAAATATTCTGTTTTATCCAGTTAATTCATTTTGTGCATTTGACAACACTTTGTGTACAATAGGTTTGCCAACTCTGTGGCAAGCAAATCACATGCAGGAGCTTCCCCAGCTCCTGCAAAAGGCCAGTAACAGCAGCAGGAAACAAACTGAAGTGGCAGAAGCCAGACAGGCAACTACCCAGAAGAAGCTAAAGGGTACAGACAGGTGAGAATGTGTTTGGTGGTTACACTCTCTGACTTGCCCCAAAACTGTATCTCAACAAGGGAAGAAAACTCTTTGTTTAAACAATCTTAAAAATTAATCCAGAACATACTATTAAAGGGTGCACAAACAAAACTATTTTAATACGTTTATTTTAAAACGCTCAGGATGACAATGCCCCTTTAAATCTAGATATCTTAAGAACTAGCAGTTTTCATTTTCAATCTATTCAATTCATTATGAAAATACTGCCTGTGGATGACTTTTACAGCAGTAAGGCGTCCTGCCTACAATATCATATTCTCAAATGCAGACCACAATGAACATGGGAGAACATACATTACAGTATCATAGATTGTAGAATCACATGACAGATAGGGCTTCCATGCTGCCAGAAAATTAACAACTGCTTCAACTTTCTATCATCTCAAGGGCAAGTGTTTAATCCAGAGACTCAAAGGTTACCTGGTCTGAAGCCACCCTGCAGCCAGTGGAGAGATTGCAACAGACAGAGTGGGAGAATGACTAGTAACACTAAGGATAGGGATGGGATAGCATGGGAGGCTGGCAGGATAGCAATGGGTGATGTGAGAGTGCAGCAATAAGGAGAGCAGATTCATTTTTTGCTGCCTCTTCCACTGTACTGCCCTGCACAGGTTGCCCCGCATTAAGTGAGAAAGAATGAACGTGATTGTCGGATTGCTCTAAAAACTAACAAACTTCTCTAGGATAGATTTATATGTCATTGCAAGGTACATATAAAGCTAGCTATTTGCAGTCTACTCTCTGGGGATACATTTGCACACTTATGTTCACAGACTTTTTGAAAAATATTTATATAATCTTAATTATTTCCAGAAATAAACAGATGTAAGCTGCACATACTAGCTCATCTGCAGACATTTTTTGCAGAATGAAAAGACTTTTTCTTCTAATATTAGTGTTCAGTTTGGGGAAGGGTAAAATAGGCTACTGAACTACTAACCAGAACAAGAGTTACAGAGTATGTACACTCAGGCAAATCCTGGTCCAGCTATAGTCTATGGCAAAAGTTCCACTGATTTCAATGGGACCAGAATTTTACCCACTGTCCCAATAATTACCCCCACAATATTAATCTTTTAGTACAGTATACTTAAGATTAGATACTGTTAGGAAAATGAAGATGAAGCATTTAGGGAAATATATTTTATAGGTCTTTCATATGCACGTATAGGGGAGAATCCTTTTATTGTTTATTAAGGAAGATGTGCACGATCTGGAAAAAACATTTCTTAACCTAAATGCAAATTACATGAATTCTTTATAAAGAGAACATTTTTTCATTGTTGTTCTATCCTTTCCATGGGTGCTCTATTATCTATTCAATGCAGGCTCAAATTCTAATCTTTCCGTGACTGTCCAGCCATTAATACAAATGGAACAGTCTTCACAGTTTATTAATAATAGGGCCAATTACAAGAAAGCTCTAATTAGCTATGTACCTGTCACCTTAGGAAGTTATTTAAAAAAGACTATCTTGCTTTGTAATTGATAACAGTAACTACAGAATAATCTCAGGTTTTATGTTTTCCACCTTTTATACTTCTACAGACTATGGTACACCATATGGAGATTTTTGATCTGCTGTGCCATCATTTCATTATTTAACTTGCCTTCCAAAGCTCCTATGTTAAATTACCCTTCTTATGTCTGACATTGACAGTGGGTACTAAATCTATGAATAGAGCTGAGTAGAATTTAGAGTTGGGGAGGAATGGAAATCCCCACAAATATTAAAATTCCTGACACGTTGCTGACACCACCTCTTTCTTTATGATACAAACTTCAACAGACATAAGCCCAGTTACAAACCACAGTTTTTAATAAATTTAAATCCAAAGTTTTCAGGTCCAGTTCTTAGCAGCTATGTCACTAAAATACCCCTAGAGAGAGACCAAATCAAGAGGATGGGACTATAATCTGCCCATACTCCAGTATCCCTGAACATTGTCTACTTTGGGGGTAGATACTGGGATTACTGCCCCAAAAATAAATTTCGGCAAGGTCAAAAATCCTGATTCGCTGGAGAGCTTACAGTGTTAATACAAATAGCACTTTCTGGGGGCAGTATATTCCCAAATGGCTACAGCTGGATTCAGATGAGAGAAAAGGCCTCAAAGTATTCAAAGAGGAATCCCTAGGGATGCTGCAATCTTTCCCATGTCCTCTGAACCTATTACTTAAACCTAGTTCTCCCTTTCTCAACTGAGCCCAGGAAACTGCACTACCCCTGTGTGGTGTTTAGATATTGCTTGTAATTATTAGAACTGGGAGCACTGGCTGTTGGAGTCTGAAAGGACAGGAAACAGGAAGGAGGGGGGAGGAGTTGAGGAGGCAGAGTGAGAGTTGCAGAGGGTGCAGCAACAGCTTGGTAAAGCGGTTTCCACTTTAAAAATAAAGTCCTGTTGAAGTTTGTTAGTATCTTGCCTGGTTGATGCAACATTTTGGCGATGAGGATGGATCTTCTGCCTCTGAACCCACCTGCACCCTTTCTCCAAAGCCCAGGTGAGCCTCCAATTGCTTTTACTGCCTGGATCCATATGTTTGAGATTTTCTGCTTGCAATCAGTGCTACAGAGATTTCTGAAGTAAGAAAGCGTGCTCTGCTAATCCACTGCCTTCGAGCAGAAGGGCAGCATATATTTTACACTTTTCCCCTTGCAGATAATAAATATGAGACTGCACTCACTGCATTAAAGAACTTTTTTGTGCCAAAAGTGAATGTAGTAGCTACTCGCTACAGATTTCGCCAGCATGAGCAGAAACTGGGGGAGACTATAATGCAGTATATTGCTTCCCTGAGGAGTCTGATTGTAACTTGTGACTTTCGGAATATGGCAGATGAGATGATTAGAGACCAGCTCATTGAGAAAATAACCATGCTTTGTGTAAGAGAACACTTACTTCTAGAACTACAACTTACACTAGAAAAAGCAATAACCATTGCTACTCAGATTGAGTCAGCTACAGCTGAAGCCAAAATAATGAGCTATAAAATAATGGGATACAGGAGGCACAGTCCAGGCTGTGACTCCTTTGCAGAAAAGTTCACTATCACTGCAGACAAACAATTGCAGGAGGAAAACTAATGAAAAGCCACTGAATCAGCAAATTCAAAATACAGTAAAAGCATGTTTTGTTGTGGATCCCCACAACAGCTTGCAAGCTACACAGGATGTCCAGCAAAAGTAGCTCATTGAGCATTTTGCTAAAGTATGTCGCAGTAGCCAACTCAATCAACAAGTGCATGCAGTTCAATACCAGATGTTACTGTGCTGAGCATGGACAAAAATCACTACTGCACATATTCCAGAACAGATAAAGTGATTTGGGAATGTGTAAAGGGGTAGCCTTAATGCTCACAGCTAAGATGGACTCAAGGCAGATCCTGGAATGTTTCCAGGAGTACAAATTGTATGGTCAGACATACTGAAATGCAGGTTGTTGCAGGGATCTGTGAAGGCCCCCCGGATCAACAAGTCTAAGAGGTACATGAATAGGAAAGTGGCCAAATTCATGGGGATTATAGGGGGGTGGTAATTTTATATCCGGACATAGCATATGGGGCACCAGAATTATTCAGGGAGGATGGGGTTCATCTCAGTCTTAGGCGCAGACATGTTTTTGGCCAACATTAAAAAGGGTATTAGGAGATGCCTGGGAACACAGTTGGGTATGGGGGAAGGCAGCCAAGCTAATTTCAGGTGGCTCTTTGTGGCAGATATCCAGTGCAGGTACTCTGAAGGGAGGGGACACAATGATCAGATAAATGGTTTGGTAAAGGATTTAAAGGAGCTGTTTGTTAAAGGGGTGGAATGGTGGGGAGGTTGGGCGCCTATGACTGGCACATCAGGGAACCAATCCCCCTTTATTTATAACCCACCTTAACCTTCATTCAAGGGTGGGAGGGGAAGATAGTAAGATCCCAGCAGCTGGCCGGCAGGGGAACAGGATGGAAAAGGGTGGGAGCTGACAGAAGCCCCCCGGGTAAATATTGAAATGATCATGGAGTTGCCTGCACTGTACACTTTTATCTGACAGATACTCCTAGACAGTTGTTAATAAAGTTGCAGCCTAATTAATCCATATCCAGTGTTTCTGGTATAGGCAGACAAACAGATTTTGTAAAAAGTTGATCTAAATAAGATTCATTTAAAACAAAAGTAATTAAACACCCAGATGTTTAGTTCTGGTGATCAGCACAGGCTTTAAGCCCCCTACCTCTCTCTCAATTCTAAGAGGAGCCAGGGCTGTTCAGGTTGTGACAAAAAGTTAAAGCAGTAAGACTAGATCTGGGTGAAATTTTTCAACCAAAGCTTTCTCCCCGTCACCCCCATCAGAAGATACAGACTTGGGTCAACCAAAACACTTCCCAAATTCTTGTTGATTGTTTCAGTAAAAATAAATTCAATTATTTGAAAGTCAAAATGTTTTGTTTTGACATTTTCTAAATGAAATTTTATTCAAAATTATTTTATTTCAAAATTTCCTTTAATTTTATTTTTAAAAGTTAAAAAAACTCAAATTCAATTGTCTCCAGTAAACCAAAATATCTGTTATTGGTACAGCTCTACTCTAGTCTCCTCTCCTTCCCCCTCCACACTACCAAACCCACCACCTCTACCAGGTGACACCAAGCGTTACTGCTTCAGCAAAAGAGGGACTCAGTAGAGCTAGAAATCCAATACAGTTTAAGATCTAATTCAGAAGGATACATTTATCTCCCCCCCCACCCCACTCCTTAATCATTGTGGAATCAAACATCTGTTGGGGGCCTTATGAGTCAAAAGATTTCTTCTAATGCTCTTTCAATCAATCATTTTAAACAAAGAAGCTGCCAAAAGGAACATCAATATCAAATTACAGTAGAACCTCAGAATTACAAACACCAGAGTTCAGGGGCGGCTCTAGGATTTCCGCCACCCCAAGCAGGGCGGCACGCTGCGGGGGGCACTCTGCCGGTCGCCGGTCCCGCGGCGCTGGTGGACCTCCCACAGGCATGCCTGCGGATGCTCCACTGGTGCCACGGGACCAGCGGCCCCTCCGCGGGCATGTCTGCGGGAAGTCCACCGGCGCCGCGGGACCAGCGGACCTTCCGCAGGCATGCCTGCGGGAGGTCCGCCAGAGCCGCCTGCCGCCCTCCCGCGGGATGCCACCCCAAGCGCCCGCTTGGCGCGCTGGGGTCTGGAGCCGGCCCTGCTAGAGTTACAAACTGACCAGTCTACCCCACACCTCATTTGGAACCAGAAATACACAATCAGGCAGTAGCAGAGATACCACCCCTACCCCCACCACCACAGAAAATACATTACCATACTGTGTTAAACGTAAAGTATTAGAAAAATAAAAGGAAAACAGCATTTCTCTTCTGCATAGTAAAATTTCAAAGCTGTATTAAGTCAATGTTTAATTGTAAACTTTTGAAAAAACAGCCATAACATTTTGTTCAGAGTTAGGAATGTTTCAGAGTTATGAATAACCTTCATTCCCAAGGAGTTCATAATTCTGAGGTCCTACTATAGTCTAAATATGTTAACTAATTCATATAGAAAGAATAAAAGATTAAAAACATGTCACCACTGCTGGTATATCTGAGAGATTATAAGATCACCTTCTTCCACAGTCTTTGCATCACATCAATTTATTTACAGGTAAATTCAAATTGTCTTTTATCAGTCTCATTAGATCCATGCATGATAACTGACAGATGTAGGATTGTGCCTGCGGAAATCACGTCACTATCTGAATCTAACAAGCATTTTTGAAACAATGCTTACTCACTATAAAACAAACACTGTAAGATAACCAAAACAATTATTCAAAAATATTCATCTGTTGTCCAGTCACTGAAATTTCACTTTTGTCAACAAAACACAATACAGTTTAAACCAGATACAAATTAAAATAACTACTTTGGGGTTTTGGAAAGTTCATGGGATCTATGTTGGAGAGAATAGATTCATACATTAAGGCCAAGCAAGGCCATTATGATTATCTAGTCTGACCTGAAAAACACAGGCCATAGAATTTCACTCAGGAATTCTTGTTTCTAACCCAATAACTTGTGGTTGAGCTAGAGCACAGAAAGGTATCCAATCCTGATTTAAGGATTCCATATAATAGAGAATTTACCTCATCCCTTTGTGATCTATTAAAAATCTGCATCTTATTTCTAGTTTGACCTTTACTGACATCAGCTTCCATCCAGAACGGATGGATTTGTTTTATCAAAGGGCTGGGTTAGCAAGAAGAATGATGGATTTCTTTTGTGGGACTTGTTATGTTGGGAGATATTGATGATTTTCTTTTGAGGGCCAAGGGGAAGGGGAGGGTTGTACTGGAAAAATTATTGATGCATTAAGGCCCGGATTCAGCAAAAGGCATAAGCACATAATGATTGACTTTATTTATGTGAAGTCAATGGAACTACTCACATGTTTAAAGTTAGGAATATGCTTGAGTGCCTTGCTGAATTAAGGTTTTGTTGTGGGGCTGGTGAGATTCTACAATGCTTTTTTTGCTAGACCCAAACCACATAAGTGTTTTAAAGATTAATATATTGAATTGGACCCAAAATCAAACAAGATGACGTTTTACTTCACAACGTGTTATTTTCAAAAATACTATCTCAGATTTTTCCACTGAAGCATTTAATCAAGTAAAGTTACAATTTTAAATAAGTGCTTCAGAAATTAATTGTATATTGGCAATACCACTTGATTAGTTACCTGGGGTGGAGGGGTGGAAAGGGGAAGCCACCAGTAGCAGAAGTGCATGTTACACATTTCTCATCCCAAAAATGTTTTATCAGTTCCCATTTCAGGAATAAGGAGAATTAAAATGATTTTTCCCCCCAATTCTAAGAAAAAACTCATTATGAAACAAAATGTGTGTTACTTTCCTTAAGAAGAGGCCCACTATAATAACAGTTACAATAGCATAGCCATGCCATTGATAAACTTGGTTTAGGACTTAAGAGCCTGATCCTGATCTCGCTTATAACTCCAGAATTCAGTGGAGTTACTCTCAATCTACCCCACTGTATGAGGAGAATCAGGCCTTAAGTATCTACTTTAGCACCATATGCTGGGTCCAGGGTATGGTGGGGAGAGCCTGGTCCTCTTTCTTCCCACACCAGTAACTGGTGAGTGGGGTACTGGCCCATGTGGTGCTCCCAGAGAGAAAGGATGGGCTTTTGCTGCAATGTATTGTATCGGGGATAGGGGACTGACTGTAGATTGGGATGGGTGGATGTTTTAGTTGGCTCTCCCCACTCCTGCAGCTACAGCTCCTCTGGCACTCCGAGCTGTTCCAAGTACTGAGTGAGCTGCTGTGGTGGCAGCACAGCCTCAGAGCTTTTAAGAATCATTTTTGTTTTGGCAGGCTGCCAAAATTCTGCTAACACCAGAAGCAAGAGAAAGAGAGGATGATTTTAAAACAGTTTTTAATTCAGCCAAACCTGACCAAGATTTCCATGGCACAAATGTCCCTGTTGAGTTTCAAAGGCCTGCTGCAGACAATGGAGTAGGAGTCACTACTAGCTCCTCCTACAGTAAGGTGGAATTTTCTAGTCCTAAATCATTTAGATGCTTTTGAAAATCCCATCTGTGCATGTGTGTGTCTGAGCGCATAAAATGCACATACTGAGTGTACTGCATACATGCAGTACACCTCTACCTCGACATAATGCTGTCCTTGAGAGTCAAAAAAATCTTACCACATTATAGGTGAAACCGTGCTATACTGAACTTGCTTTGATCCACTGGAGTGCGCAGCTCCACCCCCACCCGGAGCACTGCTTTACCGCGTTATAGCCAAACTCATGTTATATTGGGTGGTATTATATCAAGGTAGAGGTGTATCTGTAGTTCTATTATGGATTTATGTGTGAAAATAATTAGGAAATGGTGGTGCTTGGGAACTAGAATTAATGCAGTCTCTTGAATAAATTAAGGAGACTGTACAACTTAGGTAAATTCATAATCATTCATAATATCCAGACCAGACAGTGCTTTTAAACCTCCCCACTTAAATATTTGCAGCAAAGAAATGGAATTCATTTGCTATAAAATTGGTTAACAAATTTTATGTAATACATGGTACTGTATCGTGTCCTAAAATTTTAGCTGAATATAAAAGTCACATTGGAATTTAAGATTACTACATAGCCGATTAATTTCTCATGTAAACTATTCACAAAATTGAAACAGTTTACACATAACATAAAATAGCACTTCAGTTCTATAAAATATTGATGTTCTGAATGAGTAATCTAAAATTCCCTAGTGTATATTCTGCCATTTTAAATACCCTGTCAAAATTTTGCTGACTTTACAGTCATGTAACAAAAAAAATAATGATGGACCTAGTTATGTTAATACTTAGTCCTGCCATGAGTGCAGGGAACTGGACTAGATGACCTCTCAAGGTCCCTTCCAGTCCTATGATTTGAATACAATTTCAGATTACTAACATAGAATCAAAGCGTTTTTTCTTGAGAGCGCATCATTTAGTTTTCCTGACAGAATATTATAAAATGAATTATACATATTAAAACTTAACATTTTAAATGCAGTTAAAGGCCAGATTTTCTACAAGCTTTTATTATTTCTCTTTAACTACTATTGGTTGTATTTCCTTCTACCTGCTTATTCTAGGCATGTAATTCCCATTCATATTGATGAGACACATCTGTGTGTCTGGATTATAAACCCATACACCAGGCGAAATCCTGGTCTTTCCCTAAACACTAGTTCATAGCGTAGTAGCCTCTTTCTCACCTGCTAAGAAGACTGAGCAAAATGATCACCAATCCAGAAGATAGTTGACCAGAAGGAGATGTGGGGAGAATCCATACCTACTATTACAGGTAAACGTTAAGGGAGGGTAAATTCCACAAACATCCTTGAAGGACAATAAACAAATGCTGTAGACAGATTTTTAAAAGTCATTATAGATGGGCGTATCAGTGACATTTGTATTAAATTTTGGATTCCTTAGGATCCAAAAAAGTTTGTTGTTTTTTTAATAATGACATTTTCAAAATCATAAAAGGCAACTAGAAGTACCAGAGGTACAGCATCCCTTTAGGTAATACAACAAATTCCTGTTTGAACATTAAGGGCCAGATTTTCAATGGAATCTTAACTTCGCCTCAATTTCTGAGTACGTAGCTTTGCCCATGCATGCTGCCACACACACTTTTGGTGCACTATCACCAGCACATGCAAGTAATAGATTCCTACAATGTGAACAAATGGATAGTGCATGCTGACAGTCAATCCTGAAAAGTTAGAAAGCGTTACCACACACTTACATTCAAAATAATTAAGTCATAGGAAAGGACAAATAAGATATGATGCTTTAGGACAAAATTCTGCTCTCCAACCTGTGTGGCCAAATTCTAATAGAGTTTAAGGCTGGAAGAGACCACCATATCATCTAGTCCCAGGTGAAATTAAGAGGGACTGAGGTGCAAGAGTTCCTAAGACTCCTGCAATAGCAAAGAATTGGTTAAGTGATATATAGCCAGATAATCCTAGCAAGTAACCAACACCCCACATTGCAGAAGGGGGGAGGGAGGGACCCATGGTCCTTGCCAGTCTGACCTGGGGGGAAATTCCTTCCCAACCTCACATATGGCTTCAGTTAGATCCTAAGCATGTGACCAAGACCCACCAGCCAATCACCTAAAAAAGGATTCTCAGAGTTCTTGTCCATCCTATCCAATGTGCCCTCTCCAGCTGTGCCATCTACAGCTGCTGCAGAAGTAGGAGACCAAACAAAGACAAAAAACAACACATGGGGCTGAGGGAGGGAGGAGATTCCATTTCTGACCCCTGTAGGCGAACAGCTGAAGTCCCAAAGCATGACATTTTAGAAACAAGACATGAACTAGAAGGGAACCTCCAGGGCTGCCGAGCCCTGCCTCCCACCATCACAAGTAACCCTGTCACACAATCCAACTAAAAAAATGTGTTGAGTTCTGTCTTAAAATTAAGTAAGTAGTTTGCTCCCACAACTCTTAATGGCCAGTTGTTCCAGAATCTTGTGCCTCTAATGGTTAGAAACCTTCTTCCAATTTCCAGCCTAAATGTATTCAGGGCCAGATTATACCCATCTATTCTCATGCTAACATTGTCCTTTAGCTTAACTAGCTCTTCACCCCACCTGCTGTCTGTCAGTACATCAATCATATCCCCTGTCAGCTTTTGTTTAGCAAGGATAAGCAAGCCAAGCGTTTTTAAGACTGGTCTTGTAAGGCAGGCCCCCTCCATTCCCCTGATTATCCTACTAGCTCTTCTCTGCACCTGTTCCAGTTTGAATTCATCTTTCTTAACCATAGGAGACCAAAACTGTAAACAGTATTCCTCACTATGGAGGATAGAAAAAGGGGCCGTGTGGGGTGCCCAAGGGGGTCATGTGCCCCCCTCCCCGATTTCTGCCTTCCATTTAGCACAGAGATGTGCCCCCCAGTTTGAAAACCTCTGTGGTAAATGGAAGGCAGAAATCGGGGAGGTGGGGCTGTGAACTTGCACGCTCCCACCACGTTTCGCCTCTAGTGGGGGTGAAAAATAGGTTTGCTCACCCCAGGCGCTAAAATGCCCTGTTACAGCTCTGGTTATTAAATACTTCCCTCTCTCTCTATTGGATCCTAAGATTATCAGGTGAGGTATTTCAGTCCTTATTATTGAATATTATGTATTTCCATGCACTAAATTCAATCAAGAGTTTTTCAAAAAAGCGGTGCCTCAGTCAGTACAGATTTAGGAGCCTAACTTTAGGCACTTAAACAAGTTGGGTCTGATTTTTCTGTAGTGTTGAGCACCCAGCAACTACCAATGGAGTTGATAGAAACACCTGGATGTTCATCATTTTTAATGTTAGGTCATTTAGGGGTTTGCACTTACACATGGTTGCGAGTATATGCAACACAGGCTAATAAGTGATAAAGTCATACTGTGACTCTCTAATATGATCTGCATCTTATTTTTTTTATTATTTATCTATGAAAGATTGAGATACTTTGATAGGATACTCAAATTTTGTAGTCTGGTTTTATGTAGGATTACACTGAATTTAGTATTACTGAAGTGTCAAAAATCTGTTGACCTAGAACAATGTGGAAATTAATTTTCATCAGAGAAAAATAAAACGCAGAAGGTTTTCTTCATATATTTGTAAAATCTACATTTGGCTAAACAGTGTGGAGTGGAAGTTCTTTAGGGAAGACTAATGCATATTGATCTAGCTAGTTTTAATTCTCTATGTTTAAAAAAACAGAAAATATTTTTAACATAAAATCAATCTTGATTGAGCTGATGTTCACTTGTAACCTTTTTTCCACAGGAAAGATAATACTGATTTGCCTTTTACAGGTAATGCAAGATATGCAATATCTCCGACCAAAACTCATCAGAATAATCAGGTCTCTCTGGTAATTCTCAGATGCTTATGAAAACATGCAACTATGACTGAATTCACTTTGGTTCTACACCACTAATATTGCATGCTTCTTTCCATGCACAGGATTATTATAAAAATGGGCTTGTCTCTTACTATTCTACTTAAATTCTCACATTGACTGAAAATACTTTTTCTTTCATTTGTGTGGGATTTTTTTTGGCTTGAGTCTGCTAGTATATGTACTTCTGCCTGAACTAAGTTTTATTTAAAAAAAAAAATAGCATTGGTTCCCATAATGCAAAGATACTGGAATTGTTAATTAAGTGACCTACAGTGACGCACACATCATAAATCCATGGGTAAAGTTTATGAAGCAACTGGGAAAGACAGACTACTATAAATATACCACTATTTTTTTTTTTGCAGTGTTGTGGGCATGTTGGTCCCAGGATATTAGAGAGACCAGGTGGGTGGGGAAAATCTCTTATTGGACCAACTTCTGTTGGTGAAAGACAAGTTTCCAGGCTACACAAAAAAGTCTTCTTCAGATCTGGAAAAGGTACTCAGTATCACAGCTAAATACAAGGAGGAACAGACTGTTTAGCACAGTGGTTTTGGGGGGTACGCAGAGGTCTTCCAGGGGGTACATGAATTGATCTATATATTTGCCTAGCTTAACAACAGACTACAGACAAAAAAATAGCAAAGTCAGTACAAACCTAAATTTCATTCATACAATGACTTGTCTGTACTGCTTTATATACTATACACTTAAATGCAAGTACAATATTTATATTCCAATTGATTTATTTTATAACTATATGGTAAAAATGAAAAAATAAGCAATTTTTCAGTAATAGTGTGCTGCTTCACCTTTGTATCTTTATGTGTGATTTTGTAAGCAAGTAGTTTTTAAGTGAGGTGTAACTTGGGGATACAGAAGACAAATCAGACTCCTGAAAGAGGTACAGTAGTCTGGAAAGGTTGAGAGCCTCCGGTTTAGCATAAGTCATTAACATATATTCTAAGGAACCATTCAAGGGAAGTAGCCCATTAACACCCCTGTAGTCATAGCACAAAAAAGCAGGGTTAGTGGTTTACAGATTGTTGTAATAAGCCATAAAATCCAGTGTCTTTAACACCACCATAATTTTTAGTGTCTAATAAAGTTACAAATTTAAGCACCATGAAACTTATGGCATACATCAGTGGTATTTTCACTTTCTGGACAGATGACCTAAACTCCCTATAGATTTCCACCACAACTTCAACAACCACCCCCCATCCATCCAACTCTCTCTTGATGCTGATGAACCAGAGTGTTCTAGTCTCTAGACACCACAATCAGATTCAACAATGGAACCCGGCAGACAATTATGTACAAGAAATCCATGGATCATCACATTTACTTTCACAGAACCAGTAACCACTCCAAATACACCAGAGAGCTGTTATTTACAGCCAGACCCTCAGATATCACAGAATATGCTCCAAGAAGAAAGTCCAGGATATATACCTTAACAGACTTGAAACCACCTTCACCAGACAAGGACACTACACTAGAAAAATAGATCACATCATGGAATGGGATACTCAAATATCCAGAAAGAACCCGGTTCAATATGGCAAAAAAACAAAACAAATGAAAACAAAAAACACCACACACCTTCTGACTGTACACCCCTAGTTGTCACCTATCACCCTACACTGAACCCATAGGGGGCATCATTAAGCAATTAGAACCCATACTCGATGGGGACCACATCCTGAAATAAATCTTTCTGAACCCCCTTCTCTGGCCTTCAAACAACTCCCCAACCTTGCCAAGCTCATCACCAAAAGCAAACTATTAAGATAGTGTTGCTTAATATGCCCTTTTCCATTAGTGAGACAACAGAGAAGTTGTTTACACGAAGAATAACGAGATCTTTCTTAATGTTTATTTTCACAGTTGTGACAGCTTCTTAAAAGGACTCTACCTTCAAGGATAAGCTCTTCCTTTCAAATCAAATAAACTACTTGTTCCACATAAGGGGAGAGGTTTCAGAAAATTAAGCTGCCTACATATACAAATTAAGAACACAGTGGATAATTCTGTATTAAAAGATATTATTTTGCCCCCCCCCCTTTTTTTTTTACCATCACATCACTGAGGGACACCTTTTAACCCCATTCCTTCCTAATAAAAAGAACATCTGAATCCCCAGAATTCACTGTGCCACCAAGAGAGGAGACAGCAAGTTTATTGCAAAGTTGCTTGTGAAATAACCCTTTCATAAAACTGTCAAAGGATGCATGAAACTGATACAAGAACTTAAATCTCCCTTTAAAATCCAAAGTGCCACATGTGCAAAATCCCTAGTTTTAGCCTCCCAAGATGCTTTGCTAATCCTTCCATATAAGGGAACATATTTCTTGGTCTACAATACTTTTAAACAAAATTTAAAAATTACAGCTAACTAATAACTGAGAACTCTATTTAGCCTATTCAGCACAGTCTTACATTAGTGGTGGTACAGGCCTACAGAACACTGTTCATTGATCATTCATAGGCAGGTGGCAGACTACTACTGATTATTTCTCTCCATTAACAAACAAAAGATGTTCTATACCTACAAGATGCACACAGAGCTAGTCTATGAACATACATGCTCACCTTACTGTCAAAAAAAACCCAAACACATGGGTGTGGGGGGGTAATTTTCCCCCCTATTCTTGTGCATGGACCAACTAAAACTGTCAGACCTTTGAGGCAGAAATGGTCTTCTATTATATGTCTGTACTATAAATATGGCATTTCATAATTTCATTATTTTAACAGTTTTTGTTTGCAAAATAAGTACATATGTAATCCACATGCAACAATCAGCCATCTGATAAGAAATTCATAAGTTCCCACTTCTTCACAAGTTACTTGTAATTTTAACAATCCAGAGTTGTCTGGACTGGGTCATGTTTGTAAAATGGACAGTCCTACAAAACAATTTGTGGGCAGATCCTAATTCTCAAGCAGAGTCCTACTTATTTCAGCAAGTGTCTGTATGGACTCCCAAGTTCCCTCATGCAGATTGCATTACAGAATCAGGGACATCTATTGACCTAGTATTTGCTCAATAGTATTCCAAAGAACCAATGACCAACTTGCAAGACTGGTAAGGTTGCCAGGTGCCTGGTTTTTGACCAGAACGCCCGGTTGAAAAGGTTGACCAGGCTGTCAAAAGTCCAGTCGGCAGCGCAGCAAAGCTAAGGCAGGTTCCCTGCCTGCCATGGCTCTGCACAGCTCCTGGAAGCAGCAGCATGTCCCTGCTCCAGCTCTTATGCATAGGAGCAGCCCAGGGCACGCTGCCCTGCCCCAAGCACTAGCTCCACAGATCCCATTTGTCAGGAACCACAGCCAATGGGAGCTGCAAGGGCAGTGTCTGTGGACAGGGCAGCACCTCCATGTAGGAGGTGGAGGTGGGACATGCCGCTGCATCCAGGAGCTGCTTGAGGTAAGCGCCTCCCAGAGCCTGCACCCTCTCCCGTGCCCCAGCCCTGATCCCCCTCCTGTCATCTGAACCCCTCAATCCCAGCCCAGAGCCCCTTCCTGCACTTCAAACCCCTTATCTCCAGCCCAAAGCCCTCACCCCCCCACCAGAACCTTTACCACACCCCTGCCCCAGCCCTAATCCCCCTCCAACCCACCAAAACCCTCAATCCCAGCCCAGAGTACCCTCCTACATCCCAAACCCCTCATCCCCAGCCCAAACCCAGAGTCTGCACCCCAAGCTGGAGCCCTCACACCTCCCCGCACCCCAACCCCTGTCCAAGCCCAGAGCCCCCTCCTGCACTCTGAACCCCTCATTTCTGGCCCCACTCTAGAACTCACACCCCCAGTCCAGAGCCTGTACTCCAACCCCCTGACTCAGCCCAGAGTCCTCACCTATACTCCAAACCCCTCAGCTCTACTCCACAGTCCCCTCCCACTCCCCAAACCCCTCATCCCTGGCCCTACTCCAGAGCCTGTACCCCCAGCCAGAGCACTCACCCCCTCCCACATCCAAACCCACTGCCTCAGCCCGGAGCCCCCTTCTGCACCCTGAACTCCTCATTTCTTGAACCACCCCAGAGCCTGCACCCCCAGCCGGAGCCCTCATCCACTCCCATACCCCAACCCCCTAAGCCAGCTGGGTGAAAATGAGTGAGTGAGGATGGGAAGAGAGTGACAGAGGGAGGGGGAATGGAGTGAGTGGAGGTAGGGCCTCAGAGAAGGGGTGGGGCAGGGTCAGTGCCTCAGAGGAGGAGCGGGACAGGGGGCAAGGTAATATAATCTTTTGTCTTAAAACAGAGAACTTTAAACAAAGTATAATTCTGATGCTGCACCACATTTAGGGGGAAAAAAATCCTATCACACATTGTGCAATACTACAGACTATATCCTTAGGCTCAAAACACAATGTAGGCCAAAAATTAAAAAATAGGGTAAAGAGTAAAAACAAAAATACATTGATGTTCTTGTGTGGGGTACAAGAAAATGTTTCAAAATGTTCTAAGTGAAAACAAATGTTTCAAATGTTTGGAAGGGACTTAACCTTTAAAAACTGGGTGGGGAGGGGACTAATTACAATAGTATCTCTACAACTGACTGAGAAAAGTATTACTTAATAGAAATAGGGTACCAAAATACTCTTGAAATAACTAAATACTATCTGCGTAGACAAAAAAAATCTTTTGGTCTGTGAAGAGCTATAACACATTGCACTAAAGAGGTGATTTCCAGAAGGAAATATAAACCACAACCTATGGCTTTGGGCATTATTATAGCCCACTGTTACTGGTGTTTTCCAAGCTATGGTCAATAACTCAACATCAGTCAAATACCTATTCCTGCTTTAGGAAGCATCAGTAATTAATTTAATGCCTTTGAAAGCCCTCAAAAAATGAAAATCCTGAGTTATCCACTCAATAATTTAACATTTGTTTTAGAAAGCTGAGAATCTAATGGAATTATGCTCCCCACTGCTGCTCAGTGCAGAGGGGAGCCAAGGTGTGGGCATGGAAAGGGCACAAATGGCCTAGTAAATAGTACTTAAAGGCTGTCTTCCTATACAAAGATCCTGAAATCCAGAAGGAATGACCCAAATTTACCAGCAGATCTTCAGACTCCATTCCTCTTGAAGGTCATGCCTTGACCCTCACTGTCTACCTCTTCCCATAGGGGAGAGTCAAAGTACTATCTTCTCCTGCATCTTCCTCCTTGGAAAAAATAAAATATTATAGCTCTCAGCAATTTAAGCAACTAAAACAATCTTCTCCTTCTTGAAAGAGAACCTGAGTCAGATAGAATGGGCATGAAACTAGAGATCTGAGTGCTGGCCTGTGTGAAGCTTAGAATCTAAATTAGAAATGGAAACGGAGTTACAAAGTCAATCACTTGTCAACATAAGGAGTGTTCCCAGGGGTGAAAGTAACTTACAGGACTTACCGGTACTGCCAGAGTCCTGAGAGGGGCGTGGCCTCATCCAGAAGAGGCGTGGCCTGTCAAGATTTAAAGGCCCTGGGGAACCAGCTGTGGCTGGGAGACCCAGAGCCTTTAAATCAACCAGAGGCTCCCAGCTGCAGAGGTGGCTGGGAGCCCGCTGGGGCTCAAGGGCAAATTAAAGGGCCCGGGGCTCTGGCCGCAAGGGGGAACCCCAAGCTTTGCGGGGCTGGGGCAGAGATTTAAAGGGCCCAGAGCTCCTGCTGCTGAGGGAAGCCTGGAGACCTTTAAATCCTGGCCCCAGCCCAGCCACCAGAGCCGTGGCCGGGATTCAAAGAACTCTGGGCTGCCCGCAGCCATGGGGAGCTCTGAGCCCTTTAAATCCCAGTCGTGGCCGGGATTTAAAGGGCTCTGGGCTGCCTGCAGCAGTGGGGAAGCTCTGAGCCCTTTCAATCCCTGCCGTGGAAGTCGATGTGGTCCAGAACGGCGTACTGGCTCTTGCCGGTACGCCAGACCGGACCGGCTTACTTTCACCTCTGAGTGTTCCCCACAGCACATTGTTGAGTGCTTTGCTAGTAAATTATCCCAAGTGATGTGACTCCCATCAATTCCTGTAGGAGAGTGTTGCACAATCTAATAAGCTAACTTAGAATCATAAATGTAGGGCTAGAAGGGACCTTTAGAACTCTTCAAGTCCAGCCCCTTGCACTACAACAGGACCAAGTAAACCTAGACTATGCTGGACAGATGTTAGTCCAACCTGTATCTCTTTAAAACCTCCACTGATGGGGATTCCATAACCTCCCTTGGAAACCTATTCCAGAGCTGAATCTAACCTAAATCTCTCTTGCTGCAGATTAAGCCCGATACTTCTTGTCCTACCTTCAGTGGATGTGAAGAACAATTGATCACCATTCTTTTTATAATAGTCCCTTACATATTTGAAGACTATCGGGTCCCCTCTTAGTCTTTTTTTACCCTCTCAAGACTAAGAATGACAGGGTTTTTTTGTTTTGTTTTTTAAAAACCTTTCCTCATAAATCAGGTTTCCTAAACATTTTATTAATTGTGTAGTTCTCAGCTATACTCTCTCCAATTTGTCCTTATCATTTTTAAACTGTGGCACCCAAAACTGGACACAATACTTCAGCTGAGGGCTCACCAGTGCCGAGTGGAGTGGGACAATTACCTCCCGGGTCTTACATATTACACTCCTGTTAACAAACCCCAGAATGATATTAGCCTTTTATGCAACTGCATTACATTCATGAAAGTATTCACTTTGAGATTCACTATAACCTCCAGATCTTTTTCAGTAGTACTACCACCTAACCAGTTATTCCCCATTTTGTAGTTGTGCATTTTAATTGTCTTTCCTAAGTGAAGCACTTTGCACATATCTTTATTTAATTTCATCTTGTTGATTTCAGACCAATTCTCCAATTTATCAAGATCCTTTTGAATTCTAATCCTGTTCTCCAAAGTGCTTGCAACTCCTCCCAACTTGGTGTCATCCACAAATTTTATAAGTATACTCTCTACTCCAATATACAAGTCCTTAATTAAAATATCAACTAATTCTGAACCCATGAAAGATCCCTGTGGGACCCCACTTGATATGTCCCCCAGTTTGACAGTGAACCATTGATAACTACTCTGAGTATGGTTTTTCAACCAGCTGTGAAACCACTATAAAGTGAGTGTATCTTGACTACATTTCCCTACTTTGCTTATGAGAATGTTATGTGGAATTTTGTCAAAAGCTTTACCAACAATCAAGATCATCACCCCCACTTCCCCACATCCACTATAGCAGTAGCCTGTCAAAGAAGGAAATTAGGTTGGTGTGACATGATTTGTTCTTGACAAATCTATGTTGGCTATTACTTATATTATCTTTTAAGTCTTTACAAATTGATTGTTTAATAATTTGTTCCAGTATCTTTCCAGGTACCAGAGTGAGGCTGATTGGTCTGCAATTCCCTGAATCTTGCTGATAGTGAGATCTTTCCTGATACAGAGCCTAATTTCCCCCCCCCCCCCTCTCAATTTCAGTCCATTGACTACTTTTACCAGCCTGAATAATTCCTCTCTGTTCTAGGAGTTTACAAATATTTTAAAAGTATTATTTTCTATCAATAAAAAAGTCTGCCTGTATTATTTAAGAGGACACCATGCTAAGGTAATTTTAATATTTCAAACATAATAGGAAAACTCCCTAGCCACTTGAACTAATATATAGAGGTGAAAAATAACAGACCTCAACCCTATTGTCCCTCTGCAAATTTGTGTACACAGAGTGAATCCCTTACCTCTCTCTAAAAGTGCAAAGTTTCAAAAAGTTCAATGAATAGAAGATTGTTGGGGGGCGGAATAGATCTGGACAAGGAGAAGAAGTCTGGAGATAAATGTGAGAAGGGAGGGTCAGGCAGTAGAAACAAAAGTGAAACTGTTTGAGCAGCATATTACAGAAGTTTTGAGGTCTTTCTGAGTGTAGCCTTCACTGATTTGAGACCTACGATACCATTCTCTCACTAGAAGAGAAAACCTATAATGGCTGCAGGCCATAAAAGAAACCCAGTTTGAAAAAGAACTATTCAAGAAATACATGTTTGCTGATGATGTTTTAAAGAAAGTCACACCAGTGAACTGGTGGAAGTCACTTAAGCACTTGGATTCAGAGACTGTTAAAGTGATAATCTCAGTTTTAACAGCAGTTGCTTTTTCTGATGGTGTAGAAAGAATTTTTTTTTCCTTTGGACTAATTCATTCCAAATTGAGAAATCATTTGAGACCTGAAAAAGCAGGAAAGCTTGTTTTTTCTTTTCTAGATTATGAACAAACAGGAAAATGAAGGTGAAGACAACTGATTTAGCTGCAGAAGCCAATATTTTAAGTTTCTCATGTTGACCTGGCTGACAGTCAATTTAACTTTTTTTTTAAAATATTTCATTTTAAAAACAATTTTAACAAAAACAAACCTGATTTTAAAAAACATGAATGTTTAACTAAATTCAAAAATTCATATGCTTGTTTTGTTAAAATATTATATGTTTGCTGTTGAAGGGAAAAAAAACCAGAATACATAACATTGTTGTTTTAGTTAAATAAAACTATTCAAAATGTCTGTCTGGTGACGTTCTCCTCTTTATACTGCATGGCAAGAAATATTAATGATTAACCTGTTGAATTAGAGAGAGTTCACCTCTCAATGGACTTCATAAATATCTGCTTCAATTACCTTTGGTAAATGAAATAACTAATCATTCATTTTCTGATATAGCTGTAAAATGAATCTGAAAAGTTTTCAAAATAAATCACTTTAAAAATGTATATAGTGTGTACCATCTAAAAATGACACCTACATCTATCTCTGAGTTGTGAAGAATATGTAGTACGATTATAACAACCAACAAGAATGCACTTTTATGTAGAAATCCATGATTAAATCAAGTCTTCTTGACTAGTGATTTAAATCAATTTGATTTAAATCAAATCCACCCTGGCCCAATTTAATACTCAAAGGGTATTAAGCTGAAGAAGAGCCCTGTATAAGCTTGAAACTTGTCTCTCTCAATAACAGAAGTTGGTCCAATAAAAGATATTACCTCATACACCTTCTCTTGCAAGATATTAGGCAGATTCCTCATTCATGTTTTGGAATATGCCTCTGAGAAGATTCAGGGAATCAGGTGACAGCAAAGCGTAGCTGAGATAAGGCCGGATTAACTTTTTGTGGGCCTGGCACCAAATATATTTGTTGGCCCCCATGGGGTAAGGTGCAGGGGGGGGGTGAGATGGTCAGTCTCCAGAGTGAAGGGCAGGCTGGGGGCAATGAGGCACAGTGCCGCGGAAGCAACCCCACTCTGTGCAGCCCAGCAGGAGGGCACTGTTTACAAACTGCAGCTGCCAGATGCACACTGGCCTACCCAGCCCTGTGCTGCCAGCATGCCCCTTCCCCTTGAGGGCAGGCCTGCACCACACCACCCCTCTTCCCAGGGCCCCACTCTTATGGCCTAGCACCCCCTCACCCAGAGACCTCCACCACAGATCTCTATGCCCAGCTGCTACTCCTCCCAGAGACCTCCCCAACTGGTCTCCCACTGTAAATGCACAGCACTTTTCACACCATATTGTTCACCCATCAGTCCCCACCCATAGACCTTCCCACTGCCCACCACCTTCCTCACAGTCCCACCATGACAGCTGCACAGCACCCAATATTCCTGAGGGGATTCTGCACCAAAAAGTTAAAAATTCTGTGCACAATATTTAAAAATTCTGCAAATTTTATTTGTCAATGAATAAATGTGGAGACTCCAACATGGCAGTGGGGAGCACAGGCCACGGGTTGCATGGAGGTGGGAGATTACCCTGCAGCCTCCTCCCACCCGATCCTGGGACAGGGAATCAGCAGTGAGGCTGCACCCGACCCTGCCCCAGTGCAAGGGCCAGGCCTGCCCCAGAAACGCCTTGGGGCCCTGCCATCCTGGGCCTGGCGCACCAGGAGTAGGTGAGCAGACTCAGCCAGGCAGCAGGATCCAACTGCAGAGGGACTTAGTGTGGGAGGATCCAGGTGAGGGTAAGAGTTCTCTGTGGGGCAATCTGGGTGTGGGCAGGTCAGTGGGAGATCTGGATGCACAGAAGCTCATTGGGGGGGTTCCAGAGGCAAGGGGACTGTGCAGGTGATCCAGGTGAAGGTGTTTGCACCTAGACCCCCCGCCCCCCTCCGCCCCACTGAGCCCCAGGCAGTTGGGGCTCAAGAGGGAGGATGTCTTGGGGGGGTGCTCATCGGGGTGGTACAGATGCAGGGGAGGTGGGGCTGGCAAGGGTTCGATGGCCTGCTTAACAGGGGAGCCCCAGCTTCTGCCAAGGGGATGCCACATGCTGGGCTCCAGCTTCCCCCCTGCCCCTGCTCCCTTCTCTTCCCCATCCCCACCGCTCCATCTCCTCTTCATCTCACCCGCTGAGAGCCCCCGCTGCTGGAGCAGGCTGACAGCTGTGAGGGATGCTACAGAAACAGCAGCACGAACTCTGCTCTGAATACTAGCAACTCCTTAGTGTCAAACACTGCAATGGGCTCTCTGGGTGGAGGAGAGTCGGCTGAGCGCCTTTGTACAGATCTCTTGATAGCCACTCCAGCCCCAGTCTGCCTGGTTCCTGTCTCGCCCCCATCACTATGGCATCCAAGCAACAGTGATCTCTAGGTCTGACTCTTGTTGACACTATTCTTATTACTGTGGCACCGACAAGCCCCAATCAAGCTCGGCACCCCAGTAGGTTTGGTCTATACCTAAAACTTAAGTTGGCTTGGCTACATTGCTCAGGGCTGTGAAAAATGACCTGCCCTGCGTGCTGTAGTTCAGTTGGTGTAACCACACTGCAGATGCAGCTAGGCCAATGGAGGAATTCTTCCAGCTACTGCCATTCATGGGGGTGGATTTACTAGAGCAAGGTGGAAACCGCTTGTCCCCTTTTGTCTCTGTAGTAAGTGTCTGCACTACACAGCACAGCTGCAGGGGGAGCACTTGCCACGTAGACACACCCACAGAGTGAGAGACGGTCCCTGTCCAGAAGAGCTTCTAGCAGACTAGAGAGGAAGAACAATCTAGTTTGCTTCCTTCATCACTTACTCCCATTGTGGCCCTGGGCCAGTCACTTAATCTTTCTGTACCTCAGCAGATCCTCTGAGCCTTGGGGATGGAGCCATGGCACTACCCTACTTGCAGGGGTGCTGTCAGAGGTTTATAGTTTTTGGTCCCAAAACTCCAGTTTTGTCAAAATCAAAATGTTTTGCAGCAGCATGTAGATTTGGATGACATTTTCATCATTTCAGTTCCTGTTGCCAACATGGTACTGAGTCATATTTCATAAAAGGTGAACAAACCAAAATAAACCTCCAGGATCAAAATTAAACAATAGGAGGGGTCTGAACTGAAGCTCTTTCAGCATTCTTGTTAGATGGGACACTTTTGAAATTTCAGCTTTTTTGTTCCCTTTAAAAAAAAAATTATTTCAAAATTGCCAATATTCAACCAGCTCTAGTTAGGAAGTGTTCCTATTCTAAAGTCATGGGGAGCAAGAGACACACAGGTGGGAAACTGAGGCACTGACTGACAGACATGGAATTCAAAGCTGAGGCAGGAACTGATTGCCACTTACCAGAGCGCCAGGCCTGGTCTACACTAGCCTATTATTTCGGAATTAGCCAAGTTATTAAAAAAAAAAAAAAAAAAAAGACTGTCCACATGACCAAACGGTTTGGTTTTTTTCCGATTTAAAGTGCTCTTTAATTCAATTTCTGTACTCTACCTCGGCAAGTGGAGTAGCACTTAAATTGAGATCGCAATCCCAGGTTAAAGGTATTGTGGGCGCAAATCGACGTTATTGGCCTTTGGGAGGTACCCCAGGATGCTCCCTTGTGACCACTCTGGTCAACACTCTCAACTCCAATGCACTAGCCAGGTGGGCAAGAAAAGCCCTGGGAACTTTTTAACTTCATTTCCTGTTTGGTCACCATCAGCACAGGTGACCATCAGCACAGTCCACCATCACAGGCAACCATGCAGAGTCCACCGTCACAGGAGATAACGCAGTCCCGGATTCGCAGATGAGCCCCAGCATGGTCTGAACGGGAGGTACTGGATCTCATCGCATGTTGGGGAGATGAGTCTGTTATGGCAGAACTACATTCCAAAAAAAGGAACGCAAATACCGATGCTAAAGTCTCCAGGGCCATGATGGAAAGAGGCTACTCCAGGGACACAGAGCAGTGTCATACAAAAAAAAAAAAATCAAGGAGCTCAGGCAAGCATACCAAAAAGCCAGGGAGGCAAACGGGCACTCTGGGTCACAGCCCCATACATTCCGCTTTTACTGTGAGCTCCATGCAATTATGGGGGGTGATGCCACCACGGAGTGAGGAGGAAGAGACATTGGAGGACGAAGAGGAGGAGGACAATGACAGTGCACAGGCGGCAAGTGGGGTATTCATTTTCCCCCCTAGCCAGGAACTAATCTTAACGCTGGATCCAATAGCCTCCCCTCACTCCCAAGGTGGGCTCCTGTTCCATGACCCTGGAGAAGGTACTTCTGGTGAGTGAGAGGCCTGATCGGAGCCACGTGGTGGGGGTGGGAGAACCCAGCCATGCTGGGTTGTTCGCATTTACAGTAAATGGCTCATCCCTGCTCTGAGCCTGATCGGAGCCACGCGGTGGGGGGTTGGGGGAGGGGGGTGGTTGTTGTGTGCAGTGATCATCCCAGAGAGCTCACAGACCCTCCTTTTATATGGCAAACCCACCAGGCTTTGCTTGCTGTGGGAAAGGGGGCCTAGCAGTTTGAAAGCATTGAAATGAATATAGAAGAAGCAGAACCCCACAATGTATTTTTTAAAATGCTACCCTCCCTTTTTCTCCTCCCACAGGTGCAAATGTTTCAATGCAGCCCCTATCTACTCCATCCCAGAGGCTGGTCCAGATTAGAAGGCAGAAAAAAACGAATTCGGGACGACATGTTAGCCGAGCTCATGCAGTCCTCCCGCACTGATAGGGCCCAGCTGAATGCATGGAGGCAAACAATTGCAGAGTCCCCAGCGCATTAAAGCCATCCACAGCATCTGCACATTTCCCAAAGTCACTATTCTTGATAGCAGCTGCTCAATGATTATGTTGGCTACTTGCAGCACAGCAGCCCCTACAGTAGATTTGCCCACTCCAAACTGATTCCCAACTGACCGGTAGCTGTCGGGCGTTGCAAGCTTCCACAGTGCTATTGCCACTCGCTTCTCAATGGTCAGGGCTGCTCTCATTCTGGTGTCTTTCTGCTTCAGGGCAGGGGACAGTAAGTCACAAAGTTCCATGAAAGTGGCCCTACACATACGAAAGTTTCGCAGCCACTGGGAACCATCCCAGACCTGTAACACTATGCGGTCCCACCAGTCTGTGCTTGTTTCCCAGGCCCAGAATTGGTGTTCCACGGCATGAACCTGGCCCAATGCCACCATGATCTCCCAATGGCCACATGTCATGCATCTAGGAACATCTGTGTCCATATCCTCATCAGTATAGTAATCGCACTGTCGTTGCTTCCTCGCCTGGTTTTGCAGGTATTGAACATACTGCTGGATAATGCGCAAGGTATTTACAATGGTCAAAACTGCTGCATAGATCTGAGCAGGCTCCATGTTTGCCACGCAATAGCATCTGCATGGGTAATCCTTGAAAAAAGGGCACAAAATGAGCTGTTCAGTACAAGATGGCCAATAAAAGGTGGTAAATGGTTGTCTTCTGTAGCTTCCATTGGAGCCCAGGACAGCTTCTGCCACTTTCTCCAGATTGTCCGTGCGGCTCTGTTCATGATGGCCGAGAAACAGCAGGGAATTGTTGCCTTCTGTAGCTTCAACGGGGATTCCAACACCGACAACATGGAAAAAGCGGAGGAAGCTGTGTGGCTCTGTTGACGATGGCCGAGAAATAGTTAGATGAAAGAGTAGCTAGAAAGAGGAGAGGACATTAGAACTAGATTCAACATACCAGGAAACAGGCGGTGCACCGTACTGGACTATCTGCTGGCAGCATGGCGTCTGCTGTAGCTTTCATGGAGGGAGGAGCGAGTGACAGCACACACCCAGAAAAACCCATGAGAATGTTTTTGCTCCATGATGCACTGGGAGCTTAACCCACAATTCCAATGGGTGGCAGAGACTGGGAACTGTGGGATAGCTACCACAGTGCAATGCACCACCATTCGATGCTAGCCTCGGTACTGTGGACGCACTCCCCTGAATTCACTCACTTTAGTGGGGACACAACATCGAATGTATGAACTCAATTCAGGAAATTTGAATAAAATTACTTCAAATTAATTTCTTACTGTAGATGTACCCCCGGTCAAATGCTTTACCCACAAGCCTGCCCTTCCTATTCAGTCCTGCACCTTAAATCTCCATCTCATGCAGAGCTCCTTTCAGAAGCACAGGCACTGCCTCTCCTGGACCCAGCCAAGGGGGGTGGTTTCTGTGTCTGAGGTGGGGAGCTTGTCAACATAATTCCAAACACACAAGAGAAATCCTCATCCGGTGTCTGGCTGATTTGCGGGCACTGGTCTCACTCTCCGCTTTGAGATCATTTGCAGCTGCACTTTTCAAAGTCCAATACCAGCCATTCTCAGACTGATTCTGGCTGTTTAATAGGTTGATTAGCTTGTGCTATCACTAATTAGTGCTACACCCTTTCAGCCTAAAATAGCAGCAGAGCCTCCTTGAACGACTAAAAACTCCTTCTGGCTCTCCCCTCTGAATCCCCAAACTGTGTTCAAAATAAAGACCAAAGATTGAGCATTGGCTGGCTTTTCTTAGGGTTTCTTCTACAGCAAAGGTAGACTTTGAAATGCACAAACTAGAAATGCTCCTGACTGAAATTCTGGTTAAACAGCTGCTGCCCAGCAACTAGTGCAACCCAAATCATGACATTAATGCTAGTATAAGCCATTGGCTGCTTTGGCTCATATGCCTCTTCCCATGTATTCCAGTCTCACTCCACTAGTTGCCTGCCTGGATACAGTGACAGAAACATTGTTACAAAGAAAACAAACTCATGTGCCTTTATATTTTAAAGTAATTAGCCACTGAAGCAATGTACCTAGGGTTCTCTCTCGCTGCCCATTGTTAAATCAAGAGGGGATGTTTTTCTAGAAGCCCTGCGGTAGGAATGATTTGGGGGGGAAGTCTCTAGGCTGGTCTAGAGGAGGGCAGATGAGATTCTCTCTCTTTGATCCTGTAGCGGGCCGGTGTGGCTCCCCTCCTCCCCGGGGAGGGTTGAGCCCTGGACACCGGAAGGGCGGGGCTACAGAGCGGTGAGCCCGCCTCTCAGAGGGTCAGGCGGCGACCCGGAAGTATAAAAGCCAGCCCTTCCAGCTCAGTCGGCGCCCAGCCACCGTGGGGAGCAGACCTGCCTGAGGGAGCTCCTGACAGGGGATCCGTTGGAGTCCAGGGCAGTTACCCGGACTGGCCGGAGATACCCCTCGCTTGCTACTGGGAATACCTGCCGGAACTTCCCTGCGCCACATACGAAGAGGAGCCACCAGGATCTTCCCCGCTACCGCTGTTACCCCGAGGAACCTCCGAAGCAGAATTGGCCGGACTTCCCCGAGGAACTACTGGATCTATCCCCCAGCCCAGGCTGTGAGGAACCCATGCAGTGGGACTTCCCGGGACCGGACGCCGTGGAACAGGTAGGCCCCGAGGGGGATATTGGAAGTGGGCCGGGGGCAGCCGACCTCAGTGAGGCTGCTGACCAGACAATACCCATGTCAGTGTGTTGCGGTCAGGATCCCCACTGACCGTCAGCGGTAACGACCGCTGCCTAGGGCCCCGGGCCGGGACACAGTGGAGTGGGTGGACCTGTGTCCCCCCTGCCACCCCACTTACGGGTGGCAGTTATCCCTCTCACCTTACTGCTCAGCCCTGCTGCAAGAGGCCTGAGCTTCCCCTGTACTGTTTACTGCTCAGCCCTGCTACAAGAGGCCTGAGCTCCTGTGACGATGCGGTTCTGGCGGGACCCAACTGAGAGTGCCAATTCAGGACCAATTGCTCAAACAGGGTAGTCACAGCCCTGTTTGAGCAATTGAGCACAGTCACAGCTGGGGTTTTTCCACCTCTAAGGCAAACCAAACCAGCCAGACAAAAAGGACTTTGGTCTCACCCCACTGGCTAACCACAAGTCACACAAGCAATTCCCTTAGACACTCCAGTCTCCCAGTATCACCACCAGGGCACTCGTCCTGGGGATGAATGGTTATGAAAACCAACACCCCAATAAAAGAAAAAGGTTCTCTCGATCCCAAAGGACCAAGCCCAGACCCAGGTCAATATACACATCAGATCTTACCCACAAATCACGCTGTTGCCAATCCTTTAGAATCTAAAATCTAAAGGTTTATTTATAAAGGGAAAAAGGTAGAGATGAGAGGTAGAATTGGTTAAATGGAATCAATTACATACAGTAATGGCAAAGTTCTTAGTTCAGGCTTGCAGCAGTGCTGGAGTAAACTGCAGGTTCAAATCAAGTCTCTGGAACATCCCCTGCTGGGATGGGTCATTCAGTCCTTTGTGCAGAGCTTCAGTTTGTAGCAAAGCCCCTCCAGAGGTAAGAAGCAGGATTGAAGACCAGATGGAGATGATGCATCAGCCTTATATAGGCTTTTCCAGGTGTAAGAACCAATTTGTCCTCACTGTGGAAAATTACAGCAAAATGGAGTCTGGAGTCACATGGGCCAGTCCCTGCATACTTTGCTGAGTCATAAGGCGTGTTTGCCTTCTCTCCAGGGGTCAATTGTGTAGCTGATGGTCCTTAATGGGCCATCAAGCAGGCTAAGCAGAGCTAACACCAACTTGTCTGGGATATCACCCAGAAGCACGTCGCCAACTTGAAATACAGACAGTATAGAGCCAATATACATAACTTCAACTAAAAATAATACATACACACAGACAGCATAATCATAACCAGCAACCCATAACCTGGTCTTAGACACCTTATATGACCCCCTTTACCTAAGATTTGGTGCCACTACGGGACCTTGGTTGCACCCCATGTTCTATATGGTCCCAATTTATATCAATAACGTCACAGCTCCCTTGTACTGTTTACTGCTCAGCCCTGCTGCAAGAGGCCTGAGCTCCCCCTTGTACTGTTTCCTGCTCCGCCTTGCAGCCAAAGGCCGGAGCCCCAGTAGACTCTAACTCTGTTAAGCCTTAAAGGGACAGGGCAGAGCCTACGTGAGACCAGCGGGCCGGTGTGGCTCCCCTCCTCCCCTCAGAGGGTTGAGCCCCGGACGCACCCCGTTACAAGTGGCACCTGACCAGGGACGTGATCCCTTGCCCCTGTGAGAAGGGGCCGGTAAGAGGGTGGCAGTTCGCTCCCTCTTAGCTAGAAAAATGGATATGGACCGGCTGTTCCAGCTGCTGGTGGAAAGCCAGGAGCGGCAACAGGCAGCTCAGCTCCTGCAGCAGCAGCAGGCAGCTCAGCTGGAGCAGCAACAGCAGCGAGATGCGGCCCAGCTCCAGCAGCAGCAGCAGGCAGCTCAGCTGGAGCAGCAACAGCAGCTCATACAGCAGCTAGGGAACCAGCTGCAGCACCTCCTGGGGCCCATACCCCGCCCCGCCGACTGGCCAGCAGGGGAGGGTGCTGCCCCCCCCCCCATGTTCAGCAGCCCCCCTGCGCCTGACCAAGATGGGCCCGGATGACGACCCCGAGGCCTTCTTGGTCACTTTTGAACGGGTGGCCCTCGTCGTAGGGTGGGCGAGGGACCAATGGGCCACTCTGTTGGCCTCCTATTTGACCAGGACGGCCCAAGCAGCCTACCGCAGGCTGGCGACCGAAGAGGCCAGAGATTATGACCGAGTGAAAGCGGCAGTCCTGGACGCTTTGGACGTCAGCCCAGAGACGTTTAGACAGTGATTCAGGCGGCACACCTACCCTGCGGGCACCTGTCCCCGGATGGTGGCCCAGACCTTGAAGGAGGCCTGCCGCCAGTGGCTGCAGCCAGAGGTCAGGACGGCGGAGGAGGTCACCGAACAGGTGGTCTTAGAGCAATTCGTTCATACCCTGCCAGCCAGGGGAAGGGTCTGGGTACTCCGCCACCGGCCGACGACCTTATCTGACGCCATCGTGCTGATGGAGGGCTTCCTGGCCGCTGAAGCCTCCATAGGGCCCACCTTCTGGCCACCTGTCTCAGGGCCCAAACGGCCCCATGATGAAAGGAAGATGTCAAACCTGCCCAGCCCACAAGGCCTGGGCCCCAGGCCAGACTCCCAACCGGGATCCCAGACTCCGCGCTTGGAGGCAGCTCCCCGGCTGACTACCCCGGCTTTCCACCAGGGAGCTCCAAGGGCCCATCGAAGTCCCCCCCGAAGTACCAGAGCAAGACTCCCTCGGAGTTGGCGCCCCGAGCTCGGTCCCCACTTTAGATGCAGGAAAGCGGGACATATACAACGAGACTATCCCGAAATGGACTGCAGTTTTGGGCAGGTCTACGCAGGGGACGGCCGGGCCCGACGGCCAGAGGCACCCAAGCTCACAATCCCGGTGATGGTTGAGAACCAAGCCACACGGGCCCTGACTGACTCTGGGTGTGGCCAGACACTGGTTCACCAGACTTTGGGACCCCTGGCCAACCCCCATCTGAAGCCAATCCATTTGGAGTGCATCCATGGAGACGTCCGACCCTACCTGAGCGCTTGGGCCTGGCTAACGGTGGATGGCATCACCCGGCAGGTAGTAGTCAGCTTGGCATCCTGCCTGGCATATTTACGTCCCGGCTGCTCCAACAGGTCTGCAAGCTCCTGGGGGTGAAACAGCTCCAGACATCCGTGTATCATCCGCAAACCGATGGATTGGTGGAGCGGTTGAACCGCACCCTTAAGGACATGCTAAAGAAGTTCCCCCCGGGTGAACTGCGGCACTGGGACCAATTCCTACCACCCCTGTTGCTGGCCATCTGGGAGGTTCCCCAGGCATCAACCAAGTTCTCCCCATTCCAACTATTGTATGGGCGGAGACCCCGCGGCCCTCTGGACTTAATGCGGGAAACGTGGGAAGAGTCGGCCTCCCCAACCCAGGGCCTCCTCCAGTATGTCCTCCAGCTACGGGAGTACCTAACTCAAGCCGGGACCCTGGCCCGGGAGAATCTGAGGGTGGCTCAGGCGAGGCAGGAACGAAACTATAACTGAGAGGCGCAGGCCCAGGAATTTGCTCCTGGGGACGGGTCCTACTGCTCCTACCTTCCAGCGAGTCAAAGCTGTTGGCCCACTGGCAGGGGCCTTATGAGGTCGCTCGGAAAGTGGGGCCAGTGACCTATGAGATTCACCAGCCCGACCGATGGAAAAAGACCCAGTTATACCATGTCAACCTGCTAAAGCCCTGGCGCGACCGGGAGGGTCTGCTAATCGACCCTTGCCCGCCTGAGCCAGAACTGGGCCCGGATGTGACCCAGACGGAGGGCTTGGAAGAACCCCCGTTGGGCAACTCGCTCACAGAAGAGCAGCGTAAGCAGGCCAGGTGTCTCCTGCAGGCCTTCCGGAAAACCTTCATGGCGGTACCGGGGTACATGACCCTGGCCTGTCACACGATCTAAACCGAGCCAGGGAAGACGATACGAGAGACCACCCAGCTCTTACCGTACCGGATGCGTCAGGAGGTAGAAGAGGTCCGAGCCATGTTGGCCTTGGGGGTCATTGAGCCATCCCGCAGCAAATGGCGCAGTCCGGTGGTTCTGGTACCCAAACCGGATGGCACCCGCCGATTTTGTATAGACTTCCGGCGGGTAAATGCCATCTCTTGTTTTGACGCCTATCCGATGCCCAGGGTGGACGAACTCCTGGGACGCCTTGGAGAAGCGCAATTTATCACCACCCTGGATCTTAGCAAAGGATATTGGCAGATCCCACTCGACAAGGAGTCCAAAAAGAAAACCGCCTTTGCCACCCCATCGGGGCTTTATCAATTTAACAGGATGCCGTTCGGCCTCCATGGGGCTCCAGCGACCTTCCAGCAGCTGATGGACCGCCTCCTGCGGCCGCACCAGGAGTATGCGGCCGCCTACCTGGACGACGTGGTGATTTATAGCCGCCGCTGGGAGGATCACCTCAACCGGGTCGCCACGGTCCTACGAACCTTGCGGGAGGCAGGGTTGACCGCCAACCCTAAGAAATGCAGGATAGCCTGGCAGGAGACCACCTATCTCGGTTACACCGTGGGAGGACGACGAATAAAACCCCTTGTGGGCAAGGTGCAAGCCCTCACGGGCTGTCCCACACCAACGACAAAACACCAAGTGCGGCAATTCCTGGGTCTCGCAGGGTATTATCGGCGGTTTATCAAGCAGTTCGCATCAATCGCAGCACCCCTAACTGAACTGCTCACCAAAAATAGCCCCCGACAAGTGAGGTGGATGGCCGAGTGTGAAGCTGCCTTCAGGACCCTTAAGGACCGCCTGTGCCAAGAACCGGTCTTATATAGCCCGGATTTCAACAAGCCGTTTATCCTCCAAACGGACGCATCAGAGATAGGCATAGGGGCGGTCCTGTCCCAAGAAGTAGACGGGGGGGGGGGGGACCACCCGGTAATATACCTAAGCCGGAAACTATTCCCCCGCGAGTGGAATTATGCCGTAATAGAGAAGGAAGCCCTAGTGGTGAAGTGAGCCTGTGACGCCCTTCAGTTTTTTTCTCCTGGGCACCCCGTTCACCCTCGTTACGGACCATGTGCCACTCCAATGGCTAATGCGGATGATGGGTAATAACCCCCATATCATGCATTGGTACCTAGCCTTGCAACCTTATGCCTTTGCCATCCAGCATCGGGCAGGTAAGGACCACGCAAATGCCAACTTTCTGTCCTGCCTTGGGGAAATGGAAGGGTCTGGCCCCAAGGAGTGGGGGCCAGACTTGAGCTGCAAGAGGCCTGAGCTCCCCTGTACTGTTTCCTGCTCCACCTTGCAGCCAAAGGCCGGAGCCCCAGTAGACTCTAACTCTGTCTAGCTGTGACAGAGCGATTCTGGCGGGACCCAACGGAGAGTGCCAAATCAGGACCAATTGCTCCAAGAGGGCAGTTACAGCCCTAGGCTGGGGTTTTTCCACCTCTAAGGCAAACCAAACCAGCCAGACAAAAAGGACTTTGGTCTCACCCCACTGGCTAACCACAAGTCACACAAGCAATTTCCTTAGACACTCCAGTCTCCCAGTATCACCACCAGTGCACTCGTCCTGGGGATGAATGGCTATGAAAACCACCCCCCACAATAAAAGGAAAAGGTTCTCTCGACCCCAAAGGACCAAGCCCCAGACCGAGGTCAATATACACATCAGATCTTACCCACAAATCACGCCGTTGCCAATCCTTTAGAATCTAAAATCTAAAGGTTTATTTCCAAAGGGAAAAAGGTAGAGATGAGAGGTAGAATTGGTTAAATGGAATCAATTACATACAGTAATGGCAAAGTTCTTAGTTCAGGCTTGCAGCAGTGATGGAGTAAACTGCAGGTTCAATTTAAGTCTCTGGAATACATCCCCCGCTGGGATGGGTCAGTCAGTCCCTTGAGTAGAGCTTCAGTTTGTAGCAAAGTCCCTCCAGAGGTCAGAAGTAGGATTGAAGACAAGATGGAGATGATGTATCAGCCTTATATAGGCTTTTCCAGGTGTAAGAATCCCTTTGTCCTCACTGTGGAAAATTACAGCAAAAAATGGAGTCTGCAGTCACAAGGACAAGTCTCTGCATACTTCGCTGAGTCACAAGGCGTGTCTGCCTTCTCTCCATGGGTCAATTGTGTAGCTGATGGTCCTTAATGGGCCATCAAGCCAGCTATGCAGGGCTAACATCAGCCTGTCTGGGACATTTCCCAGAGGCAGAGCATAATACAAAATACAGACAGTACAGAGCCAATACTTATACTTAAACTACAAAATGATACACAGACCTACAGACAGCATAATCATAACCAGCAACCCATAACCTGGTCTTAGACACCTTATTTGACCCCCTTTACTTAAGATTTGGGGCCACTACAGGACCTTGGTTGCAACCCATGTTCTATATGGTCCCCGTTTATATCAATAACGTCACACTAGCCTTAAAGGGACAGGGCAGAGCCTACATGAGACCAGCGGGCCAGTGTGGCTCCCCTCCTTCCTTCAGAGGGTTGAGCCCCGGACACACCCCGTTACAGATCCCTTCTGGCCTTGGAATCTGCATTATTCTGATTTCGCCACTTCCTGGGGGGTCGGACACATGGAGTGGGTCTGATCTTCCTGGGGGAAAGCAAGAATTACCCTGATGCCCAGCATGCAGGCAGAGCTGGGGCTGTGGACTAAAAGGCGATCACATGGAGTCACATTGCAGCTTCCTCTGCTTTCCCGACACCTGTGGAATGCAACAAGCACTGAGCTCCAGGTTCCCTTTCAACACAAAGGGGAGGGGGCAACTCCAACCTCTCCACATACAGCTGCTGATCACAGCAATCACATATGTCAATTAAGTTTCACATCTCTAGCAAAGGGGTGATCAGAGGTGCAGAGTCATACCAGAGAGGAATTTCTGCGAGTCCAATGGATGTGAAATCAGCTGCACACTAACACTGATGGCTCCCGTCCCCAAAGGGTCCCCACCAGTCTGTGCTGGTATCCGGAGGAGAGAGCGGGGGAGGGGGGGGGCAGAAAAGAGCAGGATGGGCAGGGGCACCTTTGGAGCCTGGGCCTGGTGCCAGGGTGAGCCTGGTTCTGAGCTGAGACAGTAAAACTCTTTAAGGCATCCAGGTTGGGTTAGTAGAAGTTTACTTGTTTATATTATTTGGAATCTCTCTCAAGCTCTGAGTGTACAGGAAGTTCCTTTGGGATAGCCATGAGATAGACACTGACTGTGTCTGACATTCTTTCTGAAGAACATATCACACTAAACTTCTCTGTGTTTGACCTTTGACAGACTAGCTGATAACCGCTCCCTTGAAATCCATTAAGAGTTTGGAAAAATCTACAAGCCTGGTTGTGGGGCTGAACAGCCTGACTTTTCTGCAGGAGACATCTCTCACCCACTAGTGCCTCATCATGTCATGGCAACTCCATGTGGAAAACCATCAGAGTTTCAAATTCACTTTGTAAGGTTTTCCCAGTTAGAATGAGGTCTGAACCAAGATGATTGGTGTGGCAATCCCTGGCAGTGGACAAAAGGAACGAAAAAAGATAAAAGGTAGGAAAAAGACAGGTTAGATATAGCAGCAGGACAGAAGAGAGAAATTAATGAAAAAAAGACAGATAAATTGGAAATGAACGATAAAGAACATGAAAAGCAAGAAAACAGAGGGGAGAGAGGAATAGGAAAGACCAGTGAAAAGCAAACAGAAGAATTGAGAAAAATAGAGAACAACAATGAAGGAGAAAAACATGTGGAAAAGGAGAAAGAGGTAGGAAACAGACAGATGTTGTACCTTGCATTCCAAGGAACCAGAAAAAGGTACAAGGTGCAAGTTAAAGTAGGACTTGACCTACTTTAACTTCTACCATCTTATGCCTGCTAATAGTTGCTTTTCCTTACTACAGTTCTCTCTCTCCTTGCTTCTTTAGACTCAAAAGATGAAATCTTGGATTTCACCCAGAGCTTTTACAGTCAAACTTAGTTAGTCTCAAAAGTTTTCAGCATGTGTGTAACTTATCCTTACTAGCCTGACAGGCATTGTCTATGTGTATCCTGCTGCTGCACACTAAAAGTTTTTTTTTTATTGCATGTTTCAAAGTGGGGTAGATCAAAGCACAATAGGGGACTTTTAGTGCATGGCAGCAGGATGCCCAGCTTGCCACCCACTAACTGTTTGTATAGACAAGCCCTAAGCAGACAATCTGAAAAAACACGTCTGCCATTTAGACTAAAGGCATGGTTGCAAACTTCACTGGGAAATATTTATATGCCAGCAATTGCGTTAGATAAATGCAACTTGAATGAGGGGATGTTGCATGAAAGTTTTGTGAGGCCTTTAAGAAGCCAACTGCAGAGGTTGAACAGGCTTAACACTGACACTTAGCATATCAGGGCCACCCTGTAAAGCAGGTCCGAGATAATGGGGACAGCTAAATAAATATCGGCTTATATAAACTGGAAGTACTTTCTACTTTATAAGTTATAGGTTAACTAGGTTACATAGGACTATAATATTACTAGGATTAATATTTTATGACTCAAATATAATAGATATGCAATAATGAAGATGAAAAAACTTGTGAAAGCAGGGCTCTTTGTAATTAATATGTAAACTAAGAACTGTGTATTTTCCTGGGAGGAAAAAATAAAAATTAAAAACAAATCACGATAAACTATAAAAGGGGACATCATAAATCCCTCTAATGTTCATCTCACAAGGAATTTTTTTTAATCGCTTCCAAGTCCAAACAAAACAACTTCAGCATTTAAACACAACAGGGTAGATTTTCAAAGGCGCAGTTGCCCTTTGTGCTTTGAAAATCTCCCCCAATGTAAATGTCATGGATGATTTAGTCAATATGCCCTCACTAAGCAACACGGGAGACTAACTGGTCCAGGGACAAGCTATGTTTTAAAAAGATAAAAGGAACAGGTCCTTTAGAAAACTACACCCTGGATCATACAGCATTGTCCTATGCTTAAAAGGATATGGGCATAATATTATGTAGAGCTTTTAAAAACACTGTTGTTGACTGTTTTAGGAGTGGATTCACAAAAATGTAAGCATGTGAGAAACTCTGCCTGCAAATAGTCCCATGGGTCTGTAGTTAGGGACAGTAGTTACTGAGACACTTAATCCTTTCAGGATCAGGCCAGGTCAGTTCTCCATTGCCAAGAATTAAAGTTTTGAAAAGTGTTTTTTAATAAGAGCCAAGATGCTGCTGGTACTCTTTCCAATTTTTTTCTGTTTTTTCTTTTTAAGAAAAAACGTACACAATACTGTATTGCTTTTTTACACAGAAAATAAGGGGGAAAAGCTCATTTTGAGCTTGCCAACCCTGACAATGATACTTTACAGTTTTCTGATGACTTGATTAGTATTTAAAGGAAGAACAAGTCCGCCTAGTTACAAGTTAAGGCCCTAATTGTACAATTGGATCTACATGGGCAGGACCTCAACGTATGCAGAGCCCCATTGACTTCAGTGGAGCTCTTTGTGGGTGCAGATCCGCTCGTATTAGGGTTGCCAACTTTCTAATTGCACAAAGCCGAACACCCCTGCCCTGCCTTTCCCGAAGGCTCCGCTCCTGCCCCACCTCTTCCCACAGCCCTGCCCCTTCCCCAAGGCCCTGTCCACACTCACTCCGTCTCCCCTCCACCACTGCTCGCATTCCCCTACCCTCACTCACTTTCACTAGGGTGGGGCAGGGGGTTGGGGTGCAGGAGGGGGCTCCAGACTGGGGCCTAGGGATTCGGAGTGCAGGACAGGGCTCAGGGCTGGGACAGGCAGTTGGGGTGCAAGCTCTGCGGTGGGGCCAGGGATGAGTGGTTTGGAGTGCAGGAGGGGACTCAGTGCTGGGGCAGGGGGTTGAGGTGCAGGAGGGGGTGCTGGGTGCAGGCTCCAGGAGGGAGTTTGGGTCCAGGAGGGTGCTCAGGGCTGGGTATGGGAGGGGGTGAGGGCTCCAGCTGGGGGTGTGGGCTCTGGGATGAGTCCAGGGATGACGGGGTTGGAGTGCAGGAGGTGGCTCAGGGCTGAGGCAAGGGGTTAGGGTGCAGGAGAGGGTGCAGGCTCAGGACTGGGGAAGGAGATTGGGGTGCAAACTCTGGTAGGGAGTTAGGGTGAAGGAGTGGGTTCCGAACTGGGGTAGGGGTGCAGGCTCTGGCCTGGCAGCGCTTACCTTAGGCAGCTCCCAGTCAGTGGGACATGGAGGCTAAGTCAGGCTCCCTGCCTGCCCTAGGTCAGCGCAGCTCCCAGAAGTGGCTGCCATGTCTGGCCCCTAGGTGGAGGGGCAAGATAGCTCTGCATGCTGCCTGCACCCGCAGGCACAACCCCTGCAGCTCCCATTAGCCTCAGTTCCTGGCCAACAGGAGCTGTGGAGCCGGCACTGGGGAGCGGGGGCAGCATGCAGAGCTTCCCTGATTGCCCCTCCATCTAGGAGCCACAGGGACATTCTGGCTGCTTCCAGGAGCTGTGCGGAGCCTGGACAGGCAGGGAGCCTGCATTAGCCCCGCTGCGCCGCCAATGGGACTTTTAATGGCCCAGTCAGCAGTGCTGACTGGAGCCACCAGGGTCCCTTTTCGACCATGTGTTCTGGTCTAAAACTGGATGCCTGGCAACCCTAGCTCATGTGGATCAAATTGCAGCCTCCAGGCCTCTCCACATCCTAAGCAGCCATTGTGGCAGACAAAGTGGGAAAAAAATATTGCAAATCAATGCTTCAAAAATATAAAACAGATTTTTTTTTAAACTTAAATTGGATTTTTTAAAATTTAAATTAAATATAGATTTTTCTAAAAATAAACCTATGTCATAATTCCAAATGTAATTTTAACCTATGTTAAGGTCTAAACTAATTATAAATCAATTCAAATTGTTTAAATTAAATTAAAAAAATTAAGAACATATTTGCTGCCAAATTTTAAAGAAAGTCAAACCACTGAACTGCTGGAAGTCACTGGCTAAGCACTCGGATCGAGAGTCTGAAGTATTAAGCCAATTTGACAGCAGTAGCCTATTCTGCAGGTTCAGACAGAATATTTTTGTAATTTTAGTTTATTCAACAAGTTCAGTTCAATAACTCATTCATTTAAAGTTAAGAACCCAATTGGGAGTTGAAAAGTTTAAAAGTCAGAAAAGTTTGTTTTGCCTCTTCCAATCTATGAATAAAAACTAAGTCTGAGAAGATAAGATCTACTAGTTCTAAAGTATTAAAGGACATGGTGACCAGAACAAATCATCTCAATTCACTAACTATAGAGAATATCTTCCTTTGTTTAATAAAATCGGTTAGTTTAAATGTAAAACACGTTTTGAGAAATCTTTTTGTATGTATCCAGCATATCTAAGGACATTTAATAAAATAAATAAAAGGCTGTTTTTGTTCATTTACACTGAATTTGAATTTCCATCCAAGTACAGCTTGCCACTAACCACAAGTAAAAAATTAATCTAGTACGTAAGAACTGCATCAGTCACCATTTTCTAACATAACCAATAAGTGTAAATATTAAGTATCTGAATAAATGTAAATTAAGCTATGTAGGTATAGTGTATCCTCTTCATTGGCAAAAAGAAACACCAAATTTAGTGTAAAGGCTATATTTAGTGCAAATGAACACATTTTAATGGTTAGCAACCAATGAGAATCCCCTTTTATTTAGGAAAAACAAGTAAAAAAATAAAATTGAAAATATGATTTAAATCAAGGTTTGCTGCTTGCCGATTGAAATCGTGATTAAAAATCAGTGATTTAAATTCCTTTGATTTAAACCAAACCATCTTGCAATAGTGCCTAAAGACCCAACTAAAATCAGACTCCATTGTGGTAGGAGCTGTAGAAACACAGTGAGGGACAGAAGAGCATGCAGTCTAAGTAGACATAAGAACATAAGAAAGGCCGTACCGGGTCAGACCAAAGGTCCATCTAGCTCAGTATCTGTCTACCGACAGTGGCCAATGCCAGGTGCCCCTGAGGGAGTGAACCTAACAGGCAATGATCAAATGATCTCTCTCCTGCCATCCATCTCCATCCTCTGACGAACAGAGGCTAGGGACACCATTCTTACCCATCCTGGCTAATAGCCATTTATGGACTTAGCCACCATGAATTTATCCAGTCCCCTTTTAAACATTGTTATAGTCCTAGCCTTCACAACCTCCTCAGGTAAGGAGTTCCACAAGTTGACTGTGCGCTGCGTGAAGAAGAACTTCCTTTTATTTGTTTTAAACCTGCTGCCTATTAATTTCATTTGGTGACCCCTAGTTCTTGTATTATGTGAATAAGTAAATAACTTTTCCTTATCCACTTTCTCAACATCACTCATGATTTTATATACCTCTATCATGTCCCCCCTTAGTCTTCTCTTTTCCAAACTGAAGAGTCCTAGCCTCTTTAATCTTTCCTCATATGGGACCTTCTCTAAACCCCTAATCATTTTAGTTGCTTTTTTCTGAACCTTTTCTAGTGCTAGAATATCTTTTTAGAGGTGAGTAGACCACATCTGTACACAGTATTCGAGATGCGGGCGTACCATGGATTTATATAAGGGCAATAATATATTCTCAGTCTTATTCTCTATCCCCTTTTAATGATTCCTAACATCCTGTTTGCTTTTTGACCGCCTCTGCACACTGCGTGGACATCTTCAGAGAACTATCCACGATAACTCCAAGATCTTTTTCCTGACTCGTTGTAGCTAAATTAGCCCCCATCATGTTGTATGTATAGTTGGGGTTATTTTTTCCAATGTGCATTACTTTACATTTATCCACATTAAATTTCATTTGCCATTTTGTTGCCCAATCACTTAGTTTTGTGAGATCTTGTTGAAGTTCTTCACAATCTGCTTTGGTCTTAACTATCTTGAGTAGTTTAGTATCATCTGCAAACTTTGCCACCTCACTGTTTACCCCTTTCTCCAGATCATTTATGAATAAATTGAATAGGATTGGTCCTAGGACTGACCCTTGGGGAACACCACTAGTTACCCCTCTCCATTCTGAGAATTTACCATTAATTCCTACCCTTTGTTCCCTGTCCTTTAACCAGTTCTCAATCCATGAATGACCTTTCCTTTTATCCCATGACAGCTTAATTTACGTAAGAGCCTTTGGTGAGGGACCTTGTCAAAGGCTTTCTGGAAATCTAAGTACACTATGTCCACCGGATCCCCCTTGTCCACATGTTTGTTGACCCCTTCAAAGAACTCTAATAGATTAGTAAGACACGATTTCCCTTTACAGAAACCATGTTGACTATTGCTCAAGAGTTTGTTTTTCTATGTGTCTGACAATTTTATTCTTTACTATTGTTTCAACTAATTTGCCCGGTACCGACGTTAGACTTACCGGTCTGTAATTGCCAGGATCACCCCAGAGCCCTTTTTAAATATTGGCGTTACATTAGCTAACTTCCAGTCATTGGGTACCGAAGCCGATTTAAAGGACAGGTTACAAACCTTAGTTAATAGTTCCGCAACTTCACATTTGAGTTCTTTCAGAACTCTTGGGTGAATGCCATCTGGTCCCGGTGACTTGTTAATGTTGAGTTTATCAATTAATTCCAGAACCTCCTCTACTGACACTTCAATCTGTGACAGTTCCTCAGATTTGTCACCTACAAAAGCCAGCTCAGGTTTGGGAATCTCCCTAACATCCTCAGCCGTGAAGACTGAGGCAAAGAATCCATTTAGTTTCTCCGCAATGACTTTATCATCTTTAAGCGCTCCTTTTGTATTTTCATCGTCAAGGGGCCCCACTGGTTGTTTAGCAGGCTTCCTGCTTCTGATGTACTTAAAAAACATTTTGTTATTACCTTTGGAGTTTTTGGCTAGCCGTTCTTCAAACTCCTCTTTGGCTTTTCTTATTACACTCTTGCACTTAAGTTGGCAGCGTTTGTGCTCCTTTCTATTTGCCTCACTAGGATTTGACTTCCACTTTTTAAAGGAAGTCTTTTATCTTTCACTGCTTCTTTTACATGGTGGTTAAGCCACGGTGGCTCTTTTTAGTTCTTTTACAGTTTTTCTTAATTTGGGGTATACATTGAAGTTGGGCCTCTATTATGGTGTCTTTAAAAGCGCCACGCAACTTGCAGGGATTTCACTTTAGTCAATGTACCTTTTAACTTTTGTCTAACTAACCCCCTCATTTTTGTATAGTTCCCCCTTTTGAAATTAAAGGCCACAGTGTTGGGCAGTTGGGATGTTCTTCCCACCACAGGGATGTTGAATGCTATTGTATTATGGTCACTATTTCCAAGCGGTCCTGCTATAGTTACCTCTTGGACCAGCTCCTGCACTCCACTCAGGATTAAATCTAGAGTCGCCTCCCTTGTGGGTTCCTCGTACCAGCTGCTCCATGAAGCAGTCATTTAAAGTATCGAGAAATTTTATCTCTGCATTTCGTCCTGAAGTGAAATGTTCCCAGTCAATATGGGGATAATTGAAATCCCCCACTATTATTGGGTTCTTAATTTTGATAGCCTCTCTAATTTCCCTTAGCATTTCATCATCACTATTACTGTCCTGGTCAGGTGGTCGATAATAGATCCCTAATGTTATATTTTTACTAGAGCATGAAATTTCTATCCATAGAGACTCTATGGAACCTGTGGATTCGCTTAAAATTTTTACTTCATTTGAATCTACACTTTCTTTAACATATAGTGCCACTCCTCCCCCTGCATGGCCTGTTCTGTCCTTCCGATATATTTTGTACCCCGGAATGATTGTGTCCCATTGATTGCTCTCAGTCCACCAGGTTTCTGTGATGCCTATTATATCAATATCCTCCTTTATCACAAGGCACTCTAGTTCACCCATCTTATTATTTAGACTTCTGGCATTTGTGTACAAGCACTTTAAAAACTTGTCCCTGTTTATTAGCCTGCCTTTTTCTGATGTGCCAGATTCTTTTTTATGTGACTGTTCATCATCTGATCCGGCCCTTACATTATATTTCTCATTCCTCTGCTCCTGACTATAACCTGGAGATTCTCTATCATCAGACTCTCCCCTAAGAGAAGTGTGTGTCCGATCCACATGCTTCCCTGCAGCAGTCGGCTTTCCCCCATCACCTAGTTTAAAAACTGCTCTACAACCTTTTTAATGTTTAGCGCCAGCAGTCTGGTTCCACTTTGGTTTAGGTGGAGCCCATCTCTCCTGTATAGGCTCCTCCCATCCCAGAAGTTTCCCCAGTTCCTAATGAACGTGAACCCCTCCTCTCTACACCATCGTCTCATCCACGCATTGAGACTCTGAAGCTCTGCCTGCCTACCTGGCCCTGCGCGTGGAACTGGGAGCATTTCTGAAAATGCCACCATAGAGGTCCTGGATTTCAGTCTCTTCCCTAGCAGCCTAAATTTGGCTTCCAGGACATCTCTCCTACCCTTCCCTATGTCATTGGTACCTACATGTACCACGACCACCGGCTCCTCCCCAGCACTACACATAAGTCTATCTAGATGCCTCGAGAGATCCGCAACCTTCGCACCAAGACAGACAAGTGGTTTGGAAAGGAAATAGAAGCACAGAGAAATAGAGCAGCTCAAACCACACAGCAAGACATCAGTGGCAGAGCCAGGAATAGAAGTCAGGTCTCCTGATTCTCTATCCAGTAGACTCCATTTGCTCCTCCCTCCCCTCCACCACCTTGGTCTCCTTTTTAATTCCCTATACTTTTCTTCAGTATTCCTCCAAACTCATTTTAAGTTCCTCCTTATTTTGGCTAACTCCTTCCTTCTAAACTTTTTCCTGTTATTGGGAATCAGAAGAAAAATGTTTTCTCGAGTTTCTTACTTGTTTTTGGTTCTCTTCCTCTCCTGGTTTTCCCTTTTCTTTCAGTATTTTTACTTCACAGCATAGAAAAAATAATCTCTGTAAAAAGTGATAATTTTGTTTCTTTGTTACCATGTTTCCTTTTCTTTGTGTCTCTTCTCTTTCCTCCGTACTGGTAAGTCTCCTCTTGCTCACTTTCTGTGTCTTATTCCCCAAATCTCTTTCCAATCTGTTCTCTTCTACATACTAGGCTGAACTGTACCTTACAGGCACTACTATAAATTGGGTACATTGTCCAAGCCATTGTAGCAGGATGGCTGGGGTTTTGTACTGACCATCCTGTTGACAGGGGCTGGAACCCTGGTAGGAGACCAATTGATTCCCACTGTGGCAAGGATGGCTTATTAACTCTACTGTGGAGATAAGGAAGGTGTGAGTAGCCTTCTCAGGAGAGGAATCTAAAACTGAAATTTTAGCAAAGGGTAACACACTCAAACATTTTCCACTTCAGTTATTACACCTGTGACATTCAAGTAAAATATTCCATCCCCCTGAAAACATTGAGGCAACATATGATTGTTACAATATAAAGATTTCCCAAACAACTGCAACTTTACTGACCCCCATGTACACCATGTGTTGCTATTGTTGAAGTTGAATACCATAAGAACTGGTGTTCAGATCTGGCGTTCAGATCTGGCCACTACTAATACAGTACAATAGGGAGAATAATGGGCAGAAATGGAGACAACAGGTACAGGATAATATAGGACAGAAAGGAGGATAGTTACACTGTCATACACAAACCATCAGTAATTGGCACCTTTGTCAGGACAAACCGTACCGACCAACAGTTTCAACCACCAGACTAACATGCAAGGGAACTACTGGTCATTAAAAAAATATTGTTTGGCATTTCAGACGTCAACTTGTTATGCCAGTACGATTGTGTCTCGAGTTCAAAATCCTGTTTTCTACAGAGTACTGCTCATTTACCTACACAGGTGGACACATCTCTGTTTATTCTCTTCCATCCCTGGCTTTCTTCACTTCAGTTCACTGTTTCTCTATCCATTCCGCCTGGCACCCTTCCATTCACACACTATTAATCAGCAATACGTAAGCACTTCCTTAAAGCTTCTGCCTTGAACCATGTATAGTGGTAGTTTGACAGTAATAGTCATGACCTGCTGACCAAATATAACCTTTACTAAGCTCCATCTAACTTCACCCTGTACTGACTGGGCACCATGGAGTTTGTACACATTACAAAGGACAATTGTCCATGCCAATTTGTGACTAATTATCAGGAATGGAAACAGCTCCATGTCTAGTTGGCAGTGGAGTGCCCCAAGGCTCGGTCCTGGGGCCAGTTTTGTTCAATATCTTCATTAATGATCTGGAGGATGGCGTGCATTGCACCCTCAGCAAGTTTGCAGATCACACTCAACTGGGAGGAGAGGTAGATACCCTGGAGGGTAGGGATAGAATACACAGTGACCTAGACAAATTAGAGGATTGGGCCAAAAGAAATCTAATGATTTTCAACGAGGACAAATGCAGAGTCCTGCACTTAGGATGGAAGAATCTCATGCACTTGTACAGACTAGGGACCGAATGGCTAGGCAGCAGTTTTGCAGAAAAGGACCTAGGGGTTACAGTGGACAAGAAGCTGAATATGAGTCGACAGTGTGCCCTTGTTGCCAAGAAGGCTAATGGCATTTTGGGCTGTATAAGTAGGGGCATTCCCAACAGATCAAGGGACATGATCATTCCCCTCTATTTGGCACTGGTGAGGCCTCATCTGTAGTACTGTGTCCAGTTTTGGGCCCCACACTACAAGAAGGATGTGGCAGAATTGGAAAGAGTCCAGCAGAGGGCAACAAAAATGATTAGGGGTCTGGAGCACATGACTTATGAGGAGAGGCTGAGGGAACTGGGATTGTTTAGTCTGCAGAAGAGAAGAATGAGGGGGGATTTGATAGCTGCTTTCAACTACCTGAAAGGGGGTTCCAAAGAGATGGATCTAGACTGTTCTCAGTGGTAGCAGATGACAGAACAAGGAGTATGGTCTCAAGTTGCAGTGGGAGAGGTTTATTTTGGATATTAGGAAAAAACTTTTTCACTAGGAGGGGGGGGGTGAAGCACTGGAATGGGTTACCTAGGGAGGTGATGGAATCTCCTTCCATAGAGGTTTTTAAGGTCAGGCTTGATGAAGCCTTGGCTGGGATGATTTAGTTGGGAATTGGTCCTGCTTTGAGCAGGGGGTTGTACTAGATGACCTCCTGAGGTCCCTTCCAACCCTGATATTCTATGAAATGGGATAAAGAACCCAAAAAGAATATGAAGAGGATTTTACCCACCTTTTACTGAAACCCAAGTATCTGTTTCATTTTATGCCATGACAAAACCTGTAGGTATGACAAACTATACAATATTATTCAATTTAACTGATTGTGTGTACATTGTGCTCCCAATATACTATATCTTTCTATATAACAACAAGTGTAGTTACATTATTAGCTTGATCCTGTGGTCTTTGAGCAAGACAAATTCCCACTGACTTCAAAGGTGCTTTCCTTGACTAAGGATGTCAGGATCAAACCAGGAAAAATTAGTAAAGTCCAGTGAAGAGCAACAAAATTGATAAAACATCTAGAAAACATGACTTATGAGAGAAGATTGAAAAAAAATGAGGTTTGTTTAGTCTGGAGAAGAAAAGACTGAGGGGGATATAACAACAGTTTTTGAGTACATAAAAGGTTGTTTTTTCTCCCCCTTCCTTGTAACAATTCTTGTTAACCTCTGAGGATAGGACAAAAAGAAATGGGCTTAAATTGCAGCAAGGGTGGCTTAGGTTGGACATTAGGAAAAACTTCCTGTCAGAGTGGTTGAGTATTGTAATAAATTGCCTAGGAAGGTTTTTTAATCTCTGTCATTGGAGATTTTTAAGAGCAGGCTAAACAAACACCTGTCAGGGGTGGTCTAGATAATACTTAGTCCTGCCTTGAGTGCAGGGGACTGGACTAAACCTCCCAAGATCCCTTCAAGTCCTATGATTCTATAAAATTCACATCACCTGCAAAAAACAGGAGCAGCCAGGCTTTATCTGGCTGAAGTGCCAGGAGCCTCTTTGGGTAAAAAGGCACACACTTATTTTATGGACTAGAAAACACATTGATATCAGGTAGGGTGTTTTGGTTTTGTATTTTAGTGTACAAAAGGCAGGTCTATTAGTGAAAACTCAAAAGAGGAGACAAATTAGTCATTTTTTCATGATAGTTGCCAAACAACCATGTTTATAAAAATCTAACATTTCATTAACATCAAAAAGGGGAAAGTTTGGTTTTGATAAAAATATCTAGAAATACCTAAATTGGTCCATTCCTTAGTATCTACTTTGAATTTTAGGGTTTGAAGATGCCTCTAACATGGAGAGACAGAATTCACCAAACTATTTTTTCCAGGTAAGTAACACTAACAGGTGACTCAGATGCAATAAGATTGATAAAGGATAAGGAAAATAATGAAAAACAGACATGTATGTCTCACAATAGTACTATATATGATCATTCGAACAGTTAGGTTTTGTAGATCTTGTTCATATTAAAGCAAAATACTGCATGTAGCCTGTGGTCAAGTGTTTTATTGCAAATACCCATGTAAAATACATCATTTCTCAGGGCGCTGGAACAATTTGTATAGGGAGGATGCTGAGAGCCATTGAACCAAACTGTAAACCCTGTATATGATGGAAACCACTTCAAGCCAGGGGGTGGGGCAACACCTATGTTATTCCTTAAGGACTTTCAACAGGCATATGCAAATTTGGTAAATATTGTGTTCCCAGCCCAGTGCAGTGATTTTCCTGTAAATACACATTTATTTCTCGCTATGTTGAATTTCTTTCTAACCCATCAGGAGTTGTTCCATTCTCCTGCCCTCCCTAGGTCTTCTACGTTTCGCCCTGAAGCACCGGGGCGCCCAGGGGAGTATTCCCATGTGGCGGCTCTGTGTGTGTGTGTCAGCACAGGTCGCGCTGGCCGCTGCCCAGCGAGCCCTTCCCAGCGCTCCCATGGAAATGACAGGGACGCTTCTCAGGCCGGGCGGGGCAAAGTCACTCGCTCTCCCCTCGCCCTAGCAACGCACAGGACGCTTCCCCGCTCCGTTCACACACAGACCGGGGCGGGCGGCTGCCCACGCCCCAAGGGCTGCGGAACCCGGGGGGCTTCCCCCGGCTGTGGCCAAGCTGGGGGCGTGCGCTCTGCGTGCGGGGAATCCCTGCGCGCGAGGGGGCGGCGTCCCCTGCGTGTCCGGGAGAGCAGGGCCAGGCGGGTGAGGGTGCAGGTGCGGGGGGTGGGGGGCGCAAGGCGCGCGCCTGCAGCCCGTGGAATCGCGTGACGTTTCACGGGTGGGTCACACACGAGCTCGCACCTGCTGTGCCCCGGCAGCCCAACCCCTCCCCCCGCCCAGGTAGCCGGGGCTGCCTTCGCGCCCCCCTCCCCGCCTCACCTCGAACAGGGGCCCGATCCTGTTCTTCTCCAGGTAGGCTTGGATCCTGGTTTGCCGATGCGCCGCCATCAGGAGCCGAGCTGCCGAGGCGGGGGCCCGGCTCACCCTCCCGCAGGCGCGGGGCTCTCAGGCGGCGGGAGCGGGAAGGGCCCCGCGCGGGGAGACGAAAGCCCAAGTCCCAGGGACGGAGTCAACTCCGGTAATGGGGGCGCGCCGGGCGGGGCGGAGCGGGGCTGCCCTGAGGCAGCGGCTGAGGCGAGGGACTGGCCGGAGCCGGGCACAAGGAGAAGGGAGCGGCGCCGGCGTGTGTCTGGGTTCGCTCCTTGGTTACCGGAGCAGCCGCTCCGCTTCCCCGGCCACCGCGCTCGCCTCGCCCAGCTGCCTCCCTAGCGACAGCGCAGCCCGCGGGGCCGCTGCTGCTCCCCCAGCGCCGCTGGCTGCGCGGGGGCGGGCCGGCTCTTCGGCTGCCGCTCGCACATACGGGACCAAAGCCCGCAGCCTCCCGCTCCGCGCCGGGCTCCCCCGCTGCCAGCGCCTGGCTGCTAGCGCGACACACGGTAACTCGCTTCCCCGCTGACTGAAGTTTCCTGGTGAGCTGAGGGAAACTGACTCTGCTCAGCAGCCACGATTAATATCCAGGCGAGGTGGGGGCTGTACAAACAATCCTCACACCCCTCATTTGCATATTGATTGAAAAGGAACAGATCAAACTTCTGCTAGGGGGAGAGAGGCTAGTAAATGATTTGTTTGGCACATGCGCCCTGGGGGGGTGGGGGAAGAGATGCTGGGTGTATCCAATTCTTCCCCTTCCTTCCTCGTTTTATTCTGCCTCAAATTATTTTCTTTGTAATGATGAAGTTCCCAGCTGTCTATGTGCTGAGGGCACTGTTCATGGTAATAAAACAATTTAAAATACATATAGATCTTCCCTGCTACCAGTTACCTGAATCCCAGTAACCAAGGGCACTCATCCAAATCCCATTAATGTCAACATAAAATTCACCTGGTTTTAGAGGAAGCTGGATTAGGGTCGAAACCAAGAAAACAGTACTTATTCTTTCTGAACCTCTTCACCTGATCTGGAAGCAGAATCATAACCATCCTTCTTCCCTTCAAAAAATAACATTTTAACAAAACACAGTTTTCAAGATTAAGGATTCCATGCTTTTATTCATCAGCAGGAATTAGTTCTGTTGTCAGAATTCACCATCTAATTTTGAACTATTTTAACAACAAATGTTCCCTTTTTATTTTAAATTCTCCTACAAGAAAAAACAAAGAGCTATGAAGTGTGTGCCCAGTTATGCTGAACATTCAGCATATCTGCTGAATCAGGCTTTCTAGTCCATTGCACCACCAGAGCAGGAAAGACTCAAATATCCAACAAATTCAAGAGCAAAAGATGCTCCCAATTCAAATTTTCTTTGAGAGGAAGGTGAATTTTGAATAATGAGTTCTGGTCCCACATTTATTGACTACTATTTATATTGCTGTTCACTTCAAAGACTTGTCCCTTGCTGTAGAAGGAGGTCGGCTATCAGCACCTTTTATGAATACATTTTATACTGCACCCTTTTTGCATTAGTGCAGCAGTGGGCGTGATGCCCCCTGTGTACCTGTGAGTTCAGAGAGACATTGTGCACAGTGTTCTTTGCTGAGGCACAATCGTTTTCACCACTGATATCCAAAACTAGCAACACACGGATTTTATTTTCTAAAATAGCCACCAGTGATACAGGGTCTTTCTACATTAGGATTCTGAGACTTTTAGTTCTTGTTGGCACTCAAGCCTTCAATATTCATATCAGCCCATATTTTGGGGGGGAATTGTGCTCCAATTAGAATGTATGGCATCGCTAGAATAGTTTTAGTGCCAAATTATTCTAACCAGCCCAGTGAGGATGAAGACCAGTGGTGCAGAATCAACATAGAGCAGGGGTGGGCAAACTACGGCCCGCGGACCACATCCGGCCCGCGGGACTGTCCTGCCCGGCCCCCGAGCTCCTGACCCAGGAGGCTCACCCTTGGCCCCTCCCTTGCTATCCCCCATCCCCCGCAGCCTCAGCTCGCTCGCTCCGCCGCTGGTGCAATGCTCTGGGCGGCGGGGCTGCGAGCTCCTGGGGCAGCGAGCTGCGGAGCCCGGCCTGACCCAGTCTCTGTGCTGCACGGTGGCGGCAGCTGCGTGGCTGTAGCGCCGCCAGCCAGCGGTGCTCCAGGCAGTGTGGTAAGGGGGCAGGGGACAGGGGGGGTTGGATAGAGGGCAGAGGAGTTCGGGGTGGTGGTCAGAGGGCAGGGGTGTGGATAGGGCAGAGGTGGGCAAATTACGGACCGCGAGCCACATCTGGCCTGCGGGGCCATCCTGCCCAGCCCCTGAGCTCCCAGCTGGCCCCGGCCCCTCCCCGGCTGTCCTTCCTCCCCCGCAGCCTCAGCTTGCTGTGCTGGCAGCGCGGCATCCTGGCTGGCTCCGGGGCTGGGCGGCGCGGTGCAGGGGCAGATTTACAAGTGAACACAGGGTGCCCTGGCAAAGGCCCCCCAACAACAGGGGGACCCAGGGCCGGGCACTCGGGCAACAACACTGGCTGCACTGAAATCATATGCAGGCGGGCGGTGCAGATGGCGGGAGTGCAGGGAACGCAGGCGGAGGACTCAGGGGGAGCACTGGGAGGCCACGCAGCCGGCCAGAGAGAAGCGGCCCTTTGAAAGGGAACCTGCCGCTTCTCTCTGGCTGTGCTGCTGCCCCTGCTCCTGTTGAGTCCTCCGCCCAGGTTTGCGGGGCCACATTCCGAAAGGGGCTGGGGGGGGGAAGATAGATAAGGGGTAGGGTCCTGGAAGGGGGCGGTCAGGGGCAGGGGGTCCTGGAAGGGGGTGGTCAGGGGGTGGGGGGGTGGATGGAGGGGGGTCGGTTGGGGACAAGGAGCAGAGGGGTTGGATGGGTTGGGAGGTTCTTAGGGGGGCAGTCAGGGGGCAGGAAGTGGGAGGGGGTGGATAAGGGGTGGGGGGCAGGCTGTTTGGGAGGGGGCACAGTCTTCCCTACCTGGCCCTCCATACTGTTTTGCAACCCCAATGTGGCCCTTGGGCCAAAAAGTTTGCCCATCCCTGACATAGAGGTCCTACTCCACCTAAGTGTAAGAAAAAAAAGGGGCATGGATGTACTTTTATAGCCTCTTGTGGCCAATACAGCTGGCATAAATTACAGCAGTCCTTATGCTGCTCTAACAGCGCACAGGGACCTGGCTGCACAAAGCATCAATAGGATCAGCAAAGTACTGCTGCTCCATAAAGCTCATAAGAGAGGAGTGTAAGAAAGTGCACTGGCAACCATTCAAATAAAATAACAGCTGTAATAAAGATTTTAAAGTAGGCTAACCCATCTAATCTAGGCTTGTACAGCCCTCCAGAATTGCACTTTGTGCAATTTAGCTGCACCCCAAGATCTAGCCCTCAGTTTTATACATCTTTTTGTTTACTTATGTCTCTTGCTATTTTGTCTCTTATTTCTCTTTCCCCCACCATTAATTCACCCTCAGCTGTAAACTAGTCTTTAGACTTTCCAGTTCAGTATCCCAGTTGACAGAGCTATTGTAACACAACCAGGAGGGATCATCACCAAGGACAGAGCCCAGGGCCTACAGCACCAAAAGCACAACTACTATCTTTGTAAACTAAAGTATCCTATGATATCATGGAACAACTTTCTTAGCTGTAAGTAGCAGACTCATAGCCTCTATGTGGACCAGACTCTACAGGGAGACATAATCACAGATATTTCCTTACCAAGAGCCTGAAAGTTACTATCCAGAGTGGACCGCATGTTATTATTTTCTGGCTGAAAGTTTCTCACAGCTCTCTAATGGAAAGCTTGCCTGCTGCTGAAGTGTAGGAGTACAGGTATTTCCTACAGAGTGTGGGAACAAGAAGCTTCAGTGTTAGCACATTTTTTCACTTTATCCCACAGAGCTCAAACAATACAGTCATCAGCTGTTTGGTATAAGCAGCATTAAGATCTCTAAAAATAAGTCACTGCAATTTGTAAATGAGCACAGAAATTTGGCTGTGTGTGTGTCTGTCTCAGGTGGCTGTTAGGGAAACATTTTAAAAAAGTAAATTTTAAACAAGCTTTTAAAAAACTAAGGACACTAAAATAGCCCCTTTTAAAATTGATTGTCAATTAATTTTAATGAAGCATTACAGATTTTAGAACATATAATTTATATTAATTCTAGCATTTTGTTTTGTATGAGGACTTGTATACTAGGTTACTTTTCAACAAAACAATATAACAGTCTTTCATTGAGTGCTGTTTTAGATATCTAACAGCAATTTTAAAAAAGCTTATGTTTCTTCATATACAAACAGTATATTTTTAGTGGGAGTGAGATTTGTTATTGAAAGATTATACAGGCTGTGTTTCCTATGTAATAGTCTTCATTGAACTCTAAGAACAAAATGTTTGCAGGAATCCTCATTCAGGGAAGTAGAGAGGTGTAGTACACAGAAAGCGAAAGATATCACTGTTTCCACAAAAAGTAAATAGTGGAAAACAGAAGAATAAGCTGGGATGCAGACAGAAAAAGTAGAGGTTGTCTCATAACCCCATGACCCTACTCTATTCTATTCTATTCAGGTTCTTATACCATGCTCCTCACCTCTGAGCACTCACCAGTAGTGCATTAAGTGATGTGACTAACATCTGTCACGCACTCTGTGTGTGTACTCTCATCCTCTCCCTGGGGGAATAAGTGCATGTAATAGAGTGTCTCCTTTCAATAGGGTATTTTTTGTTTTGACCCATTTGGTTGCAGGGACTTCCCTGCACAGTTCCAGCTACCATAATAATATTCTATATAATTTCAATGATGTGGCACCTATCTTTCAGTAATAAGTCATTCACTGCATTTCCAACACTATGAGCCCAATTTTCAAAGATGCTGAACACTTGCCGTTCCTATCAATTTTAGTTGGAGTTGTAGGGGCCAGCTTCTCTGAAAATCAGGCCCTAGATGTAAAAAAAAGTATTCTGCAGAATGAGTGGAACAGGCATTACTTAGCAGAAAAAGAAAATGATGACTCGGCTGTCTGTAAAGATACCCTGTGGGTCACAAACACCAACAATTTCCTTCTCAGCTAAAAGTTGATCCATATGCTCTGCTTGAAGCTTGTTTCCAGATGGCATTATGAGTGTGAGAGAGACTTCATTACATAAAAGGGAAATATGGAAATGTGGAAATACATATATCACAGAGATACACATAGCTTTGAGGCTGCAGTTATCAAAAATTTTAACCAGAAATACCACACTAAAACACTAAAACATCTATAAAGCAATTAATGGAGGTTAAGTCTATTAATGGCTAGTAGCCAGGATGGGAAAAGAATGGTGTCCCTAGCCTCTGTTTGTCAGAGGATGGAGAAGGATGGCAGGAGAGAGATCACTTGATCACTTAATTTATAAAGCAATTAGAAAACAAAACAAACATTACTAGAGAGCACATTAAAAGAAATCCAATATTATCAGATTTTTAAAATGTTTTGTAGCCCCCAAATTAGGGTTCACTTTGTCAGGTCTCATTTTTTTCTTTAATATGAAATAATTTTACACAGGAGGATACTCGATAAGCTTATAAAGAACCATTGATACGGAGCCCTCTGTTCCCCCGCACCCCACCCTCCAGGGGCCACAGGGACATGATGCTGGCTGCTTCCGGGAGTGGCGCGGGGCCAGGGCAGGCATGGTGTGGATGCAGTTTATACTGACAAAAACTGTACATTTGCTAGTATAGTTTATTCCAGCTCCCCAGAGCGAAATAAGCAATACCAGCCAAAAGTGCAGTTTGACAGTATACCTGCATCTACGGTAGGGGCTTTTGCCAGCACAGCTTTATTGGTCAGGGATCACACCACTTCACACTTCTAACCAAGATAGCTATGCTGGCAGAAGTTTGTAGCAGACCTGGATTTATAAAGGTGCAAGTATTCTAGCTGGCAGCTGTAGCTCTTATCGTCCTATGTGGATCAGGCAGCCACTAGAGGGGAGGAAAGAGTCACATGCTGGTGTGGATTACATTTGCAAGCTGCTCTGTGCAAGAAACCTCAGGCTCAGACCTCCTATAAGCAAGTGCTGTGTCTTTTATCAACTAGCAGTTTCAACTCAGGTTCTATTCCCACAACTTTATGCATGCACATTATGCTTCTATACCAAGGTTACCTTAGAGTCTATATGCATGGAAAATGTTTATATTAACTAAATAGCTATTGTCAGTGTTAGAACTGCAAAAGGCACCTCCTCATTAACTTTACTGGTCTATTATTTAGGCCCTGATCTAGCAAGCGTTCTTACATGTATTTAGGTTCACACGTGTGTAATCCCATTGGCTTCAATGATCCCATACATGCTTAAAGATAAGCACATGTTAAAGTACTTTGCTGGATCAGGGCCTTAGCTATATGCTTAGTGCATATAGAAAGTAAAACATTGTCTCCCCTATTTTTAATTATATTCCTTCAATAGCAGGTGTTAATGTTACACTAGGATTCTCCTAACAAAAGGGGAAACCTCAGAGAGCTAATTAAATTGGTTTTCTGACTGCTTTTAACTGCCGAGGCAGACCCAAGAATCAGTATTGCCAACTCCCAGCATTCAAAAATCATATGTCAGGGCAAAGATTACCATGAGATTAGCTTTACAGTTATGAGGTTTAAAAAATAAGGTAATTTGGGTTCCTTTTGTTATGTTTTGGTTTTAAGCTGTTCACATTTTCAAGTTTTTCTCCGCAGCCATGAGGAAACGTATTTTATTTTAAACAAAAACTGAGATCTCATGTAATTATCGCTGCAGCAGCTGGAGAAAAACATTAAACATTTCAAGCCTGGTGATTTAAAAAAATGAGATGAAAACACTGCTATATCCTCTGCTCTAATCTTAATGGAGTTGAATTTGGAGAAGCTACCCAGGGGCAGCAGTTGGAAGGAACATTTACCAACCTAAAGGTCCTTGTCTTTACCATGTGAAAGCCCACACAGAGAGATGCATTCTGCACTGTGTTCCAAAGGAGGCAAGAGATTAAGTCATCCTGATTTCCTGAAGTAGAAATACATGACGAATACTTTGGGTGGAATCCATAAAGAGACTTAGGCATTGTAAAGCAGAGCATCATGGTGCCTAACTGTTAGGTGTTTAGAAAAGCCACAGGAACAACAGAGCAATTCACAAAGCTGAGTTAGGTGCCTAGGCTCCCTATCTATACAATGAATGGGGAGAGAGAGGCTCCTGAGAATGTGATCCATAAAAGCCAGCATATTAGGCGGGGAACTGTCCAAGCTAGCCAGTGGGAGACACTGATGTTCTAAACCCATCCCTTTCTCAGAGATAAGTGCCTAAGTCTAGGTTGCAAGGAGGTGCCTAGCTTTGCTAGTGATACACAAATGGGAACCCCTCTTCCGTCTTATGTACCTACGTAGTTTCCTGCGGGAATGAGTAAGGTGCCTGCCTTTCTCCACACACAACATCAGGAGAAGAAGGAGATGGAGGTGCCAGTGCCCACCTGATGTCTAACCACTGGGCTAAAAGTTTACTCACTGGGTTGTGGGCACGGTCATCCCTAGTGGGGTGCGGGGCCCAGGACAGAATGACGTCACTTCCAGGACTGACTGCTCCAGGGTGGGTAGGGGAGGCAGTTCTTCCCCAAATAGCCACGTGTGGCCCTTCCCACACTCTGCCCCCACAGGGCTCTGCTTCGGTGGTGCTGCTGGGCTCCAGGGGGCTGAGGCCACGCCGCCCACCTTCCCGAGGAGGCTGAGGCGGCACCACACGCACTCCCTCTTGGAGCTGGGAGGCTGCAGTGCCACCACCATGCACTCTCCCTCCTGGTGCTCCAAGGCATGTGCTCCCCCTTGGGTGGAAGAGGCGGGGCTAGGGGTAGCCTCCCCCAGCCAGCGGTTCACCTGCTGCCCATGCGGCACCAGCCAATCGCGCCTGCCCGCAGGGTCCCCCAAAGGGTGGGGCCTGGAGCAGTCACCGCGATTCACTGTCCCCTAGGGATGGCTCTGGTTGTGGGAGACCCAAATTCAGTTCTGGGAGAAAGGATTTGAACAGGGTTGTCCCACCTTTCAGGAGAGTGTTCTAACCACTGAACTACAGGATATTCTGATTCATAATGAAAGAGTGATTGGAGCAGAGGGACTTGACCGAGAGTCAGATGTGGATGTCTGAACCACCACACTACAGAGTCATTCCCACACTCACGCTCTCTCAGTAGCCAAATCACTCTTTCATTATGTATCCAGAGTACAACCACTTTAGCAGGAGAGACTGAGGAAACCCCACATCAGAATATCCCATAGCTCAGTGGGTAAGCATTCTTCTGTTCAAATCCTTTCTCCCCACCCCTGCCAGGGAGAGGGGAATTGAATCTGGGTTTCCCACATCCAAGATGAGTACTCAGACCACTGGGCTAAAAGTCATGAGGTGGGCACTGCCACTGCTGTAGCCAGCCTTTGAATGGGGATGTGACATTACCCAGGGTACAATCTGGACTGTTGAACAGCTGTGTCCTCTCAATTCTATAACCTGGGGTGCCTTTTACACTGCTTTGCTGTGAAAACAACCACTCCTGGTCTGCTTACAAACAGCATCCAGCATGTAACTTGCTGCCAGCTATACTGTAGGAGTGCCACTCTTAAATTATGCTGCAGCCACTATTGAATTACACTGCAGAATAACACCAGCAAATTCCCAGTCCCAGGTGCTCTCCCAGAAATGTGTGCTGCACCAGCCTCTTCTGGACAACACAAGCTCATATAAAATCTGTCACTATATTAATAGCAAATCATATGCATAAATCCTGTTATCTCAAATGGAGATTCCCAAACACTTCAGTCCAAGCACACTGGTTTAGATAAAATATTAAAACAACTTTACAAACTACATAATGATAGATTTTAAGTGATTCCAAGTAATGAGGCATAAAAGTCAGAATTAGTTACAAGAAAATAGAAGTAAATTGCAACTAATGCCTAATTCAAAGCAAACCCACCACATGTTTTAGCAGTCTTCCTGGCTCTCTCCCCTTTTCCTTTGTTCTTCAGGTGTTGTGGATGCTTCCAGCAGCCCCCATTGGCCTGGAGCAGTGATCCGCGGCCATTGGGAGCCGCAATTGGCCGGACCTGCAGACGGGGCAAGTAAACACACCGGCCCAGCCCGCCAGGGACTTTCCGTACACAAGCAGCGACCCTCTGTTTGAGAAACCCAGCCTTAGCTGTTTCTTTGTCAAAGCGTAAATTTTTACACACATCTTCTTTCCTGCCAAAGAATAGCCATATAACCAGGTGATGGTCCATTTGATTTTTCTGACACTTGGCTGAGGTGTTGGCTAGCCTTTTCTTTCTGGGGAACTGGTTTGTGGCTGCTCCCCCAAGACTTGGAACGTATCTCGTAATACTATACAGAGGAATCTTATAACTTTACATGCATTGTTGCCCCACATATTTTACCAGGACAATAACAACGTAGCATGTTATGAGTTTTCAGATGATACCTCACAAGGCAAACTTTGTAGAAAATTTATCTTAGTCCTGTAAAAGAGGTGAACATGGGGGTACAGACTATCACAGGGGCCCGATCTGGTAGGTGTTCTCAGAGCATGTCTACTGGATCAGGCCTCTTGGGCAAGTTAGGTGGCAAGACAACACCTGCCTTCCCCTGGTTCATGAAGGGCTTTGGGGCTTAAGCAGGAGATAGGCTCCAGATGTCCAGATGGAGGCAGCAGGGCAGAAATGTAAGTACCTAAGGATCTTTTTCTATGAAAAACTTAGCTGCCAAGTGAGTTTAGGCACCTAAAGTGTTCTGCTGGAGTTTTGTGAATTGAAGCAGGTGACTTAGGCACCTACAAATAGGACTTAGGTGCCTAAAGCAGGGTTTAGGAGCTTTGTGAATTCCACTCCTTGTCCTCAGATAGCTAGAGCTTTTTCCGATTGCTCATAATATTTGAGGAGTGAGTCTATGTCCATTAAAATCTTTGAAGAAGAGTACCAGGATCTTGGACTGTATTGGTTTGGACATGGTTAGCAGTGTTAAAGCCATATACAAACACACACCTGATTCTTCCTGAGGGGGCAGTAGTTGGGTAGGGATTCTTCCCTTAAGGGGCTGTGCCTCTTAGAAAATGCTGGGCACAGGGCAATTCCATCCTGACTGATTTGCTTAGTTGGAAAGAGAGAGTGATATTTCTGCCACCTAACTATCTGCTGTTTTAAAGTCCTGCTACCATTTAATTTTATTAAAGTTGCAGCTTATTGCCCTAACATCAGCTGTCTCCCATTGGCAATAGAGAGCGTGGCATGCTTAACACGATCTGCCTCACAATAAGACCGTACCTCAGACAGTTAGCAAAAGGGTAATTGAATTTGTCTTCTATCTCAAAATAGGGGGGAAAGCTTGGTTTATAATTAGCGACATGACATCCTTAATAAATTTTTAAAATTAATTTTAACTGATTAATTTTCAAGCTCTAGATAAAACAATTCACATTTCATAAACTGCATTGTCCTAAACAAAAGATTATCTTCTGTAATAAAACTAAAAGGATTTGGACAGTAGGTTACTTATGTGCTTGATTTCCTGTGTCTGAATTATTAATAAGAGATGTAGGGAGTTGTTTTGTTGGGAATTTTGTCATGCAAATACAGGAATATATTGTTTACTTCATAAAAATACTTCAGATTTAATCCTGCTCTTAGATAGAGATTCCTATCTATCTGGTCATTTTAAATGTCTGTCCATCCACTATTTAGTTCAAAACTCTAAGTACAGAAAATAATTAGAATTATCAACCACATACAAAGGTGTTAAAGCGAGAAAAGTTAGGCCCCAATCATGGTAATACTTACTCAAGTTTAAATCAAAAGGACTACAGACATGGATAAAGCACATGTGTAAATGTTTCAAAGATCAAGGCCTTGGTGTTGCAATAACTATTGACCGACCCTCTCTAACTCTGTTTGCAGTGTATTTGTGCAAACAAATTGGATTGTGGCTGTTCTATTATAACTGAGTTTATGGAATGGATTTTGAATTGTTCATTCTATGGTAAATTTTTATGCCAAGTGTAGATAGGAGTTGTATGCTATTTCAAATGTGTTTAGAATTATATTGTAATTGTTTTCCCCTGATCCATTATAGTCAGTCAGCATAGGGAATGTTTTTCTTGCACTGTATCTTTAGAACGGGGGTTCTCAAACTGGGGGTCAGGACCCCTCAGGGGGTCATGAGATTATGGGGGGGAAGGGGGTCGCACACGGTCAGCCTCCACTCCAAACCCTGCTTTGCCTCCTGCATTTATAATGGTGTTAAATATATAAAAACGTGTTTTTAATGTATAAGGGCTGTTGTACTCAGAGGCTTGCTATGTGAAAGAGATCACTAGTATAAAAGTTTAAGAACCATGGCTTTAGAATCAGAGATAACTGAGAGATAAGCATTATTAAACAAGTTAGAGAAAGAAGGGCTGTGATATTTATGAACAGTACTGCATTATCAGATATCAGCAAAGGAAAGATTTTTACATTTGTTTGACTTTTGGTAGTGATAAAGCTAATGGTAAAGGTGAGAAATAACTGAAGAAAGGAGCAGCAGGGGATACTCATGAAGGTGAATGAACACACGGCTTTTTTGATGACAAATGCAAAATGTGAAGCAGCATTTAAGGAAGCACAGTGACACAAGTGATGGAATAGTCTTGGAAGAGAAAACAATAAGAGTGACTGGTTAACTTTAAGGAGAATGGTGGGAAGGAATCTTGCTGAACAGATTAAGGCACTGAAAGAAATGGAAAGGATTACAGACCAGAAAGAATTGAAGAACTGAGCTTATTAGAAGATGATTGTCAGAGGCACTGTCCCATGCTGCACTGTCAATTTGTCAACATGACAGGGGAAATAGATAAGGGATTTGTTTACTTGGGGCTGTGGTTAAGAGCAATGAGAAAAGGAAAGGTGAGCCAACTCCACAGATAGCGAAGGGATGTGGATTTCATCTAGTGGACCTGGTCTTGCTCCCTTAAGTAAGTGGGAGCAGGATGAGATATATATCTACATATAAATGGCAAAAGTAAAAGAAGGACCCCAGGCTCTGAAGAAAGGTTTAAGAAACTCCTGCATGTGTTGGAAAATAGAAATAAAGTGATGTCAGATTTGTTGCTGGCTAAGATCAAAGGCTATGGCACTGAACTGGATTATAGGGCTAAAATAAATGAGGGAATTATTAAGTGGGTCTGTTTGAGGTGAAAGAAGTATATTATGGGAGAAGTATACCACATATTAACTGCATCTCTATATGTCAGTAGCTAATACTGAGCCATAGGTAATATTTATTAGATTATATGCATTAGTGATTGGCAAGCCTCAGAAGATTTAGCAGTTCAGTGTGAATAATCATCCACAAGCACAAGGTCAATTGGATAAAAAATAAGCCCCTCCACAGCAACCAGCCCTCAGGACTGTTTAAGACTCTGTACTCCCTTGTTCCACTTCCCCATATGAACTACACCATATAAACTTTCCCCTTGCACTCCCTACTCACTTACTCAATATGTTTTAGTGCAGAGAAAGGAATCAGAGTTTAAATTAGGTTCTTATATTCAAGACCTACTTTGCTCATTCCTAACTGGGATGGTGTATCCGAAAGTGCAACATATGAGTGAAAAAATAAAGAGAAGTGCAAGTTGCTGAGATTTTTGTTTTCAATGTCCACTCACCTCACACAGAACAATCTGCCTGAGCACTTTCAGTGATCTCAGCACTTTTAATCAGATCCCTTCCTTTTCTTATCCCACTTGAGCAAACATTGACTATTCAATTCTTCAGGAATACCTCCTGCAGGAAACAAGTTTCTCTTTCTGGTACAAATCTTAACTCTAATGGCTGTTTTCCCATATCTAGTTAAGGTTTTGTGTCTTCCTTTTACTACTTCTACTGCAACACTCTTTTTGTTATCTTCTATTTTCTCCCACTTAGCTTTCTTGTTTACAGGGTAGGCTTTAGGGCCCCCCATACCCTTAATCTCTCTAGCCCAAATGCTAAGCAGTGTACACAGAAGCCACAATTCCATATGGAAATTAGGGAATACAAACTTGTGTACTAAAAGGCTGGAATTCTTATTCTTTTTACTCCAGGCTTTGTTTGTTTTGCCTTCCCAGTCTTCTTTGTCTGCATACAGTAACAGCCTTTCCCTGCCACTGGAACATTGCTAATAAATGTATCTTGCTTAGGGACACAAATCGGATTTCTTGGCACAGTTTTTACTTGGGCAAACTCCCTCTGGCTTCAGTAGGAGTTTGCCTGACTGAAGCTAAGGAAAAAGTGAGTAGCTCAAAATTTCATCCTTTGACTCCACCTGTGCTGAAATTATTCTTCATGTCTTGATCTTGTGCTAGCATAGTAACTCCTCCTGTTACAGTCTAATTCCTCAAATACTTACTTTCAGGGTTTTAATAAGGTTGTCGCCACACTGCAGTCACTGAGGGAAGCAGGACCATACCACAGATGCCCTTCATTATCATCTTCAGCTTCCATTTTATCCCTGAATCCAGTTCAAAACTGCTTCATTAATTTTCAAAACTCTGTGGGCCCTCTTATTTCTCTCTCTCATCCTCCTCGCAACAAATTTCCCTCCCCAGCCACTGCACTTGTCCTCTCTATTCTCTTCCCCACATTGTCCATGGAGGAAGGTTGATTAAACTGCCCCACTTATCTGGAACCTTTTAACAAATTATTAAATGTTTGGTTTGAGTCACTTCTTTTGAAGTATCTGTTAGGGGGCTTATTTCTTCACCCTCTCACTTCCCTGGTCCTTCTCGCATGAACAGAGAGCAACAATACCAGAAGTCCGAAGGTGCAAACAATTTGATGTTTATTGGGGTGAAATTCCAGCAAGCATGATTCCAGTTTCCTTCCTCAGTGTCCCTGTTCCCATTCCCCCCCCCCCGCGTTAGCGAAACATGATTCCAATTCCCCCACCCCCATTCCCTGTTCCCATTCCCCCCTTACTTCCTGATTGACTGCAGACTATATAGTAAAACTTGAGTTCTGCTTAGCTATACCTTAACCAATGATTTTACTGAAATTTAACTAACCAATCCTAACATATTGTAACATGATTATTTAACCAATTATATTCCACCACCTTAATTGGTTTACACCCAACAAAATAAATTATACAGCAGACAGAAACAATCACAGAACCAGACAGAGATTATACAGACAAACAATAGGGAAGTGGAGACTACTGTGATAGAACAATACAGAAATGAGGATTTCACATCCCAGCTATTGATAAGTGAGTTCTTGCTAGACAGGATACTTTCAAACTAAGTTTTCTTTTACATCTTCTAGGCTCTTCCCTTTCTCTGGAGGTGATAGGAATATTAGGACAGGATTGTATTCCTAACAGCCCAATAGCACCTTATTTTAATGTGACTAGTTTGGAATGTAAGGATGTGACCATACACTTCCCAGTTTATGGCTGGCCTCTGCTGCTTAGCCAAAGAACAGGGCCTCAGACTGTCACGGTAAGAGAAGGCCCTTACACCGGCAGACAGTGATGTTGATTCTTTCTTTTATACCTCTATAACTAGCTTAATGATAAGAATACACCTAAATTCTTAAAGTATAGGCCTTTGCAGACAGGCCTGAATATCTATATCCTAACACTATCACCAGTAAACTTTAGTTTCTCTTTAGTTTACAGATTGTCCCTTTATGCAATACAGCAAGGACGCCATGTATAACATTTCCTTTATCGTGTTATGACTAGCTGATCCAAATTGGTGAGCTCTTTTATACTGAGTCCCATGCCAACAGAAACTCAGAGATATACACTGGTGTAAGCCAACAAGATACTATATAACGTCTCACAACAAAATTCACTCTGAGGAATAGAATTTCCCTTCTTACCATGAAGATAAATATGGCAATAATTGTTTGTTCTGTGTGTCTGGTCAGATTCCTAAATTGACAATCAGCACCTCTGTATTTGGAGCACCTCATTCCACTCAGACAAGGGTCTTAAGCAGATATTATGCAGTTCTCAAGCTGGTAAATGTTTGGACATCCTCTCCAAATTTCTAGTATGAATGAAAATATACATAATACAGTACTTCAAAGTCATCTCTGGAAGACTTTCAAAGCCCTCCCGCCTACCAGCTGGAGAGTGGCCATGTCCTTGGGTTTGCCAGGTAAGTATTTTTAAGCTAAAAGAAAGGAGTCCTATGGAGAAAAGGTAGCAGATGGATATATTAAAAGAAAAGAAAGTACAGCACAGATTGTAATTTGGTTTCTATGCAAATAAAATGAACATGAAAAACAACAGCAGAAATGAAAAGATATTCAACTTGTTTAAAAAGAAATATAATGTAATTGGGTATAGGTACTAGTTAAATCAGGAAATGGACTGTAAATGTAGTTTTCTTTATGAGGAGATAAAGTAATTAGGAGGATGCTGAAAGGGAAGGTTATATACATCAAAATCACTGTGGTAAGAAATGTACTTTAAAAAAAATCCTGCAGGGTATGATGGGAGGGAATAGTGTTAAAGAAGCAGCATGAGCCAAAGGACCACACTGGAGGTAGCCTGCACACAGAATGGCTCAGAGTGGCGGGGAAAGGCATGGTTGCATGCATCTTAATACTGTTCCAAAATGAAACAATCTGTTAGTGCAATATATGCACTGCTTGAGAAACTGACTTGCAAGGAGCTCTATGACAGCAGACCCCTGCACTCACACAGAGCTCCCAATGAAATCGAGGGGTCTATGAAGGCAAAGGGGTTGACCCACACAGAGTTCCTTGCAAGATAGGGGCATAAGTTCCTAACTGGCAAGTCATGGCCTTTTGGGCCCTCACACTGGCAGATACAAAAGCAGGGCTGTTTTTCTTTTCATCAACTACTAGATTGCAATACCACCCAGCCACTGCACAGATGCACTAGAGAAGGAAGATGTTCCTTGGACTGTTTTGCCCCCTAGCAGATCTATGCAACACAGGGTAGGATTTGTTCTACACGGGGTAGAAATCTTCTCACCAGAAATGGCAGAAACTTAATGTTTGGTCCTGTATTTACAGAAAGTTAATGTTGATCTCTCCAGTGAGAAGAGAAAGCAAATTTGTACCTGTGTCTGGAGATAAAAAAAGGCCTGTAAAAAGCTTAGCACATAAATTCTAAAGAATTTCAGTTATACTTTTATAAGCAGTAGAATAAATATTCTAGCACAACCAAAAATGTATATACAATTCTGGCAGTACTGGAGAACTGTGAAGTAAGATCAGCTATGTTTTGTTAAATACCTTGTTGAACAATAAATAAGATCAGAGGCCATTCTGTATGTTGTCCAAGGGGGAACACCTAGCAGAACAAGTAAGATAAGAACTGATGGAACCTTAAAAATGATTAATCATAATAAATCTGATTTAAGATTGCTATAAAGATATGTTCAGAATGGATGGCATAAAAGAGTATTGGGAGTGGTCTTTGAGGAAATATGACAAATTGATAAACTCATTGAGCAAATTCATTGATAAGGATGCTGTAACTATAACAGGCTATAATCTCACCACAGTGTTCTGGCAATGTCATAAAGGATTCTTGAATGGTTCGCTATGAATAGAATGAAAATGTGAAATGATAGCTTTAATCTGTACCTTTTCAGAATGCATGATTTAGCATAATGATTACAAATATTAAACCCCTCATCTGTCACTGGACTGGCCTGTTTCTCCTTCACCTCATTTCTAGTCTCTCAGAATGGCAGGGTTTTTTTAAACTCTCTACATTACAGTCACAGCCTTTAAAAACTTACCAGTTGTACCTAAAACTAAATAGATACTGTTGACCCTCTGGCCCAAGTCATTAGCCAGTAATGGAAGCATTGCAGGATTGTGTCCTTTAGGAGGAGAAATAAATTATACAAATTGTATATGTTCTTTCATGTTATCTTGTTTAATTACAAAGATTTTATAACAAAGTCCTGTTTCTCTGAACACAGTAGAAACAAACATCAGCAGGCAGTTTCCTTGCTCAGAAATCTTCAAGTGTGTCACTTCAGTGAGCCCTGTCCCTTGCTACTCTTCTGTACTCTTTCTGCTAGCATTTTTCTGGCTCTAACACACATAGGCTGTAAAACCAATATCCTAGCCCCAGGGCTTTTGATCAGGGAACCCCCTGATAATCTGCCCACCCTACCTCTGGCCAGGCCACGTGGCTCAGTGCCTCAGGCAGCAGCCTCCATTTGGCTATAGCTCTTTTTACTACATTAAGAGGCTAATTGCGCCTTCTATTGAGCCTGAAGGCGGGTGCTTGGCACACTCACTGACTTTAACAAGGTCTGTGATTGTCTTTGGATCAGGTATGTGCCTTCCCGCTCCCCTGGTGGCAACCATAAGCAGCTTTGAGCACAACAGTATGGTAAATTCAGCATCTATGCTTTGTGAGTCCCTATAATGACCATGAGAAATACTTTGGCTACTGCTCACACTGAGGTTATCCAACCTGAAATACTTATTTAATTATTTCAGGTAACTGGCAAGTTTTTAAAGTTCCCTCATTGAATAATAAGATAATTGTATGCAGTACTATTTTACAATTATTTTCTAATTATAATTGAACAATTGAGTTTATTGTTGTACTGTGATCTCTCACAAGCTAACTGAGGTCAGTTTGGGACAAGTTTGGATGGGAGACTTCTAAGATGCACAGGGGTGCTGTATCAAGTTGTATTAGAGGTTCAGTAAATAGCAGTTTACTCTGAGTTAGTAGTGACCCAAAGCAAAAGAGTCGAGAAGGCACTGGGCTACTGGAGAGATTCCCTTTCAAATCAAGAGTAAAACCCAGTCTGTAATAATATTGGGCCAAATCCAGAATTCCTTCCTCAACAGGATTTTTCCTGAGTAAAAACTTGTGTATTTGGCTAGTGATTACTAAAACCTTTCACTTATATGGAGGCTTTAGTCACAGAGTCTCAGTGAAATGAATGGGAGTACATAGGGAGTAAGTACTACTCAAAATGAGTAAGACTGGCATAGACACTAGTTTTTGCCACCTTTTAAGATAAGTGAACACACTCACACAGGTAGTCCCATTGAATTCAGTGGAACTAATGTAGAGAGTAAACACTCAATCACATGAGTAAGGGCTCCATAATCTAGTCCTAAGTAATTAAGTATTTATGGCACTCCTCAAATGTAGGGTATTTAGTCCTTGTGTCCTGGTGAAATTTCATTTGGGTAATAATTCTGCCTACTTACATTCTCCCTGAATTTTTAGTTGGAGCCTTATGTTAAGCAGAGAAATACCCATCTCTAGGGTATCAGGCTTAGTTACAGGGAAGTTTTTTTGCCACAGTATAGCCAAAATAGAACTACAATAATATTTCTACACCACTCTTTAAACTCAAAACAAACAACACAGATTTATAAAGAGGGTAGCTTTTACGTCTCTGGACTCGCCTAGGTCCGATTCAACTCCTAGCTGGTTGCTGTTCTCACAAGACAAATCTTTTCTTTTTTTCAAGATTCTGAGGCTAGCCACTCAGCTGCCTATGATTACCTTAGGTTCAGAGGACAAAGATCATGCTTTCCTGCAGTTACCCTTAGCTCAGGAAGGACTCTTGAAAACATGGTCCAGAACTACTGGATTTAAACCTCCAAATCACCAGGCAGTTGCACAAAAGGCTAATATCATTCTGGAGTGTACTAACTGGAATGTAGTATGTCTGACACAGGAGATAATTGTCCCACTCTATTCAGCACTTGTGAGGCCTCAGCTGCAGTACTGTGTACAATCCTGGGCGCCACACTTTAAGAAAGGTGTGGACAAATTGGAGAGAGTTCAGAGGAGAGTAACAAAACTGATAAAATGTTTAGAAAACCTGACTTATGAGGAAAGGTTAAAAAAAAAACCTGGCATGTTTAGTCTTGAGAAAAGAAGACAGAGAGTGCCTGATTGTCTTCAAATATGTAAAGGGCTATTATAAAGAGAGTGGTGATCAATTGTTCTCCCTGTCCACTGAAGGTATGACAAGAAGTAATGGGCTTAATCTGCAGCAAGGGAGATTTAGGTTAGACATCAGGAAAAAACGTTAACTATAAGAATAGTAAAACTCTGGATTAGGGCTCCCAGGGAAGTTGTGGAATCCCCATCATTTGAGGTTTTTAAGAACAGGCTGGACAAACATCTGTCAGGGATGGTCTAGGTTTACGTTGTCCTGCCTTAGTGCAGGGGGCTGGACTTGATGACTTCTCATGATCCCTTCCAGCTCTACAATTCTATGATTTGTTCGTTCTGTGCTACTTAGTGTCTTAGCAGCACCTTCTTAACATCTGTGAGCTAATAGTGCATATGCTCCCTCCACACAAGGCACACAAACCATTTGTAGAGGGAAGGTGTGGAGTGATTTTCTTTGCTACCATAAGGGAGAGAAACTTTTTTTTTTAAATGAAAGCTTAGGGGGCGGATTCTAGAGCACAATTCTTTAGTAGAGAGAGTACAGTCTGTATCAAGTTACATGGCTGAAGAACTTCAGAAAACTTAGGACCCTGATAAAAAGCACCCATTACAAAGTTATTTTTAAACTATCATGTGTAGCCCCTCTGAAGTAAATAACTTTTGAGACTGCAGCCATGGTACAAAATTTTGAATGACAACCTTTAATATGAGAAATCTATCATCTACTGTGTTCATTCATAAGGAAAACATTTCAACCCCATGTACAAAATGATCCAACTGCTATAGTCCTTCTCTCCCGAAGTGATTGTTAATGTCTTCATCACATTTCTCTTTGTTGCAGAAAAATTAGTTATTTAGGTTTCCCTTAAAGATGCATCTCATTCTTGTCTCACTCTATTGCCATAAGGAAAGAAAGGAGAAGAAATTTCCATAAAGGTGGAAGCTGGACTCTAATCGTCCTGGAATTAAAGCTGTATTCAATGAAAAGCAGTCAATAATAGTGTCTCCCTCTTCTATACATTTTCATTATATTAAGATTACCTCTACTTACTGAAGGTCACTCATTAAAAAAGAGTTCTTTCTAAGTAGTTTACTATAACAGCATTTCACTATCTATTGTTCTTTCAGAAATAAGATACAGAGTCCCCTTGGATACATTACTGGCTGTATCCAAGGATGAGAAAATTGAAAGGACTACACAATTCTCATAGCAAACTCCCAGAAGCTATTGAAAATAAACTGCCCAAATCATGCTTTTCTTTCTGTACCCAAAACACCGGGGGAGTTTGTGGTGCACAAAAAATGCAATACTAAGCACTGTATCTTTACAGTTCCTTGATTTATTTGCTTTTTGAAAGATATGAACAAAGCCACTGAGAAATAAGTGATTATCAATGAGTTTTATGATACTTTGTCAGTGTGTATTCTGCAGAATTGATGGGTCTGATGTATAGTCAAACATACTTTCTGTCTTGAATCATCTCACTGTAGAATCTTAGTAAAATGCAATGGGGAACAACTATCTTTTTAAGGTGGTTTCTGCATTTGTTTTATATAAAGAAGCAGGAACCTCCTAAGCAATTATAATGGAACCATTTCCTTTGTCATAAGAATGTCCAAAATATAATTATCCCAGAAAAATTAGATTTAAAATGATGACACACATGCTATACATTTAAAAAAGCCTACATGAGATTTTGTGATGGGAAACACTCTTCTGCTGTAACCTGTGCCCTGTTGAGAAGATCCTTCCCTGCATTGGGAACTGTGCGTGGGGCACGGGGGAAACTTTGGGTCTCCTTGCTAATTCCCCAAAACACAGAATTATTTCACTTGCCATTCCCCCAGTACAGTAGAAACTCTGAAACGTGTTTTCTTTTCTAATAGATACTGTGAAAGGAAATCTTCTCACCAGAAATGACCTCAACAGTCACAGCACTGCAGTGAACAACCATTTATGGTCAACATACTTTCTGATCAAACAAACACAAAATGCCAGTAAATAAACCTTCATTATAGTTTTGACATAATTGTCTTAGGTCAGCCTATAATTGGACCAGAAGGTCATAACCTCCTTATCCCAGCAAATTTCAATTAAAATCTCACTTCCTTTCTTGGATCCGTACTTCTGCAGCCAGGGCCTACTCCAAAGCTCTCTGAAGTCAATGAAAACCTTTGGCTTAGGGAGTTTTGGAGGCATTTGGGAAAAGAGGGTTCAGCATGCTGAAAGCACAAAGGCATTCTAAATAATGAATACATTGATGCAGAACTTTGCTTGAGTTGCTGTGTGCATAGATTGAATACAGAAATATTACTGAACATATTTTTCATAAACTATGCCATTTATTAGCTCATTTTGGCAGTATATAGCAAAGCAGAAATAATTTTCAGTAACTGGATTATAGGATCTGCTAATTGAATGGATTTTCTTTGAGTGCTTTAGAAAAAGTGTCAGCCTGGCAGCAAGCCTGAAGAATATTGACATGGGCTTGAACTGACCTGATTGAGCTCTTCTTACAGGATTCGTCTACAAAATGGTCCTGAAATAATTAAGACTCAGTTGTGCCTTTAAGTCATTGACAATGGTAAGGGGTGTTGCAAACATGCACTACCTCAGCTGGAGTTCCTGGGCTTCTGGCAGGTGCTATTTTTCTAGGAACTCAAGAGGAGCATGGCCACTGTGCCTCTCTTTTAAGGATGTATGCCAGCTCCCTTAAATAGATTGTGTGTGTAGGGCGGGGATGACATTAATCCACTCCTTCAGCCACAGTGGAGGGGTTAGCACTAGGGCCAGCATCTGTAGTGATGCCTCAGCCAAGCTCAGAGAGAGTGCTAGCAGGAGCTCATGAGGAGTGAGGAGGTTGTGATGCGTGGCTATTCCCAATAACCCACATTCAGAGGAGGGCATGAATGTAGAGACGGATGAATCCCCACCTCACTCCCTACCTAGCTGTTCACATCAGGTCTTAACACCTAGTAAATGATAATCCCTGCCTTGAAAAGGCTACTGTCTCAATAGATAAGATGACAAAGGGTAGGCGAAAGGAAATATCTTCACTTTAGTGATGGGGAACTGTGATGTAGAGAGATTGGGATTTGCCCAAGGTTTTATATAAAGCATGTGGCAGAGCTAGGACTTCCTTAGTACCAATCAAGTGCCTTAGCTACTTTTCCTTTAACTTTTTAAACATCATGGGACAGGCCAGTAGGAATTGTATGCAAAGTTTCTCTATGGATTTACAGCTCTCTAAGAGCTATGCTATATCAAGAGAATTGAAAAATAGCACCAGCATAACCATGGATGCCACCTTAAGCTATTCTTAATGTGATTTAGCTGTACCCATATTATGACTTGCGATAAATACACATTCATTGGTGTTCTGGTCTTCCAAAGCATGAAGAGGTGTTTTGTTTAATTATGGTTGGTTTAGACACTTGGGAACTTGTGGTGAGACAAACTGAATCTGAGCCTTGGAATTAGCAATGAGCAAGAGCCAGCCAGTAGTCAGGTGGTGAGCTGAGGCAGTTGCATATTCAAGGACGTTTGGAAATTAAAGGTGGAGGACAGGAAGTTCTGAGTAGAAACCGGGAGCTCTTAACAGAGCCTGAACAACTGGTGCTGGGCAGAACTGTATTTGATGCAGTTAATCACATTCAGTTGTTTGCAATCTTGTATTGGTTTGATAAGACCTACTGTATGACTGGCTGGTTTTGATCAGTCCCCTGTGATTGCCTGCACTCTGTTTCTCCTTATCCTATCACAGCACTCTGTCTTGGGCCACTTTTTTGTTTACTAATCTAGGTGAGCTAATGACGTTGATAAGAGTTCAGCTAGTGAGGCTCTCAGATGGAAGTCTAAATATTTCTGATTCATTCCATCAGCCAAAGGAAATTTGTCAATTCACTACACTGGGACCTGAACCAGAGGTACACTTGATTGATATTTCTGATATTTACAGTAATATATACACTGTCAGAGTGCTCCCCAATTTCTAGAGCCCATGATGCTTCCTAACAGAAGTATAAATATAAAAATATTTCATGCTCAGCAGCAGTCAAAAGTACAATTGCAACCCCCCGCCCCACAAAAAAAATTTGTAGCTAAACTTGTACTTCTTTAAACATGTTCTGGATGAAAAATCAAGAGAACAGACATTAAATAGAATCTAATCTTTAAAATTTGAGGGTTGTTTAGTGATGTATGCCAATAATGTCATGTGGCTGGAGTCCAGCCACTCTGCATCTATTTCTCAAATCTTTCAGCAGAAGCCAGACACTCAGTACATTTTGTTCATGTTTTTCGCAGCATTGAGCACTTGTCCTCTTACCTTATATCCTCACATTATTTCCTTCATCTAAGTACAGATATAGTTATGTCTATTTTCTGTTCTGTCTTGTTGATGGAGGTGTATTCCTCCACCTCTTGGCTGGGAATAATAGACGTTAAGTACCTCTCAGGATGATGTCCTCAGCACTGAGATGTTGTAAAGTAGCTGTGAGGATTAGAATACTAAAAATATGCTTTTGGTGCCCCAGCAAAAGTGGGAGGCATTCAGGTTTTTTCGTGGGTGATACAAGTCTGTGGTGTGTTAAATGTGGCATACTCTCTTAGAAATGCATGATACCAAGAGAACAAAACACTTTGTGCCTAGGAAAAAGGGATGCAAGAAACCCAGTAATAAAAGGGAAAATAATTTCATCCAATTAATATTCTATAGAAAGAATCAAATATCATTAAAAGCTGTTTACATGTGAAGTATTATAATAAAATAAAACACATAACACATCCTAATTGCAGAGAGAGAGAACATTAGTAATAGAATCTGACTTTTTTTTTTAAATCATTCTGAGCAGCATTTAAGGGAAATAGTCACCAGTGAAGGTCATCGGACATATATTTCATGCAAGACAAGGATTCAGTCTTGTCCTTGTCTAGTCTTGAAAAAACACATTGGGTCAACTCTGCCTTCCGATTTATACATGTAGTGGTTCCCTCTTATAGCACTTCCTTACCAAAGTTCCCATGGCAGTCTTGTGTGTGTGGTGCAGCAGCCACTCAGACTCAGCATCCCTGCTGGTCTTCCACTGCTCCAGCACTTTTTAGGCAGTTGCAGCTCTCGTATAGAAGGCAAAAGGTACCGCCCCACCAAAGGAGCAAGTGCACACTTTTTTTTTAAAGGGGGTTGGTGTGCATGCACACGCACACGTCTCTCACAAGTCTAACACAAAAACATGGCAGATCTATAGTGCCCCTGGAGTACTCTTCTCCACCATTCCTATGGGGTGCACACAGTAATGATTTGCAATATTTGACTCATCAGCGTGGCATGCTGATTTCAGTGAGGTTGTGGGATGCTGGATTCACCACCCAAGCCACAAGCTGTGGTGCCTGTAGAATCCTGGAACATGTTCTGCTCTAACTGTCCCATGTAGACCCTGCTGGCATACTCTAACAGGTACCTAGAGCACACTAGCATGGGGAAGTTAGAGCCCAGCATGTGAGCGTTCTCTACAGTCATGGCTTTCCCCAGAGGCAAAAGAACAAAACTCAGCAGAAGCAGTGCAGTAGCCAGGTCCCAGAGTGATTCACCATAAGCAGCTTAACAGCAACTCAGTGAGGCAAAACTCCAGGAAAGCAGAAAACAACAACAACAACACAGACCAAATGGGGGCTTGATTCTCCTGCAGCATCCAACAGTCTCTGCCACTTTTGCTGCTACCGCTGCCACTTGAAACAGCAGTTTGAGTCCCCATCTGCCCCGAAGTCCATCAGCCACTATTGCTTCTAGGTTACAGTGACTCAGCCCTCCAACTAAGTCACTTACAGTTCTTCTCTTGTAGGGCACTCAAAGGCCAAAACAAGCATGAAGCAACATAAAACAAACTCTCCCTTTCGTCTGGGAATTCTGCTAGACGTTAGTCTTCCCCAGGCCCCAGCCAACCTTATGATCCAGAATGAGAGCTCTTGCACCATCTCTCTCCCCACCAGAGCTCTTCTTTTTAAGCCCCTCTCTGAAAGTCTGCCTCATGCTCCAGCTGTCACAATTTGGGCTAACTGGGCCTTCAGTAGCCTATTAATCCCGTCCTGCTTGGTGTGCTCCATTACCTCTCATTAAAGGCATTATTATACTATAGTAATAGTTTCCCCTGACATGTGAGCTGTCATGGACACTCTGGGTAATTGAATTTTGTTCCAGGCACCACTGTATGATAGCTGATTAGCTAATAAATTTCACCAGAACATTTTTTATTTACATGCACATTTATGGATGAGGTCACAAATAATTCATGATTCCAAGTCCTTCATGTCTCATCTCTGCATTGCTGCAGATTGTCACTATCAATAATGAGATGATCATGACTCAGGATTGTAAAAAAACAGGTCAAGCTTTAGGGCTTAATCTGTATGGTCACTATTGCATCTCAGTAATTCAGCATTCAATTAAAATGAAACGTTTTCCAGCCTGGACTTGCCGTAATTTGAAGTTACTGCCCTATTGGACATGTCCTGCACAGGATTCTGTAGAAGCTCATACAATCTAAGTTTGGGGTGTATTTTTTTTCCCTGAGGCCATTTGAATACAAGCTTTCCTAAATTGCTTTATACCAATTAGCAATTGTGTATAAAGGACAAGTCAACAAAAGTTTGAGCAACAGCTTAGACTTGAAAGACTGAGTGAAAGAGAAAATTTTCAACTAGATTGTCCTTCAGTTTCTGTGCTCTGTTGAAAAGCTGGTATAGTCCTCCCCTAGATGTGGTTATATTCCAGTTGTGAGTGAAGAGTTTTCTGTCTAGGATGTGTTGTTTTTTTCAAAAGCATTTTATAATTGATAAACATTAGACAGCGATAATGTTACACAGCGCTGTCGTGGTCATTATTCATCCATATTCATTTACAGCCCCAGGACCACTGAATTATTTTAATTCTTATGGCAATTTCCAGAAGGAACTTAAAAAACTTCTGATATCAGTTCCTATTTCCAAAACTAGCCACCCAACACCAGAAAGGAATTTTTAAAATTGTGCAGCTATCTTTTATTTTAAAACTAGGCCTAAATTTTGTCCATGGTAAACCCACACCTTGAATATTCTGTGCAGTTCTCGTCATCCCATCTGAAAAAAGATAAATTAGAATTGGAAAAGGTGTTGAGAAAGGCAATAAAATGATGAAGGGTATGTAACAGATTCCATATGAGGAGAGATTAAAAAGATTGGGACTTTTTAGCTTGGAAAAGAGACAACTAAAGTGGGGCGGATATGGAGGTCTATGAAATCATGGTGTGGAGACAGTTAATACGGAAGTGTTATTTACTCCTTCACATAACACAAGAACCAGACACCACCCAATGAAATTAATAGGCCACACGTTTAAAACAAACAAAAGGAAGTACTTCTTCACACAACACACGGTTAACCTGTGGAACTCATTGCCAGGGGATGTTTTGAAGGCCAAAACTGTAACTTCGTTCAAAAAAAAATTAGATAAGTTCATGGAGGATAGGTCTATCAATGACTATTAGCCAAGATGGTCAGGAATGGAACCTCATGCTCTGGGTGTTCCCTACCCTCTGATTGCCAGAAGCTGGGAGTGGATAGTGGGGATGGATCACTTGATAATTACCCCTTCTGTTCATTCCCTTTGAAGCACCTGGCATTGTCCACTGTTGGAAGACAGGATACTGGGCTAGATCAACTTTTGGAGCTGAGCCACAGGCTCATCAGTCGACCAGGAGCTGATCTGGAGATCACCTACACTTGGGTCTATTGGTTTAGGAGTGACTGAGACATACCTAAATCCCAAGTGTTTCATTTTCTAAAGTCAGTTTGAAAATCTTATGTCTACACTACAGCTTATGTCGGCAAAACTTATGTTGCTCGGGGGTGTGAATATTCTACCCCGAGTGACATAAGAGCATGTGTTCACAGTGTTATGTCAGAGGGAGAAGATTCTGCCACTTACAGAGGTGGGTTTTTTATGACGGGAGAGCATAGAGCATCTTCACCAGATGTGCTGCAGCTATATAGGTACAACTGCACTACTGCAGCTCTGTACATATAGACATGGCCTTAGACTCACAATCTTTGATCATACCAGCAGAAAATTAGGCACATCCATCCCATGGCACACAGTGGTCATGAGAAAGCCTACCTCCAACTCTTTAAATATTATAAATGTGCCTAAATGGGAATTAGGCACTGGAAAAGACAAACAAATCATCACCAAAGTTCCTAAATTCTGCCCTTCATTCTTCAAAAAAATAGTATATATTGTGACAGAGTTTCTCCTCTACCTTGGTGGCAGATTTGCACACCTTAGTGATCTTCCCCTCTGGTGGAACCCGCAGTCTGGGTCAACTCCTCCTGTATCTGATCAGGAGTTGGGAGGTTTGGGGGGAACCCAGGCCCACCCTCTATTCTGGTTTCCAGCCCAGGGTCCTGTGGATTGCAGCTGTTTATAGTGCCTCCTGCAACAGCTGCATGACAGCTACAACTCTCTGGGCTACTTCCCCATGGCCTCCTCCCAACACCTTCTCACCACAGGACCTTCCTCCTGGTGTCTGATAACACTTGTTCTCCTTAGTCCTCCAGCAGCACTCCCACTCCCACCTTCTCACACACACTTCCTCTCCTCGGGCTCCCCCTCACCTGACTGGAGTGAGCTCTTTTTTAAACCCAGGTGCTCTGATTAGCCTGCCTTGATTGGCTGCAGGTGTTCTAATCAGCCTGTCTGCCTTAATTGGTTCTAGCAGGTTCCTGATTAATCTAGTGCAGCCCCTGCTCTGGTCACTCAGGGAACAGAAAACTACTCATCCAGTGACCAGTATATTTGCCCCCTACCAGACTCCTGTACCCCACTGGTTTGTGTCTGTCACCATATTTAAAAATACAATTCTTGTTGTTTGACGTTTACTCTCTACCAGCAGAATTCTGATGGGTGGTGTACCAAACAGTTCAGTAAAAATGAAGGTGTCTTTACAAAAATAAACATCATATATTTCTTATTTAAACGCTCTGTATAAAGAAAGATTCACAATGGCCGTATAATGTTTATTTTATTACCATCTGGTGCTTTGCAATACATTGTTAGTATTCCAGTCTTTAATAGGTAGACTAAAAAAATAAATCATATCTAAAAAAGTACACAGTATTAGTTTAACCCATAATCAATATAGTAACTGACTCAAAGTCTGCTACATAGATGCTTTACAAACCAGAAAATACGTAATTCAAATCCACATGTCAAGAGATTTAACATTAAATTACACGTTATTTTTAACAAAGTTAAAATTATCTAACCACATGGCTTCTAGTTTGGGAGTTTTCAAAGAGAAACTGTAGGTACACTGTATGAATGTATGTATTTATATATATATATATATTAAAAGCAGTAATGCTCTAGGACTTTTACTGAGGAGTTACAAAAATATGTTCATCTGAAAAATATTGGCATCTACTTCAATGCAAAAATTAAAACATTTTTAAGTGTTGCACAAGCTTAATTGACTTCACACACTCTACGGTGTTACAAACGGAATAGTGCTGCTGTAATCATTTTAAACTGACAAATATGTATTCATACAGTACATATATACATACACTAGATATGTTGTGGGTATAACCATGACTTTCAATTATGGGTAATTGCAAATATGTACCAACCTGGGAATCCACTACCTTGTGCATTTGAACTGTGGGAGGAATAATTTTCAAGGTGGTATTTCAATTCTAGGCAAAAAAAGATTTCTAGCATGGAATTATCTTTTCTGGAGGACAGTCCTAGAAATGACAACTTGGCATGGTCAGTCACTGGGCAATTTGCAGTTGCTCATAGGTATTAGTATCTGCGCATCTCTTATGTATACAGTACATACATTTATACACACATAGCAGGCACACACAGAGACTATATGCAAAAAAGCCCACATCAGTTACAGGCAGAAAAAATATCCTTAACAAGTTATGTTCTTGAAGGAAAAATGGTTAATGAATATATACAGTATATAAAAATCAATGCAGCCAGTTTACAAAAAATATAATAAGTGAGTTCAATATTTTTTTATACATCAAAATCTAGATATCCTGAGATCGGTAGGTATTTCCATCTAATTTACAAATGCTTGGTGTACTGATGGAGTACAATTAGAAAAGCACTATGTGCGATTTTCAATGAGCACATAGAGAGAAAACATTTAAGGCAATGTGTTAATTTTAAGAACTATCCTGCAGACAGCATATTAAAACAACAATAGTGAAAATAAGCAACTATGCTGGCAGACACAAACCTGCCTAGCTGCAAAATTAACAAGTAAAGTATATTTGCATAAATATACTACAACTTTAGATTTTAAAGCTTCTAATTTTGAAGCAAACCAATGATACTTTCCTATTTTGAACTATTGTTTAACTATTATGCAACAGGACAGGTACTCACATCTTCAGGTATTTGTCTTCTTATATATACAGTATATCTAACAATGGATTAGTGATACAAAAACTGATGCCATTCACCTATCATTTTCTTTCAGTAAAAGCAGAACCATGAGGCATAATAAAAACTGAATTATTGAAATCCTATACTGTACATGGGAGTCTAATAAATGAAGTTACTGATTGAAATATAATTATTATCGTTCCTAATGGAATTTAGTTTGTTGGTTTAGAGCCAAAACAATAAAAAGAGTAGCTCTGGCAGCTCTTGATTGCACTAAGAAGTTAAACTGAAGCACTTATGCTGAAAACCCAAAGAGGTTTGTCTAAATATACTAAAAAGTTGTCTCGGAGGGTGTGAAATTGAAGTTCTTTTTGCTGATAGCAAAAACACCTTAAATTTGTGTATATCTAATGCAAAAAACCTATGTTTGACAACTAGAAACTGGAATTAATTCATTATCTTACATTTGTACATTTAAAATCTAAAAGGACAACATAGTAAGTGTTATGACATTTTTAATTTATTCAGACTCTTAATTTTGAGGAATAGACTGGATCAGTGCTCATTTCACAGAACCAGGACTTTTGAACAGCCAATAACATATAGGTGGCAGTTACAGAAACTATCCCAGTCACTCCAGCTCTACCCTAGAATAAAACCATAATCTTCCTCTAGACATGAATGTTGTAATGGATTAACTATTTCATGGCTATTAACCTTTCCTAGATTTTCCTAGATTTTCAAATATTCTATATATCCTTCACAGAATGAAAATTGTTATTACTCCTAAGATGCAGTGGCAATTACATTTATATATATACACACGTATTTATTTAAATTTTCTTCACAGATGTGTTTTAGTTGAGTTGTATGAAAAAATAAGTTACACACACCAGTTATCTTCCCCAAATTGCTGTAATATATTGCAGTACAAATAAGCTACATAACTGGTTGCAGAAGAAAAGAAGATTTAACAATTCCTGCAAGTTATCACTTCTTGTCACTTGCAAGCATAAGAATTTATGAGAGGATAAACATAATATGTGTGATGAGAAACTATTTTTTAATCCTGTGTGTGTACATACCACGAGGGGTAAAGACATCCGTCACAACGTCAGGTATGAACATTTGCCAATCTGAACTAATTGCGACTTAAATGGGTTAGGATGTGTGATTTATTTGGAAAATGGGGCCAAGTGCGAGGATATGCAAACTGCAAGATGTCTGCAACTGAAATAGTTAGGATTGGGATTTTCAAAAGGTGGCTAAGCAAGTCAGGCACCCAATTCCCATAGAAATTCATTTGGAGTTGAGACCTACACCCTTTAGGTGCCTTTGAAAACATTATCTAAATACCTACATTCCTTCACAGCACACGCCATTGGTTCTAAGAGGTGGAAGTTGCTTGCATAATGAGCCTCTGAGAGTTGCATAAACTGTCAAAAATGTGTTTCCTAGAGAAAGTAGAGCTGGGCACTCACCCCTTTTTGTCTTCCCATCCCCATAGGTATTTGGAGCATATAATGTAAAAATAGATGCACAAACACAGGGCCAAAATCTTCAATGCCTACTCAGAAAAAACTCTAACTGAAGAGTTTGGTTCAGTGACTTTGTCTAATACCAATTTGACCTCAGTGTTTAATAAATATCTATTATCTTGTGCTTTCAAATGCAAACAAAAGCCAATCAAAACAACCATATTATACAAGTGGCATATTTACACTCCTGCACTGTCAATGTGACTCAGTTAATATTCAAACATAGGGAGCAATAAAGTAGCATCTCCTTATTTAGTCCCTGATAACATACGTTCACATGGCAGATTCACTTCACTAGGATATATCATGCAGCAATATCAATTTCACTCACCTGATAGCACTCTTGCCTCTAAATAAACATGTTATGTAGTCCAGTCTCACATGAAGACTCGGGCTCTTACTTAATGATGACACCATCATACTGAACATGTGCTACACAGCTAGGGGTACCATCCCCGGCATGACAAAATAGTGCATTCCATGTATTTCTTGTATCCAACCAAGCAGAAGCTGAAGAGCTCTTGCAACTTTCTGAACAGAGATGGGATTATCATAGCCAATACTCCCTCTCTCAGTAAAATATGCAAACTGTGAGATTCTCTAACTATAATAGGAATTATATGAAACCAAACCCCAGCCCTTTATTTTCTACAAGTGTTGGGTCATCCCAGAAAAAGAATCCAGGTTTTCCTATTTCATGTATATCTTATCATGAGAATAGAATTTTGTGTTTATCAAAACACATCAAAAAGTCACACCTTCCAACAAGTATTAGAAGGGTGTAAGCATACAGAATGGAAGGAAAATTGTGACTTTATGAAACATTCAGTGTAACATGTTTTTGTCACAGTTCAAGGAAATTTAATAGATTTTACATTTAAGCTTGGATCACTACTTAATTGGTATGAATACACACACACACTGCAGCTATATGTGCACACATATACACCTGTGTGTATACAAAAATATTTACTTTGTTACCAAAATTAAGTTCTTTATAGCAAAGTCAAAAATACTGAAGAAGGTAGGCATATTAATTTCTCTTTTGGAGAAAAGTAATAAACCCACTGTATGTCCTACATAAAGAACACTCTTTGCAAAGTACAACTCTGTATTGACATATTTCTGTATGAGTTAGAGTTAATAAATGTGTTGAAAATTCATAAATAAGTAAATATGGATCTGCTAAATCTCTGATGTAGAGGTTTTTGTGCCAAAGCATGACTATAACTAGCTGTAGTACAGAAAATACTTATACATTTAGATTATATATGCTACTCTCTAATATCTAACTATTACTAGTAGCAATATTTTAAAACATCGTTTTTGCTTTAATGTGTATGAATGTGAAGGGTAATTTTGGTGCATTTATTTTCTCTAAAAACACTTTGGCCAGAAAACAATTAAACGTGTATATTTGTCATGGTCCCTCAACATTCTCAATACAGTCTGCAAATTAAATCCATAACATTATAAAGTTACCAATCTCCAAAACCAACAACTTCTACAACTGTAAAATGTAACTGACAAAATATTGTATATGCTGGTATAAAAATATTAAGCTTCAAAACTATGCTTTATCTTAAATACTCTAAAATGCAAAATATTCCAGTTTAAAGCTAGAAGTTTGCCCTTAGCTCAATGTACACTGCTTAGCTATTATAGCATGTATAATACTGTACAAAGATATACACTATTGTTTGAAGACCCCTGAAATACAAAAGCACAACAAGGTATATTTAAGACAGCTTTTACAGGTCAAAGTCTGAACTTCTTTCTAATTATGGGTGGAAATCGGACCCATAATGTCAATTTTCTCTAACTGAAGTTTATTTTTCATTCTTATGGCAACTTCAGAAAGGGTAAAACAGCACCATCAATTCACTATGCAGTAATAGGCTTCTTTAAACCCAGTACAACAATCAACCCCTTAAGACATAGCTGAGTTTACTGTGTTGGAGCTAATTCTGTAAGTATTTATTCACATGAGTAGTCAGGCTGAAGTAAATGGGACTACTTGTGAGATTAATTCTTATTTTTAATAGGCATTTACAGCATATACCAGAAGTGTTAATTTCCTTATTGCTAAAAATTAGGAAATTATGATAAAATATTGGTGGGAAAGAAGGGAATTAGCAGTGCATGGGACATCAAATGTGGCAAGTGTCAAACTCTGGAGGATTTATTTTAGGCTTTTTTCCCTTTTCGAGTTCATTCTGTGAACACAGGAACAGCTTTTATATGGTTCAGATGGAATGGCTTTGCCATTAGATTTTTGCTTTCATGCTGCTGCCAATGCATAATGGGGTTATTTGCGTTGCTGAACTGGCCACAAGAGATACAACCTGATTCCAGTGTAAAATTTCCAGGTAAAAACCCATAAAGTTCCTGTTTTATGGAAGGGAGACCATAGTGCATTGAGTCCAGAAATATTTTCTCCAGAAGTCAGTTGTCCAATGCTGACAGAAAAATATTAAGGACAGACACTTCTTTATCCTGAGTGAAGGGCCTCTATTTGTCAATTCTCCAGGCACGTTCTACTAGAATGCCATTTAATTTTGCTGTATAGTCCAATGTCTTAAAAGATGGTACTTGATTACTTCTTGGGTAATTCTCTTCATTCTTCCCCAGCAGGAGGTGGTGGCTGGCACAGCTTGTATAATCTGGCAAAATGAAAAAGAGCCATCATATTAGTCTGGGAGTACTGTCTTTATTAAAATGGTCTGACGGAGGCAAAACAAACTAAATCTGAAGTTATATTTTGGTGATCCAGTTGCTACAAATGCAAGCTGCAAAGTCAGTCCTTTCTCTCCATCACTCAAACAAGCAGAAGCCAGTGACTTTTGTAACCTCAGCTCCACTTAGGACAGCTCTGCTCTCTACTTTGCCTTGCCCTCTCAAGGACTGCAGTACATATGCACAGCAATTTGCGGACCCAATTCCTATTGGCCAGCCACTACATGTTTTATTAACTGTTTATTTTTTTCTCTATTTGTACGTCTCCTACAAAATGCTCCCATTTGGTCTTGGGTTCCAGCAGACTAAGACAGACATCAGATGCACCACAAGTACATATGTCAGCCTTTGAATTTTGGAGAGAGAGACATTAACTGAAGTCAGATAGAGAAATTAAGGACTCAAGGTAACAGGTTCAATGAAAAAAGAGATCAATACAGTCTGAAATAGTTGTGCTGCCAGTGTTTGTCAGCTCTTCCATTTATGAAGACTCTGACATTTCTATTAAGTCCTTTATCACAGGTTGGCTTTTAACAAATGTTTGTAAAGTTATCATCACATTAATACACCTCTACCCCAATATAACGCTGTCCTCAGGAGCCAAAAAATCTTACCGTGTAATAGGTGAAACCATGTTATATCGAACTTGCTTTGATCCACCGGAGTGTGCAGCCCCGCCCCCCCGGAGCGCTGCTTTACCGTGTTATATCTGAATTCATGTTATATCGGGTCACGTTATATCAGGGTAGAGGTGTACCAAAAATAAAGGACAATTATTCTGACTTGAGGCTCACTATAGCAAGGATTTTTCTGTTCCATGAGAAAGGGTAGGGAAATGCCCATCGCTTTGCAGCATCTCCCCTCACACTGCAGCACTGTGACACAGTACTAAGAATGGTCTAATCTGGAGTCTACATATTTCCTGAGAGAAAGTGCATCATTGCAACAGGTAGAAAGAGATAATAAAAGGAAGAGACTAAGGAGTCTGGCAGAGCTGGGAGGAAGTGTGGCAGAATCCAAAATGAAGTGATCATTGCACATAAAGGAGTTAGATGTCAGGAGATTGTGACATTGACAAAGCCAGAGAGTAAGAAATAAAAATATGTTTAATGTGATTGAGTATTATGAAAGATGCTGATACCTACACTTTGTGGTTTTGTGGTACCTGAATTTTTGCAAGGAAGTTTGCAAACTTCCAAACCAAACTTCAAATATCTTTAGAATCACAGAAGATTAAAGTTGGAAGAGATCTCAGGAGGTCATCTAGTCCAACCCCCTGCTCAAAGCAGGATCAAACCCAGCTATATCATCCCAGCAAGGGCTTTGTCAAGCCGGGCCTTAAAAACCTCTAACGATGGAGATTCCACCACCTCCCTAGGTAACCCATTCCAGTGCTTCACCGCCCTCCTAGTGAAATATTTTTTCCTAATATCCAACCTAGACCTCCCCCACTGCAACTTGAGACCACTGCTCCTTGTTCTGTCATCTGCCACCACTGAGAACAGCCTAGCTCCATCCTCTTTGGAACCCCCCTTCAGGCAGTTGAAGGCTGCTATCAAATCCTCCCTCACTCTTTTCTGCAGACCAGTTTCCTCGGCCTCTTGTCATAAGTCATGTGCCTCAGCCCCCTAATCATTTTTGTTGCCCTCCGCTGGACTGTCTTCAATTTGTCCACATCCTTTCTGTAGTGGGGGGCCTCAACAGTGCCAAAGAGAGGGGAATAATCACTTCCCTCGATCTGCTGGCAATGCTCTTACTAATGCAGCCCAATATGCCGTTAGCCTTCCTGGCAAGAAAGGCACACTGCTGACTCATATCCAGCTTCTCATCCACTGTAATCCCCAGGTCATTTTCTGCAGAACTGCCGCTTAGCCAGTCAGTCTCCAGCCTGTAGCAGTACATGGGATTCTTCCGTCCTAAGTGCAGGACTCTGCACTTGTCCTTGTTGAACCTCATCAGATTTCTTTTAGCCCAATCCTCCAGTTTGTCTAGGTCACTCTGGACCCTATCCCTACCCTCCAGCATATCTAACTCTCCCCCCAGCTTAGTGTCATCTGTGAACTTGCTGAGGCTGCAACTCATCCCATCATCCAGATCATTAATGAAGATGTTGAACAAAACCGGCCCCAGAAGAGACCCTCCGGGGCACTCCGCTTGATACTGGCTGCCAACTAGACATCAAGCTGTTGATCACTACCCGTTGAGCCTGACGATCTAGCCAGCTTTCTATCCACCTTATAGTCCATTCATCTAATCCATACTTTTTTAACTTGCTGGCAAGAATACTGTGGGATACCGTATCAAAAGCTTTGCTAAATTCAAGATATGTCATGTCCACCACTTCCTCCATATCCACAAAGCCAGTTATCTCATCATAGAAGGCAATCAGAGTGGTCAGGCATGACTTGCCCTTGGTGAATCCATGCTGACTGTTCCTGATCACCTTCCTCTCCTCCAGGTGCTTCAAAATGGATTCCTTGAGGACCTGCTCCATGATTTTTCCAGGGACTCAGGTGAGGCTGACCAGTCTGTAGTTCCCCGGATTCTTCTTCTTCCCTTTGTTAAAGATGGGCACTATTATTTGCCTTTTTCTCTAAGGATTCATGGGTCGGACACTAGGTGGGTTCCGCCTTGCTGCCAGAAGCAATAAGAGGGAACTGAGAGAGGGTTGCGCCTGCTCTGCCCTTTCTGTCCTTGTAAAGGAGCACAATGTGGCACAGGTCACTAACATGGAACTAACCAACACCGCTATTCAAAAGGCTTTGATCTCACATGTTTGAGGTGCATGTGCACCCATGGTGGGATCCCTGCTGACACATATACTTGAAGCAGCAGCTCAGATACAATGCAGAGGAGATTAATTGTCAAGAAGTGATGCCTGGTTGCTCCATAAGTGATTTGTATAAGGAACTCATAAAGTAGTCTGTTCTCCTACTGGAGAAAAATTGGTGGAATCAGAGTTGCCAGAAAGAGGGGGGAAGCAGATGGTTCCTAAGAAGGAAGGGCTGGGGAATCCAGAAGATACTGTGTTAACTGGTTGGGAATGCAGAGACTTCCCCATGGTTAGACAGCTAAGGGGAAACAATGGCACACATTCCACATTAAAAAGCCTCTCATGCTCCAGTTTATGTAGTATGAATTTTAATGTTTCTATTTTGGGGAAAACAAAGATAAAACTTGCTAACACAAAATGATATAAATTCAGGAGATATTTCACACTACTGGTTTTACTTCCAAAGCTTTTAACACTTGGGTAACAAACTCCCCACCTTTGTAACTTATCAAATTGTGGTCAATTTCATTTTAATTGTTTTGGAGTTAAGCTCAAAAAAAGGAAAAAACACACACACACACACACACACACAGTTTTCTCTTTTAATTATTGATCAGAATCCTGAAGTCTCTCTCATATGAAGCTTTGTTGTTTTCCATTGTTTATGTTCTTAAATATTACATTGTTTCCTTACTGGAATTTTAACACCTCAGTGGGTCTATTATCTACATATATTCCTGTTTATGTATCTATACTATATCACTGTGTAATTATTATTCAACAACCGAATATTAGATTTTAATCAAACTGAGAGACTGTAAACAATAAGACAAACTTCAGAGTAAATTTTCAAAGTATTGCATGAAATTTTAATTCTGCAACTAGTTTACTGTAATTGGAGTTATGTGGTTTTAAACCTAAGTAATTCTCTGGATATTAAGAAGCCAAACTTTGTCCATAAGTACAGTGAAGTCAATTTGAGCTGTATGCTTGTGACTGGGAGAATGATTAGGCACAAACTAGACAAATCATGGTCTCGAACACAAACAACTGATTCTACTATTTAGTTACCTTGGGACTGATTGTGGTGTTCGGTCCCTCACTCCTAAATTCTTGGCAGTGTTCTGCACTCTTGCTCCCTGCAAGAAAGAAAAAAGATTTTGCTTCACACCAAGCTAATGCAAGTTTTAGTGTACCTACTGGGTGTATAATAGGCCAAGGATTAGATTTATCAATAAATAAACTTCACTATTGATGTCCTATGTAAATAATTATTTTCTTTTGAAGGCAACCAAGAAAAACACTTTCTAATAAAAGCTACTAAATATGATTTTATAAAGGTGCAGGAAAAGAGACACAGCTGCTCTGTTCTTTCAGCTAATAACTACTCTTTCACTAACGTAAAAGCAGATACAAACAAAGATCTTCACAAAAAAAGTTTAACATTTAAGTTGTGAAGAAGCTAACAACTACACTACTCTCACACTGCTGATTCAGTTTTCCTGGCATTCCTCGCTCTTCTGGAGTTCTCACTCTTCCACAATTCCCATCGCAATCAGTGTGTGTTCTGAGTAAATATTACAGGTTCCATCCCACACCCAAGAATCCTCCTTATGAGCAATTGTCTGTTTAAGCACAGAAAAGGATGGCCTGTGCTTAAGGCACTAGATGAGGACACGGTAGATATGGGTTCTATTCTTGGCTCTGACACAGTCTCCCTGTATAACCTTGGCCAAGTTACTTACTCTCTCCGTGTCTCAGTTCCCCATTCATAAGACAGGAATAATAATGCTTTCCTACCTGACAGGGATATTGTGACAATGCATTCATTTAAGCAGGAAAGCTGCTCAAATACTAAATTGATGAGCAACACAGACAAGTGGTGCATCAATGGAAATTCATTAACCTGACTTTCCAAAAACAGTCAGCAAACAATGGCAGATCTACTAGACTTATTATTATTGCTAATCAAAAAGAACAGCTCTAATAGACCTACTATTGCAATTTTTGTTTTCTGGTTTTTAAAGGAAGCAAAACCTATTCATTCTCTTTCTCTCTCTCTTTCCCCTTTTTTCCCCAGGTCAAATGCAAAACAAAATGAAGACAACAAATAACTGCACATCAAGATATAAATAGATTAATCTCATAATAATTAAAGTGAGAGAATATCAAATTTGTGTGGGATAGAGGTAAAGTTGTATCTAAAACAAGACATCTGTAGTGACAAACCGTGCAAAGGTATGGCTTGGCCACTGATTGGATTGAGTATTAGAGTGAGTAAATAACTTGCATTTTGGCTAAAATTTGGTACCTCAGTCCACTACCACAATAAAATCCCCAAAATACACAATAAAGGACTCAAACTAAAGATGGAATAGACTAAATAGTGGCAGGCAGCAGGTATTCACAATTAGAGTAAACAGACACATGCAACTTAAAAATCATTGTTTTGTTATCTATTTTTTAAGTTTAATGGTACTGAAGAAAAAAATAACCCACACTTATCTACTTAAACAACTCTAGAACAACTATGAAAAATTAAATTCACTAAATGGTTCATAAATAGCATTGCTTTCATGTTTTATAAAGTACAATATATTCTGAGAAAGCAAAAATATTGATTAAACTTTTAACATTAGATATTGCCAGAACACACATCATTGGTACATCTAATTTGAAAAATCCTGATGCCAATATCTCTATGACACATGAAATTCTACCGTCATTAATAAACCACTTTGAATTGGTTGACATTGGTATGTATATATCAAAGATAAATTGCTGATGGTCAAGATCGATGTGATTAACTTAACTGAATACCAGTGAATACATAATATATATGAGAATATATTAACATTAGTCATATGTAGATCCTGACTTTTAACACTGTAACTGCTTCCGAGGAAGAAAAATAACATTTTTATTTACATCACCCACTAGACAAATTAATCCTAATATCTAGCTAGCATAGTAAATCAGAAGTGTTGATTTCAAAGGATTCTGGTTTTATACATCCATCTAATATATTGTTTATTAGGAGAACAAATTTGACCTTACTTAAACCACCCCCACCAACAGGTTCATTTTTTCTCCTGGGGGCTGGGAATCAGGATTACTGATAGCTTGCTATGTGATCCTTCATCCTCCATTTTAGTACATCTACATCACTTGCAAGTTTATTTTTTATTCAAGAAATAATTTGCTTTTAATTTTTTCTGCACAGCTAATATTTTTAAACCAATAACAATCTGCATGTTGAAATTGCTAGTCCCATATTGGAGTAACAGCACAGTTAAAGGGCATTAGAACTCTTTGCTCTGTGAACCAATAGTGCCTGGGCTCTCATAGAAGATGACCTTTCTCTTTGGGTAGAGAAAGTTCCATCACGAGATCTGTAAATTGATTTATGAAGTGGTATTTCTATTGTCGTTAGGAAAAAAAAGACAGGCCCACTCTGCCAGGACACTTACATAAGAGTGGCCATACTGGGTCAGACCAAATGTCCAACTAGCCCAGTATCCAGTCTTCCAACAGTGGCCAATGCCAGTGCTTCAGAGGGAATGAACAGAACGGTAAATCATCAAGTAATCCATCCCCTGTCATCCACTCCCAGCTTCTGGCAATCAGAGGCTAGGGGACACTCAAAGTATGGTGTTACATCCTGAATCATCTTGGCTAATAGCCACTGATGGATTTATCCTCCATGAACTTATCTAGTTCTTTTTTTGAACCCCGTTCACAATACTCCCAGCAATGATTTTCACAGGTTGACACTTGTTTAAGGACGGCAAAAAGTGACCACGTTTTTGTGACATTCTGTACCCCAAAGCAATACCCTGGCACCCTCCTATTTACAATGGTGATATAATTATGTTTTGTGCAAAATACACCTTGTAAGGTATCATTCTAAAAGTATTGATCTGTTGAACATTAATATCCCATTGGAATATATGTGCTGTCATTGTATCTGAAGTTATGAATATTAACTATGTACCAGTATTTCAAATGTGTTTGCTCCTATAGTAACTTCCATAACGTAGTTTACATCCAGTCTAGCCAGCACATTGTGAATGGGCTATTTAAGCTAATGGCCCAATAAATGAACACAATGGGCCATGGCAAAAGCTTATCCTCACCTGATGGACTTTTCTGGGGACGTTCTATCCAGAATATGGGTAATGGCCCCTGCTATGACTCATCGAAACATGCAAGGGCATGTGACTGGAACATGTGATACTGGAGTCCATCTTTTGCCTGTACTTTTCCACTAGCTGTGCCTGGGGTTTTTCTTTGGGACAATGAAGTTCCCACCACATGGAAGAAGCTATAAAAGGGGGGAGTGACATCATCACTTGGCCTCACTTCTCCCACAACTCAACACCTGGAAACACTGTAGGAACAAAGTCTGAACTGGGGATATGGTCCCAGGCTGAAGGGGTTTCTAGCCTGAGTATGGCAGATTGTTTGTACCATCAGGGTGAGACACTGCTTGATTCAAATCCTGTCTAGTGTAGAGAACTTAGATTGCAATTTTGTTTTATTTCTTAGGTAACCAACTTTGATCTGTACACTATTACTTACAATCACTAAGAATCTATCTTTCTGTAGTTAATAAATCTGTTTTATATTTTTTTATCTAAAACAGTGTGTTGTTTGAAGTGCAAAGTGAAATCTGCTCAGGAACAGGGGCTGGTGCAGTGTCCTCTCCACACTAAGGGCGGGGCAAACTGGGTAATAAACTTACACTGGTTAGGCTTCTGACCAGGGCTAGATGGTACAGCTGTGGGGTCCTAGGCTAGGGAGCTGTGGAGGATTGGCTGGAGGCTCTCTATTGTTGGTTCATGAGTGGCGGGCAAAAGCACTCATGTAACTGCAATTGGGTGTGTCCATGCTTATATATGACTGTGCAAGTGCAAGACCTGGAGAGGATTGCAGCTTGTCAGAGCCTCACAGTGTGAGAGGGGGCCCAGATTGGTATGCCAGAGGGCTCAGCAGTATCCCAGTTCCAGGTTGCACTGCAGGGAAGTCTGTCACAGTTTTGAAAAAAAGTAGTTTACATTTGTGCCTATATAATCAACTGAGCACTAAATCTGTATCGCAATGTTATGGAAAATGCAATGTTATTGTATATCCACATTAAAGCAATGAAAAAATGTTACTCAGGGTAAGACAACGCACATAATGTTCCCAGGCTTTTCTGCCCACTTACCTTTTCAGTCTCCTTCTCCATATCTTCTTCCATGTGGACTCTATGCAAACTATGAGCTCATCCACAAGGCTTCTAACCTCTCCACATTTAAGTCTCTCTTGAAGACCCACTTTTGTCATGCTATTTACAGAGAATTAAGCTGACTTGTTTGTGTGTGTGTGTGTGTGTGTGTGTGTGTGTGTATGTGTATAGATCAGGGGTCAGCAACCTTTCAGAAGTGTTGTGCCGAGTCTTCATTTATTCACTCTATTTTAAGGTTTTGCCTGCCAGTAATACATTTTAACGTTTTTAGAAGGTCTCTTTCTACAAGTCTACAATATATAACTAAACTATTGTTGTATGTAAAGTGAATAAGGTTTTTAAAATGTTTAAGAAGCTTCATTTAAAATTAAATTAAAATGCAGAGCCCCCCGGGACCGGTGGCCAGGACTCGGGCAGTGCAAGTGCCAGTGAAAATCAGCTTGCGTGCTGCCTTTGGCATGCGTGCCATAGGTTGCCTACCCCTGGATAGATATACACACACACACACACGCACGCACGCATATAGCTTTTTGTTGTTCCTTTTGTCCTGTCCTCTGTTTACTTGTCTATTCTTAGATTGTCAAGTCAATTCCTTGGAGAAAAGAGCATCCTTCCTGAATGTTTGGAAAGTGGCTACCATGTAGTGATAAGAAAATTTTTAACAATAACCTCATATGATCAGTTATATCAACAGCTCAGCTCCCCTAACTATTACACATTCCAGGTGTTTGGGAATACTACTGAGGTCCCTGTTAAGGTTTTGTATTAGAATTCAATCTTGACAACTTTGGAGTATATATTGCTTTTGGGGATGTGACTGGAGATGAAAATGAAAGCTTTATGGAGTGTTTGAGTGTGTTATTAACAGAGCTGTAGGCAATATGAATGTGGAAAGGAATGCACAAGTCTTTCTCCTTAACTTTTTTCCATGCTTTTAAGGTTTTGGGTTATGTCCTGATGCAACCTTAACAGCCATTAAATGTAGTTTTTGTTCGTTAATTGCCTAGTTTTTAATACAGCTTTGTGTATTTCAGTAGATAGTGCCCCAAAAGTCATGGAGAAAGGAAACTGTACCTGCCTGGGAATCAGAGGAATAAACCACGCTGCTGAAGCCACTCAACTATGTTGACCCTCCTGAAGGGTATGAGAGGCTATGATGTATCTCAGTAAATTTTTCGTATCTAAAATATTTCATCCCCATTTAAAAGTTACTGAAAGCAAGTACACCAAGAGCAACCCTCCATATTTAGCAGTGACAACATAATTGTCAGCTGGAGGGAAACTCTGTGAAGGAATCTGTGTCACCTTTCCCTTTCTGAAACATTCCATAGCCTCTCATGGACTACTGGACATTGGATACAGCCGTGAGGGGCTGCAGCAGCAGGGTGCATACCTGCATTCCAGCATCAAGTCTGTCTTTTGCACTCCTCCTTCCTCTCGGTGCCCCCCCCCTTGCAAGTATGAAGCATACACCTCAATGTTCAATCCTGCCAACATGCAACACCTGTAAGTGTCACAGCTTGTCAACACCAAGAATGGAACCCTTCCAGAGCTAAAAGCATAAGTCCTTACAGCTTGTGCTATAGAGATAGGTTCTCAAGCAAAGAGCTGTCACAGACTCCTCTCCTCTGTGTATTAGACACATGCAATGTTGGAGTATTAAAACAGCGTGTGAGGGTGATAGGATTTGCATTAGCAAAAACCCCTTTAGACACCTGTTTTTTTGTGAGTTCTAATTCTGTCAGGAGTAAGCCCAAGTGTTAGACTCTATTATTTGCGTTCACAGATTTTCATGCTTGAACAGTGTAAAAGCAGGTGGTTGTTCAGTAATTTATACATTTAAAATTATTGTAGACTGGATTAACTAATGAAAAGCAGAAGTCAATTAATTTGGATGCATTGGTGGATTCCAACTCATCCCTATAATACTACCTGCAATAAACAGTGCTCTGATCCTCAGTTCTTACAGTACAAGCATTTGTGGACTTTGAATTATAAATGATGGGGCAATTGCACTGAAAACTGTGTTCCAACGGTACAGCCCAGACAATTAATTATGACATTTGTGTTACATATGATTATAGCCCTATTTAATTTAATAGGAAAAAAATCCACTTCCTGAGGTTGCCCTATTTAAGCAGGTTTCCTCCATTATCCACTTTGGATGCCCTCAGATGTGTTGGGGTTTGTCTATATGGTTCCAGCAAACTCACTGGAGGGGTGTGATTTGTAAAACACTCTAACATGCTGCACTCTGTGTAGATCCTCTTGGTGTGCTCTAAAAGGTACCTAGTTCACATTCAGGGTCTAATCTAACAGTTTGTCTACATGGTGGGTAATGCACACTACAGGAGCGTGATTTCTAAAGCTCACTAATGTGTTGCAAATTAATTGGGCCACATAGACCCTGCTAGTGTGTATTACAAGTTCCCCTAGTGCAGGGGTAGGCAACCTGCGGCACTCGTGCCGAATGCGGCACGCGAGCTGATATTCAGTGGCACTCATACTGCCCAGGTCCTGGCCACCTGTCTGGGGGGCTTTGCATTTTAATTTAATTTTAGATGAAGCTTCTTAAACATTTTAAAAACCTTATTTACTTTACATACAACAATAGTTTAGTTATATATTATAGACTTATAGAAAGAGACCTTCTAAAAGCTTGAAAATGTATTACTGGCAGGCGAAACCTTAAATTAGAGTGAATAAATGGAGACTAGGCACACCACTTCTGAAAGGTTGATGACCCCTGCCCTGGTGCATTTTAATATAGTGCTGGTTCCATTATTAAATTATGGTGTGTGCATGTAATATATGGTTAAAACTAATAAAACAAAATAAAATGGAGACAGGAGCCAGATTATATTAAGTAAAGTCAAATAACATATATAGCTTTAGGATGAAATTCAGCCCTGTGCAGAATGATTGCACAAGGCCTTTCATACTACTCAAACCCCACTTGCTCTAAATCCTTAATATAGAGTGCAGAGAGCCTTCCACACCCTCTGCATGGTGATACATTTCACCCTTAGTTTGTGTTTGTATTTTCTTAGTTTGAGTTGAATTACAAGATTCTCTGAAGATACATTAAATGGCACAGGGTATATTGTACCCACTATGCAACTAAAACATTTATGAATATCTGACTAAAATACTTCTATAGTGCGTGTATTTAAAACAATTATTCTTGTTCCCCTCCCCCTCAAAAAATCTAGTGTCTTGCTAAATCTACAGTAACTCCTCACTGAAAGTCGTCCCGGTTAACATTGTTCCGTTATTAGGTTGCTGATATATTAGAGAACATTCTCGTTTAAAGTTGCACAATGTTCCATTATAAGGTTGTTTGGCTTGCCCTGCTCTGCCCGACCGGCATTCCAGCCAGGGAGTGGGCAAACCCCCAACCCCACTTACCAGCAGGAGTGCTAGGCGGGTGGAATGGGGCAAGCCCCAATGCCCCAACCCAGCTACGCCCCGCCTCAACCAAGCTTCACAATCATCATTGCTGCGTACAGTATTAAATGGTTTGTTTAAAATTATTTAAAACTTATACTGTATATGTATATAATGTCTTTTGTCTGGCGAAATTTTTTTCCTGGAACCCAACCTCCCCTATTTACATTAATTCTTATGGGGAAATTGGATTCGCTTAACATTGTTTCGCTTAAAGTCACATTTTTCAGGAACATAACTACAACATTAACTGAGGAGTTACTGCACTCGTTATTTCCTCCAAAATATTTATTCATTTACCTCCATAACATGTATTCATTTCCTCCCATCCCTATCATTAAAAAGCTTTTTTAGGCCTTGGTCATCTCTCATTACACTATTGTAGCCAATTTTTCTTTCAGTAGATTACCTTTTACCCTCCAGCCTATTAGAAAAACAGCAGTACAGCCATGCCAGAGGAATAGCCTGCATTGGGCACTGGCTCCTGTGAGTGGTGGCCTGACATGCTGCTGCTTTCACCGTTGTGGTTCCTGGTAGAGCCCTCCAGCTCCGTGGATACTGATTCATATCCACGGATATCTGCATCCGTGATATACGGAGGGCCCTAACCATCATGATCATCTAATCTGACCTCCTGCACATTGTAGCCCACAGAACATCACCCACTCACTCCTGTAATAGAGCCCTAACCTCTGGCCAAGTTACTGAAGTCCTCAAATCATGGTTTAAAGACTTCAAGTTTCCCATCTTTTCATGTGCTGTATATTTATTCCTGCTTACTGTATTTTCCATTCCATGCAGCTGATGAAGTGGCTTATATCCCATGAAAGCTTATGCCCAAATAAATGTGGCACCTTAGAGACTAACAAAAGACTCCGTTGTTTTTAGAGAATTAATGATTTATACTAGTTTAAACCTGCAAGTGATCCATGCCCCATGCTGCAGAGCACGGCTTCTCAATATTTTTCTTTCTGAGGGCCCCCCCACAACGTGCTATAAAAACCTCCACAGCCCAGCTGTGCCACAGCAACTGTTTTTCTGCGTATAAAAGCTAGGGCCAGCATTAAGGGGTAGCAAACAGGGCAATTGCCCTGGGTCCCACACCACAGGGGGCACCACAAAGCTTAGTTGCTCAGTCTTCGGCTTCAGCCCCAGGTGGTGGAGCTCAGTGCCCCCACACTGCAGTCCTGTGTGGCGGGGCTTAGGCTTTCTGCCCTGTGTTCTAGCGAGTCTAATGCTGGCCATGTTTGGTGGACCCCCTGAAACATGCTTGTGGCCCCCCCAGGGGGCCCCGGACCCCTGCTTGAGAACCACTGCTGCAGAGGAAGGCAAAACTCCCTCAGGGTCTCTGCCAATCATAGAATCATAGGAGATTAGGGTTGGAAGAGACTTCAGTAGGTCATCTAGTCCAATCCCCTGCTCAAAGCAGGACCAACCTCAACTAGATCATCCCAGGCAGGGCTTTGTCAAGCCTGACCTTAAAAACCTCTATGGATAGAGATTCCACCACCTTCCTAGGTAACCCATTCCAGTGCTTCACCACCCTCCTAGTGAAATAGTTTTTCCTAATATCCAACCTAGACCTCCCCCACTGCAACTTGACACCATTGCTCCTTGTTCTGTCATCTGCCACCACTGAGAACAGCCCAGCTCCATCCTCTTTGAAAACCCCCTTCAGGTAGTTGAAGACTGCTATCAAATCCCCCATCACTCTTCTGCAGACCAAATAAGACCAGTTCCCTCAGCCTCTCCTCATAAGTCATGTGCCCCAGCCACCTAATCATTTTCATTGCCCTCTGCTGGACTCTCTCCAATTTGTCCACATCCTTTCTGTAGTAGGAGGCCCAAACTGGATGAAATACTCCAGATGTGGCCTCACTAATGCTGAATAGAGGGGAATAATCACTTTCCTCGATCTGCTGGCAATGATCCTACTAATGCAGCCCAATATACTGTTAGCAAGAAGGGCACACTGTTGACTCGTATCCAGCTTCTCATCCTCTGTAATCCCCAGGTCCTTTTCTACAGAACTGCTGCTTAGCCAATCTGCCAATTGCCAGTCTGACCCGTGATAAAATTCCTTCCATACCCCAAATATAGCAATCAGTTTGACCCTGAGCATGTGGGCAAGACTCATCAGGAAAGAATTTTCTGCAGTAACCCAGAGCCCTCCCCATCTAGTGTTCTGTCTCTGGCTACTGGGGATTTTTGCTACTGGCAATCACAGATAGGGCACATGCCATTGTAGGTAGCCCATCATACCATCCCCTCCATAAACTTATCAAGCTCATTCGTGAGGCCAGTTAGGTTTTTTGCCCCACTGCTCCCCTGGGAAGGCTGTTCCAGAACTTCACTCCTTTGATGGTTAGAAATCTTTGCCTAATTTTGAGCCTAGACTTGTGGATGGCCAGTTTATATCCATTTGTTCTTGTGTCCACATTGGCACTTAACTTAAATAACTCCTTTCCCTCCCTGGTTCTTATTCCTTTGATGTGTTTATAGACAGTAATCATATCTCCCCTCAGCCTTCTTTTGGTTAGGCTAAACAAGCCAAGCTCTTTAAGTCATCTCTAATAAGGTAGATTTTCCACTCTTTGGATCATCCTAGTAGCCCTTCTCTGCACTTGTTCCAGTTTGAATTCATCTTTCTTAAACATGGGAGACCAGAATTGCACACAGTATTCCAGATGAAGTCTTACCAGTGCCTTGTATAATTGTACTAACACTTTCCTGTCTCTACTGGAAATACCTCAACAGATGCACCCTAGGACTGCATTATCCTTTTTCATGGCCACATCACATTGACAGCTCATAGTCATCCTGTGATCAACCAATATACCCAAGTATTTCTCCTCCTCTGTCTCTTCAGACTGATAAGTCCCCAGCGTATAGCAAAAATTCTATTGTTATTAGTCCCTAAATGCATGACCTTGCACTGTGCACTATTAAATTTCATCCCATTTCTATTACTCCAGTTTACAAGGTCATCCAGATCTTCTTGAATGATATTCCGGTCCTCCTCCATATTGGCTATACCTCCCAACTTTGTGTCATCCACAAATTTTATTAGCACACTTTGTGCCAAGGTCGGTAGTAAAAATGTTAAATAAGATTGGTCCCAAGACCGATTCCTGAGGAACTCCACTAGTAACCTCCCTCCAGCCTGACAGTTCACCTTTTAGTATGACCCATTGTAGTCTCCCCTTTAACTAGACCCTTATCCACCTTTCAATTCTGATATTAATCCCCATTTCTCCAATTTAACAAATAATTTCCCATGTGGAACTGTATCAAATGCCTCACTGAAATCCAGGTAGATTAGATCTACTGCATTTCCTTTATCTAAAAAAAGTCAGACCATTCTCAAATTATCTTGCAACTAATTTAAGGAGACAGACAGTTTTTTGATATTATAATTACCTAATTCACTATCGCTCTTGAGAAAAATGACTAGTTAATTCATTTTTTGGCTGAACACATGAAATTCCTACAGAGAAATGTTAACATTCTGAAGCATAAGGCTGGCCTACCTGTTTGCGCATCACATCTGTAGCTTGCATAATATAGCGAGGAGGTAGTCCGTGGCTCCGAGCAAGAATTATAGCCTGCTCCAGAGTGACACTCAGAGTGCAGCTGCAGTGAGAGACAGAATTAAGTCAGGTATCTGTTGTCATTACATCTCCTAAACAGTTACTGGTTGCTCAAAGAATATAGATCGGAATCCAAAAACATATATCTAAGTTCTTATATAGACAGAAATGTTCCTTAAAAATCTGCAGAAAGCAACATAAATGTACAATGATACAGCTACATACTAGTGCAGGCAAGAAACACACTCATCCTGGAAGTTACTTAAGAACATAAGAATGGCCCTACTGGGTCAGACCAAAGGTCCATCTAGCCAAGCATCCTGCCCTCTGACAGTGGCCAGCGCCAGGTGTCCCAGAGAGAATAAACAGAACAGGAAATCACAAAACATCCCTCCCTCCTGTTGTTCCTTCTCAGCTTCTGGGCAAACAGAGGCCAGGGACACCTGCCCCTCCTGGCAGCTACAGATAATAGACCTACCCTCCATCCATGAATTTATCTAATTCTTTTTTTTACCCCTGTTATGGGTCTTTCACAAACACACATCCTCTACCACAGGTTGACAGGTTGACTGTGTGTGTTGTGTGAAAATTTTTTTTTTGTTTTTTTTAAATCTGCTTTAATTTTTTTTTTTGACCCTGACCCTAGTTCTTGTGTTATGAGTAGTACAAACATTCATTATCTTTCTACTCTACACCAGTCATTCAATTTATCCATATCAACTCCTAATTTCTCCTCCCCTTATTAATCTCTCCTCTCTCTCTCCATACCTCTGTCTGTTTCATACCCCTTTTTCTTTTTTTTTTTTTCTTTTTTTTCATTCCAATATATCTTTTTTGAGGGGGGTTGACATCACACACAGTATTCAAGCACACATGATGTGGGATGGATATAACATATATATATCTCTGTTTATTTATCTATTGTCCTATTATTTCTTCCTTATTTTCTATTCCCAGCATTCTGTTCCTGATTTTTCTGATCCATTTTTGGACAACTATCCATTTTTCACTATCCACAATGACTTGACTTTCTTCTCTCTTTCTTGACTTAGACTTTTTCATTTTATATTTACATTATTAATTGTACATTTTTATGCCTTCCAATGTGCATTACTACATTACATCTTATATTTTTTCATCTGCCATTTTGTTGCCCCAGTGTCCTTTTTTGTTCTTCGTATCTCTCTGCCTTTCTTCGCAATCTGGGTCTTTCTTATCTTTATTTTCTTTCTTTGTATCATTTGCAAATTTTTTTCATTTTTTTTTCTCTTTTTTTAATATTTAGATGAATTTTGAATAGGACTGGTTCTCTCTCCTGGGGACTTACCCTCTCTTTACCTTTCTACCATTCTGTTACCTAAACTTTTACCAGTTACCCCTCCCTTTTTTTCCTTAACCAGTTCCCAATGCAGCTTGAGAGCCTTTGGCTTTATTGTGGACCTTAGGGAGCTTTCTTTGGGGCTTTACACACTATATCAACCACTGTATCCCCTTGGTCCACATGTCCACCTCCTCCCTGGTTTTTGACCCATAATTCCTGATGATTTCCCTCCAGATTTTCCTCCCATTGAAACCTCCTGATTATGTGTTCAATTATTTATGTTCCAAATATTTTTGTAATATATGTCTATTGTTATTAGTTCTTTATTACAGTTTAGGCAGTTTAGTGTTACATGCTGTGGATTGCTTAATAGCCCTTAATTGCTTCCCTTTTCAGTTGGCTCTTTTTTCTGTCAGGGCCTCACATTAGCTGGTACTAGTCATGATTTACTTGATAGTTTTTAGTCTACAGTTAATTTTCTTGGTTTCAGTTATCTGGTCTCTTTGAACTTCTTCTTGACTTAAGAACTCTGGGTGGTGGTCCCATGGTCTGGTCCACTCCCACAGCTCATCACACCAGAGAAGAATGGCTCAGAACTCCAAAGAATGAAGACCAAAGCATGAAGACCAAAGTTAGTTTTTCATTTATCCACTTGTAGCATCTCCCTGCTGTTTTGCAGGCTCTGTCTCATTGATTTCGCCTTCCTGCTTTTTGTTGTTTTTGCTTCCCTTTTTTTTTACTTTTAAAATTTGGCTTTTTGCTTTTTTTTTCTCTTTTACTTGTATTTTTTTTTTTTTTTTTTTTTTTTCCTTATTTTTTCTTTTCTTTTTTTTAAAGGTATTTTTCATTTTTTCTATTTTCCTTTTTCCTTTACTTTTTTTTTTTTTTGTTTTTTTTTTTGCTCACTGCTTTTTTTTTCTTTCTTTTTTTTTTTTATTTTGGGTTTTTGTTTTTACTCTTACTTTTTTTTTTGTTTTATATATTTTTTTTTTTTTTTGATTATGTTTCCTTTAATTTCTGTTTTTTGCAGCTTGCAGAGATTTCACTTTTGGCACTGTAGCCTTTAATTTTTCTTTAATTAACCTCCTCATTTTTTTTAGTAGTTTGTTCCATTATTAAATATAACAGTATTGTGGATTGGTATAAGCAGTTTTCCTGCCAAATTGATTTATCTTATGGTCACTATGGGTCACTATATTACTCAGACCACACTATTCCTCACCTCTTCCAGCAGGTCTGTGTTTCACTTAGGGTCTAAAGCAGTCAAAACAGGTCCTCTGTGTGTGGTTCTGCAGTCATTGGTGGGAGAGCAGTCATTTAAGGTGTCAATTGAATATCCATTATTATTATATTATTGAGGGTTTTATATTTAGACCCTAATATATTTAATTTCTCTTTTATTTTATTATTCACCATTTTTATTTATTATTATTATTTACTTCTCTCTCATTGATTTCTTTCTATTTCACCATCTCCATTCTGAAACTTGGGGGGACACCACTGATTTATGAATATCTCTGTGGAATTATTTGACCATGGAGATTCTATGGTACAGTTTGATCTATTTATTATTTTTTCATTTGATTTTTTTCTTATTTTTCTGATATGCTTTTTTCATTTTTCTCACTTTTTCTTCTTTCATTTTCTTTCTTCCTTCACTTCTACTGTCCCCCATTGATTACAACCATCCCATTTCTTCTCCGATATGATTATTATTTGTACACATTCCCATCCCTATATTATCAACATCCACCCTTATTATTATTATATTAATTTATTCATATTTATTATATTTAGTCCCACAAACATGTATATATATACATTATTTTATAATTACTACTGGTATGTATTTTTTTATTTGACTGTTTCTTGACTTTTTCTGCCTTTTTTTATTAACTTCTTTAACTCAGTCTTTTTCTTTATTTCACTGTTTCCATCCTCACTACTGCATGTTCCCTATTTTTTTCCATCCCCTCATCCTCCCTACTCCTCAGTCCTTTTCTTTATTTCCTTACTTTTCAGCAGCTCTACCAGGACTGTGTTTTTCCACACTTTTTTACTTTCAGGCCCCCCCTCCTTTCCAAATTTTTTTTTCCTTTTTTGTTTTCTTCATCCAGTCCCTCATTTCCATTTAAGCCCTCCCATTTCCTGTATAGGCTCCTTCCTGTCTCATCATCCCATCATTGCATCCATGCATTGAAACCCTGCCTTTTTGCCTGTGGTCCTGCTTCCCCATCATGCATGCCCTTGCTTCTTCAGAGAATGCTCCTATGGTCCTCCTGAATGCCTAAGCAGAGGGAGCATGCAGGGAGGTCTCTCTATCTACCTGGTCCTATGCTTCCTCTCACTCAGTACCTCTCCTATCTCCTATCCCACCCTATGTCTCCCAGCACTACCATTGCCTCTACCTCACTGCCTCTCCAGATCTGCAACCTTTATCCCAGGAAGGTTCTCCATGCCATCACAAATCCTGCACAGTCACCAACCATGACTCGAATTGGATATCCTGGAGGATTATCTCACAGATCTATATCTCTAATGATATCGAATTGGATATCACTAACTATTACTTCCTTCTATCTTTCTCCCTGCTCCAGGTGTCCTGGGACCTTTTCTGATGTTCCTAACAACATCATCTGGGACCTAACTATGACACTGCTGGATTCCAGACCGGGGATCTGTTCCTTCTGTCTACTCCACAGTCTGTGACTCAACTATCAGTCTGGTCTCCTCTCCCCTCCCATATGTCTCTCCTACTCTAGTCTGGTCTCCCTCTCTGTCAGGTCTCTCCCTCCTCTGGCTCCATGTCACTAATGCTTCTGGTCTACCTATCCCTGGCCTTCTAATCCTTTAGGCTGACCTACACTAGGGCACTGTAAACTGGTTCATGTCTGGTCCCCACAGTATCTGCTTGTGGTGTCAGAGTGCTTCCACTTCACTGGTACTGGTGGCTCTGGGCCTCACCAGGGTAGCCTCTCACTTAAGAGACCCAGGGGTGGGGCCACTGGCCCCAAGCTCCCCCCCATCCCTCCCCTCCTCACTTCCCACTGGGGGCAGGGCAGCTGACATGGCTCCCCCCCAGATCCCCCCCACCAGCCCACCAGCCTCCTCCACACAGATCAGCCTGCACAGAGCTCCCCTGAGCTGACCTGTCCAGCCTCCCCTCCCCACTCTCAGCCAGCAAGGGCTCCAGCAGGGGCTCTGAGCACCCCCCAGCAAGGGCACCTGGTGACAATAAAGCAAGGGGTAGCAGCAAGCCTGGTTCTGTAAGAGAGTTTCTGAAGCAAGCAGCAAATACCTATAGGCTGAGACACGGCAGCATACAGAAGTGGTGAATAAATACTTGCATACTCAAATACACACACAAAAACACTTCAACCTCCCTGGCCACACAATAGCAGATCTTAAGGTGGCCATCCTGCAGCAAAAAAACTTTAGAACCAGACTTCAAAGAGAAACTGCTGAGCTCCAGTTCATCTGCAAATTTGACACCATCAGCTCAGGACTAAACAAAGACTGTGAATGGCTTGCCAATTACAGAACCAGTTTCTCCTCCCTTGGTTTTCACACCTCAACTGCTAGAACAGGGCCTCATCCTCCCTGATTGATCTAACCTCGTTATCTCTAGCTTGCTTCTTGCTTGCTTATATATACCTGCCCCTGGAAATTTCCACTACTTGCATCCGAAGAAGTGGGTATTCACCCACGAAAGCTCATGCTACAAAACGTCTGTTAGTCTATAAGGTGCCACAGGATTCTTTGCTGCTGGTTCCGATAGGGAGATCCACATCTGGTGTCCGGTCAGCTGCGCCATTCCTGGCAGGGAGTGGAGAGCTCTGTGGGGGCAAGCTGGGCTCCCAGAGGGGAGATCTGTACCCGGAATCTAGTCAGCTACCGTGCTCCTGGTGGGGAGCTGAGAGCCCAGGTGGCAGCCCGGATTGGAGTGGGGAGCTAGGGTGGCATCCTGGCTGCGGGGACCCTGGAGGGACAGCAGGGCTCCCCAGGGGGAACCCTGGAGGCAGCCTGAGTCGGGAACGTGGGTGGAAACCCAGCTTGGAGCAGAGACCAGGCAGCAGTCTGGCTGGGGAGCCCGAAGCTGGCTTTCTTGTCACTTTCATGACTCCAGTGGAGCCGTGAAATTGACAAGAATGAGAGCCAATAGCTGTACGTTATGCAGTGTCAACAGGGACACTGTCACCCTAACTACACTGACATAAGCTCTACGCCTCTCATGGATGTAGAGTTATTAGGCTAATGTTGTAGGGCACTTACATCAACAGGAGCAAGGCTGTAATGTACACATTGACTTAATAGACATAAGGTCTACGTAAGCTGCCTTATGTCAACCTAATGCTGTAGTGTAGACCAGGCCCCTCCTGTGTGCAAAACAGACATATTTTTGGACACATTACAATGAGAGGGAACCCTGCACAGGTTACAGCTTTGAGAAATGTAATTGCAAAGGTTAACAATTCTTTTGGCCCAGGTCATTTCTAAACGTGCTTTGATGTTATTTAATCTATGCAGCTTCAGAGAGACTTTTTCACTTCATTCAGGAGAGGAGGACTTGGCCCTTAACTAGCAACTGGAGGCAACACTTCCCAAGTGTTTTTTTCTTTAATTTAAAATTAGCAGCCATGGTGATATCACACTTCACTATTGGCTGTATCTGTACAGTGCTCCTAAAAAAGACTGAGGGACACTACATAGTTTTCATAAATTAAGTTTATCAGCCCTGATCCTCCATTCTGTTCAGTGGAGTTACAATGGCATAGAACTAATGTCAAATGGGGAGATTGAGACCAAAAAGTGTGTGGCCCAGAGCAAGTCACTTCAGTGAGTCAGTGACTCCCAGCTTTGTGCTCATTCTTCCAGACCACATTGCCCAATACTTTTTTGGGAAGATGTAGTGATTAGAGGTGTCTTCAGTTTTGGGCCTAAATTCTGCTCTAGTTCAATCAAATGACAAAAAACCCCATGACTCAAGTGGGAGGAGGATCAAGTCCTTTGCTACCTTATTCAGTTATATCTCCTCATTTGACAAGCATGGGGAGTACATGTCAGAGTGAAAAGTCCTGCCCTGAAATCATTCTGGCAGCAACACCAGACAAAAAACTAGGGACAATCAACTTGGACACACCGGCTGACCTCATCTATTACGGTGAGACAAGGGTGGAAAGATGATTTCTCAGATAGCCAGGACAACAGCCATACAGGGCTTAGCAAATCAAAGTCAACTCCTTGAGCAAAGCCTATGTACTTCTTGGATAATGTAACACATACTGTTTGGCTGCACCACTTAATAGGTAGATAGCTGCAATCTGCACCAAATGAGTTCCTCAGTAATCTTTCAGTGTACCACCAAACAAAGCACATTGCAGTAATCAAATCTCTGCATCCAGCAAAATGCGTATATAAAATGTTTTCTCCTTCATAGACTTTTACAGTGTCTGTTCCCTAATATGTTAAAAAGCTAAAAAAAAGAATCCTCAGACACATAATTACAATTTGTTTTCTATACACCTTTGGTCAAATACTGACCAGAAGATTTTGCATGGCTTGTATTATGCACACTTCCATGGACAATATGTTTCAATCAAATAATCATCCTGCTAAGCAGAAGATCTGTAGGAGGAAAAATGTGTGCACTTAGCTGATGCACTCATCTAAAAAAAAGGTGATAAGTTTTAAATACCACTAAGTACATTTATGGGCTGTAAAAGTTTCAAATTAATAAGCTTAGAAAGGAGATACTGAATTCAATCTTTTTCTTTATTAATAGCTTTTTGTGCACAATTTAGAAACAGTGATTTCCTTCAATAATTAAATCAATTAAATTCCCTAGTTTCTTCTATACACTGACCTCAAAGTTAACATGAAGCAAGAATCTATTGATCTTTGGTGACCTATGTCATGATCTTTGATCTTATATGCTTTGGTTTAATACTGCATAACTATACTTTCTAAGCTCTGTTTCTGTTATGAAGAGCCTAATTGTCACAATGAGTAGCAAATTACTCCACGAGCACTCCTTTCAGTGTAATGAGACTACTCAATGTGGCAGAATCAAATCCCAAGTCATTTGTCTTCACAGAGAAATCGTATAGCTCCAGTGCATACACTCGAGTACAGTACTTCACATGTCTGTTTATTAAATTATCTATTACGTGAGTATCTGTTATGAGCAGAAGGAAAGATACCTGAGGTATTCCACATGTGAGAAACATAATTCAGTCAGAAATTCCCACATTAAGTTCACCTTGAAGAATTAGCTGTGGACAATGATCTGAGATGAAGCTATCCATCATCTGACAAATGCTGAAACAGCAATTCATTACAGAAATTCTGAGAAAACTGAGTGTGAGGGTACAAAACGCCTAAGTGGTCAAGCAGTTAAACCACCAAAGTGAGAAAAGTTAGGCCAAACAGAAAATAGCATCATGAAGAACAATGGTTCAGATTACTAAAGAGATTGGTAACTACTGGCATGTAACCCTGAAATGCACAGAGCCAAACTGAAGAGCTGACTTGCTTCTATATATCTGCAGCAAAAAAGTAATAATAATTCTAAGAGGTACGTTTTCATCACAGCATGGAGAATTAGCAGTGAAAATGACCTTAAATAGAATGGGAATGGTGCTAACTATCAATGTGCCTCTCTGAAAATGTAACCGTGCATCTAAGATTGAAAACTGATGCATACAAATATATTCTTTGGATATATTCATTGCTTCTTTTCAAAAGCACCAAGTCTCGTATTTGTTAAAATCTTTGGAACAATGTCATGACTTCATTTTAACACAGAATTTTATTAAAGTTAAAATTTACGATTGTGCATGATTTAGTTGTATTTGCTCTTGAGACACCAAAATGGCTTTGATGAATGGTTCCCATAAAAATAGAAATGACTTATTCATGTTATTTCTCAGATAATTGATGCATTAGTTCCTTATCAACCAGATAATAATGACTAAGGTTACATTTTAGTCACAGGTATTTTTAGTAAAAATTACGGACAGGTCATGGGCAGTAAACAAAAATTCACGGTCTGTGACCTGTCCATGATTTTTACTAGAAATACTCTTGACTAAAATATGGTGGGGGGGGGCACTGCCCGGGGGCCCCACGGGTACTAGGGGAGGGCAGCCCAGGCGCTGGGGGAAGGGGCGGGCAGCGGCGCATGGCCCAGACCCCCTGCTGGTGCTGGAGGAGGGTCAGGCAGCAGTTCCCGGCCAATGGGAGCTGCGAAGCCAGCACTCTGGGTGCAGGCAGTGCACTGAGCTGCCTGGCCACGCCTCTGCTTAGCAGCTGAGCGAGGGGGATGTTGCCACTTCCAGACAGCCCCCCAAGTGAGCGCCACCCAGAGCCCGCCTCACCCCGTCCTGTGCACCAAACCCCTGCCCTCTCCAACACCCAAATTCTGCTGCCCAAGACTGCCCCAGCAGCGGCCAGTGCGAATGGCACAGGGGCTGCCTGAGCTGCCCTTGAGCCAGGCGCACCGACCGCTGCAAAAGTCATGGAAAGTCACGGAATCAGTGACTTCCATTACAAACTCATAACCTTAATAATGACATAAAGTAACTAACTTATTACATATTACCAGCAATAAAGCTGGATAACTAGATAGTTAAATAGACACATTCTATATGATAGATATTATAAATAAACCATTTAATAACGTTTCACTGAGCTGATTCATTAATAAATCAGTATTTACACTTTGGTACTTTTTCACAATTATTTAAATTTAGTTTTCTGCCAGTCATGGCATATAATTTACATATGAATATTTGTTTTTATTTCAAATAATTGTGTTGTTTTCTGCTTGAATTACATTACACAAAATTTGTTTTGTGTAGTTAATGTTTTATAAGAAGCCGGCCAGCTGCCATGAAATGCTGCATATTCCTAACTGCAAAATGTTGCAAGCAAAATCAGCATGGCAGCCAAGTGCTGCTAAAAAAAACAAAAGAGGAGGGGTGGGAGAAAAAACACAACAAACATCAAAGAAAACTACCCACCAAGGATAGGTTAGAGAGCTAGGTATCTCAGCAACAAAGTTGTCAAGTAAAATAAAATGAACCAAATGCAAAACTAAACAAATGAACCTTGCATGTTGTTCTGAATAAATATGAAAAGCTGTCAGTTCCAGGTGTGAGGGATCTGCTCGGAGAATACGCTCCTTGTGGTCTTGAAAAATTAATACTAGGAACTTATGGCAGGAGTATCCCTGAATATATGGCATAAGGTATTCAGTGGCAAATGCACTATTGCCATATAAGGTCAGAGTCCAGCAAGGTTGAAGGGTTCCCAAGACCATTCAAGCCACACCCTTGGAATTTTACAGGGAGCCAAAGCAGCTATGCAAACCATAAGAACCACCCAGCTCAACGGTTAATAAGCAAGATTTATTTAAGGTTATAAAGCAACTCAGAACCATATATAACCACTGTATGCAACTGGTCCTTCAGCAGAAAAGAGACTAGATAAATCACAAGAAGAAAATGAAAGAAAAAAACTCTTTTTAGAGTTCACCCTAAACCCCACCCTAACATTCTGTCAATGGAAGCAAAAGTCCCAAATCCTCATACCTCAGAGTTTAAATGAACAAAAATCTGTTTCTTTCCTTTCTTCAGGTTAGAGAATCAGAAGCCCCAAATTCCCTTTCCTCAGCATTTAAACAAGACAGACTAACAAATCCCATGCAGGCAGCCTACTTCCCTCAACATAGTTTGGCTTTCCAGGTATACCCGGCCCAGAACATCCTCTTGCTACTCTTTTTATAAGTTCTAGCTGGTTTCCTGCAAAGTTAAGGAAGTTCAATTACTCCTAGCCCCTGCCTATTTCTCCTAGTCTCCCAGAAGAGTCCTACACCAGAATCATGGGTCTTCCTGACAATCCTGGGACCCAGGTGGGTGGTATGCCCAGTCATTATGTCTTCTATATAGCTGAAAAACAACATTGCAAACATCTTGTTGATCAAGCCTCCCTTAACAGAAAAGGTTGCATTACCTTTTCAATCATCAATATTTCCCAGCTCTGGGATTCATTTGTTTTTGGTTGAATGGCATGCTGCTTGTTTCCCATTTCTTACATTTGTATATATAGCCAACATTGCTTTTACAGTGCTCTTACTGAAAAAGATGAAATATTAAAATAACTCAGAAATGGACTATTCAATGACAGGTTATTTAATGTAATTTGTCACCACACAGGAAAAATCAACTGGTGTTTGTGTACAGTACCATCTGAGCTGCCACTCAGCATGTTGTATAGAAACATTACCTGAGTTAAAGGAATCTAAATAATAAAATCCATTCCCAGTTTTCAATTAGGGTTCTGGCTAGCTTATACTCAGAGCTTCATCATTAGTCTAACATCTCTTGAATAGGGATGATGAGATTAAACAAATTGGTGTAATATTTGGCACATCACTTACGGCTGTTGAGGATGTCAAAGTGAATTATATCCCGGTCACACGAATAAAGTATTTCAACAGGATGTACATTTGCTTAGTCTAATTAACTAAAACTCTAAAGCTGCTGCTCAGTGTTCAATTTTATGTCATTATTCTTTTGATAAATTTTGCATAGATACTATATGCTAACCATGCACACATTTGACCGCTTTTTAAAATATAGATATTTTAAGCATTTACTTGTTCTCATAAGACTTAAGTTAACTCTTATCCAGGAACTAATTTGCCAATATACTTATTAAATATGGCAATTAAAATGTTAGCATAAAGTTTTCTTTTTTCTTATCTGAAGTTTTTAAGATAGTTCTTTATAATTCCTAGTGATTGTACATTAATTTGTATTTATTTCTAATAATTATCTAAACAAGTGTACAGTAGACTAGAATCAACCTAAAATAAGAACATTACTTATTAGGGGTATTAAAGTAGAGTGTTGACACTCCTGCCTGTGGTTCTTGCTCCACTGTTATGTGAAGACATTACCAGATCTTTCGTTAGTTTCTAAGTCACACCCTGAAGGGAATGGTCCATGAGAACCGTCCTAGAGCCTAGACATATTTAAATACATTATTCAGGATGATGTAAGCATAAGTAAGCATCACGATTTTTAATTTACATATAGGAAAGTTTAAATATGCTGGCTGCAATCTTGGTTTTAAAAAACTGCCTTTCATCTCATTTGCTCATGCGCTGAAACTTTACTGAGCATGATTTTTTTTTCTTTCGAGGAGAGGATTGGACCAGTGCTTAGTACAGTTATTAGAAATGAAATAAGCAGGTAAGATACTAAACCAACCCTCCATTAACAAAAGAAAAAAAATGTAGTTACATGAAATATGGGGGGAAAAAAGTTGGCCATTCTGTTTGACACTAGTAGTAGGAAAAATTGAGTCATCATTTTAAAGGAATCCTATGAAGAGGTTTTTGAAGAACATGTTATTTCACCCTCCCATTGTTTCTGGTGAGAATACAGCTGTAGCAGGAAAAAGGGGGTAGAAAGCAATGGATATGCTTTGGTTTTAAAAAAATTTCATTAAAATTTGAAAGCAGAAGATAACCTCTAAAAAGAGTTAAAATATTATAATTGGCCTAGTGAAGAATTCTGAGACTCATGTTTGGTCCTTTATGGACTTTGTGGTTAAGTTCAGTTGCCTCAAGTGTTATTATCATCTTGTAAGCAGAGTCAGGTGCTGATCCATTCATGTTTAGCGCAACATCAGTATTAACTTTTTCAAGATATGTCCAATAATCTTGGTGTCTGAACGTCTCTGATTTCATTATGAAAATACAGTAGCTCTCACTGCTTCTTTCTGGAAGCTATTGTGTTTGTTGGTAATGCTACTGCATCATGGAATAATCAAAATCTGCCTTGCCAGGTATTTTCAAACTTCAGCTACCAGCTGAGTTCTTGCTTGCTGAAACAGGAGACATACATTTATAGACAGGAGACCAATCCTGGAGGATGTGTTTTGTAACCCAAGCTACTACTTCCACTCAGGAAGGCCTCAAACCTGATGCCTTTTGGTTTTTTTACTAGTGTATGTTGTTTTTCTTTAAACTGTTTCTTGGAGGGTGGGAGACTGGCTTCATCTTTCAAGAGAACAACTGCTAATTAGACTAGTCTCTGGCAGGGAAGACGACTCTGTTTCTGAAATAGATGAGAAACACATGATCACAAAGAAGATTTCTTACTGAGGAACAAGTTATTTCCTCATAAGAAATGGTCATTATGAGCATTTCATCTAAGAAAGGAAACTCCTTTCTTTCTAAAGCATGAAACAGTTATCACCATGAACTTGATAAATACCCTTGGAGCAAACAAAATGCAGAAGGGAAGGCCCTTGAGTTAAGTTTCAATTGAGGACTGCAAACCAGAGATACATTTCATGATAGAGTTGAATAGGTGTGTATATATAGTCATATTTCAGATCTAAATTGGAAAAAATGCCCTGATTTGTAGCCTTTAAGGTTTCTACCCTGGGACTTCAGTCCTGCATGTGTAGATTTGTTCAGGTTTTTAGTACAAACTTCTTTGGAGTTTGCTAGCTCCTGAAACAATGAACTGAGCCTCCGGGGTCCAACCTTCTGGACTACAGCAATGGCTCCAGGGCCCCTGGACACCATTTCCCAGCCTACGTAGGGTCCAGAGCAGGGATAGAGTAGTCAGGAAACTTCTACAAAAGCCAATAGGGAGTTTCTGATGGAGTGATTTATATAGACAATGTTCGAGCAGCCAGGGCTGGTCAGTCTCTCAGTTGGAGGGAAAAAAACAGCCTTGGAGACAGAAAAAGGGATTCATTTCAGTTTAGCTTTTGGACTGTTTGAGTTTGGAGCTGAGATTGGGGCAGCACAGCTTGGGGTCAACTCCCACTCCTGCACAAAGGGAGACTTTGAGCTATTGTGAGATTTAGAACATGATCATGAAGTGCCAGTCCTGTGGAGACCAGCGATCAGGAGGGCAGAGAAGCAGCCTGGTGCCAGCTACCTACAGCCAGCCAAGATCTCCAAATCCGTGAGTCATGAGAGGACCCTGCCCCACTCAGGGCTGAAGAGCCTGTCAGAGAACCCCTTTCTTTTTGTTTAAGCTGGCCAATATTCACAGCGCTCCAGCACTCATTGCAGGACTTCTCTTCAGTCTATCTGCCTGGAATGGTGCTAGAGAGGGAGCTGAGGGTCTGTTTACAGTGGTGAATGCAGGGAGAGGGAGCTGAGGGTCTGTGTACAGTGGTGAATGCAGGGAGGATTTGTTATATTATTGATATCATAGTGTTTTAGTTAATCTTAATCCTTTTCTTCCTTACAGAATTTGTTTCCTGTCCCTAGTAAAGCCCCCTGTGTTATATTGTTCTTTTGGAGCGTGGCATTTCATTGATTGGAGCTTGTAGTAATGTATTGTGTTGTTTGTGTACTGGGTTATAGTCCTTGTGAATTTCCCCAGGGACAGCACCTTTGTTTCCCAGGCACAGATTGGAGTCACTTTGGGTGAAGGCACCAGGCACCGAAATAAAAAACCCAGGACTCAACCCATGCCAGGGGCAGAGACAAGCCACTCCGATTAACAAGCACCAGGAAGGTTTGAGCCAAGCCTTGGGGAAGGGGCAACATTAAATTCAAAATTATCCTATTTTTTGTGAGAAATGAAACCTGTTGAAGATAATACTGCCCTTTTCTCTAATTTTTAACAGGAACGAGAGCATCCCTCCATACCAGAGATGCTATTTCCAGAAATAAAATTTGTGAACACTCCTCTCTGTTGGAAAAGGGGAGTGAAAATAAATTCAACTAAGAAAAACCAGAACAGGGATCTAGGACTCACTCATCTGTCAACTTTTGCCTTTTTTCAAAGCTATACAAATGCTTTTAGAAGCATCATAGATATCCTATAATTCTACCTCAAATTTAATGCTATTCTGTTAGTGGTTGGAAATTTTGCAGGTAGGCACTAGCTACAGAAGACCACCTTGAATACTGTTTGTATGCCAAGAAGTTGGACTTGTCAGGAAACAAAGAATAGAATTTTTAAAGGTTTGAATTGTCCTGTGCTTCTTGTCTGCTCAAGCTTAATAATGGTGTCAGGATAGTTCAAGAACAAACTTGACCACCATATACATTAGTCTGAACAGCATCTTCTTCAAATGAGTAGGAAAGAGTTTCATTTTTAAGTCCCTGGCAGATCAAATCAAGCTGTTATCCATTGGGAAACTGCAATCTAATTTATTTCATGTTGTAGAAGAATTCAGATTGTTCAATTTAATTTTTTTTCATCTCAAAATCAAAAGAACTTATACACAAGTTGATTCTAGATAGTTTGAAGGGGTCTATTGGATTTTTTTATACTGGTGTTTTCTGTAAGAAAGATTCAGATTCCTCCAAAGCCCTGAGTACTAGAGAAGAAATACTGTAGGAAACATGAGAGTTTGGTTCTGCAGATTGAAGTGAGGGAACTATATATCAACCCAGGCAGTTAAACATCTACATAATGCATAAAGGTGAAGGGAGCGAAGGGGAAAACACTGCGCTGGAGTCCTGTTTGGAACCATCCCACTCAGTCTGTTTTCATGCATTTCTCTGCACTTTTGAAATTATGTGCTAATCCAGAATGATGTTTCAACAGATGAAACATGAAAGAGAACTGCATATGACTAACATCATTCCTGATATGCATGTTAAAAGCGAAAAAAGCAAAAATGTGTAGAGTATAGAAAGGGAATATAAATAATAATAAATAACAAAAATAAATAAATATAGAAGGGGAATATAAATTAGAATTGTTATGGATTACTTGTTGGTTTTCAATGTGTTGTTTGTGCTATCTTTTAGGACAAGTTCCCACATCTCTATCTGCCTTTGAACTGTAACAACCACAGTATTAAACATTCTATTATCCTAAATATTTATATTATGAAGAAAAAAAAGTTTATTTCTGTCTCAGTGGATAATGAATCATAAAAATATATTAAAAATAAATGGAGATGGGGATAGTAAAATTGAAGGGGAAAACAGCAAATATTTAACAAAGAGAGAGCAGGAGTGAAATCAAAGTTTAGTTGACTACTCTTTGAAAGGACTGAGACACACAGGGACTAATTCTGCAATGCATGCACATGCTGGCATGTACTTACTCATGCAAGTAGTCCTGTTGAAGTCAACAGGATTACTTACAAGATCAAGTAGTTCAGCATGAGTAAGAGTTGAAGAACTGGGCCCCAAGAAAAGATCTTTGCAGCACAGTTTCATTGATTTCAGAAGTAAATTTCTCTAGTCAAACTTCTAAGAGAAAATTAATGTATAAAGGAGAATTGAGATGAGAACAACAAAAATATAGTTACAGTGGAGCTCTGCGTTGCTGTTTGGGAGAGCTGGGTTTGTTACCCATGAAAGGTGTGTTGCTCCCTGGACCTTCATGAGCTGGGCAGGCTTCAGGAGCGCAATCAACCTTTGGCAGAACCTGTCTCATCACTCAGCAGAAGATCTGCTAGCCTAAACCCTGTGGCTTAAAGGAGCAGCAATTAGATGCTTTAAAGAAGGAAATCAAATACAGAAAAAATAATAAAGAACAGAGGTATCTCCAGAAGATTCATAATGGTTGTAAAGGACACACTCTCCTTTCTATCCACCTGGAAATAGAAACTTATAAATAAACCCCAAAACTGCATTATTTGAATATTTTAAATCATTCATTTTAGTTTGTATTCCTACTAGTCTCCAAATTGAGTTCTGCAGCTGCTGCACCTAATTTTATTTTGGCATAGAAAGATCTAGGGTCTGTGAAGCACAGTCTGTCTCTTCCCTCTGGAGCAGGAACTGGCATGATGATTCAATATTTAAAAGTGCTTTTGATCATCTACATTTGTACAGACTGATTACAACTTCAAATAAAATGAATACAGGCAAAGAAACGCTAGTATCATTTACTGGAGGATAGTTAATTGGCAGGTAGAATTGCAATGTTTTAACTAAATGAAGTAAAATTTAGTAGACCATAACTAGTTATGATGAAAAAAGGCAAAATAAATCATAAAAACCTGATTCCTTAGAATCACATTAATTGTAATTCCTGATGTTGAATCTGCACAACAGATTCATTTGATGATAATTTATGGGGAGGTTGTAGACATATATGACAAAGGACAGTGAAGGTTAAAGGTACTTATTGCTCCCTGGTTCTTGTTCAGCTGATTGAAATATACTTGAAAAAGACTTCTGTCTGGAATAGATACTGTATTTCTAGCTCTAATGTCAATTGGCAAACATAAAAATCAAAGCAAAGTAATCACCAGCAATTCAAAATCCCCAATATTATCTTGGATACTGGAATGAAAATGTGAGCTCTTTCAAGCTGTTTTAGCCTAGTACAATGTAAAAAGCAATTTAACTTAGAACACAGAGAAATTAGAAACCAAAACATTGCTGAGACTGAGGAGGTTATAAGTGACAGTGACAGTACAGCCAAAGTCTGCAGTCCAGTGGTTTTCAAACTCTTCCATAGTGGGATGCCTTTTTCCATATTGAGACCCTGTCCCAGAACTTCCCTCCCATCTAGGCGGGATCTGGCTAGTACTCTCTCCCACCTTCCATTGAAAAGGAAGGGAAGGACAGGGTGGCCTCTCCCCTCTGACATCAGTTCAGGAGCTCCATGTTAAGAATGTATGCTCTAGTCTAGTAGTCAGTCAACAAAGTTTAACTAGAGAAAAGTAGGAAAGCCAGATTTTTATTCTACCAAATATAACCCGAGACACTAAATTCTGGCAGAGATGGGAATAATGGTTTGCTCAGCTCCCATTTCCCGAGAGTAGAAAAAAGGAGTGATCAGCACAGCATCTTGAACTCTGATACAGAGTCCTAGACTGAGACTCAGGTCAGGCCCCATTAAGGATCTAACTTTGGAAACCTGGTGAAAATAAGTTCCATGGGCCAAAATCTGGGGTTTGCATATTTAATGCAGACATGTGGAAACACGAACTAGAGTCTGTTACTGTCATCTTGTTCACCTTTAAACTGGTAAGAGGACCGATCCATTGAAGAAGGTTTCTCTCAAAGGGTAGCCTACCCACAGGGCTAACATACAATATTTTATTAGAAATGAGAATTCAGAACTCCATGTGTCTAAACAATCAGGTTTAGAAATAGAGGTCTCCTCTACAATTGCTTGCAAAGATTAAATCTCATTCTACCAGAACAGGGGCAAAAAACTTATCACTACTTTTTAGGCCACTATACTTCATGAGATATTTTATAATTTATGCATATGAATGGGCACTACTGCGGAGTGAATAATTCAAAGTGTACTATTTTTTCAAACAATTGTCTTTCTGTTCAAGGATGTCAAGTTTATGATTTTATCAAATACATCCCCATAATTTAAAGTTATATTCCCAATAATTCTGAATAATAATTCATGATCTGTAAGTTGTGCACTAGCTGTTCATTCTGCATATTTGAAATTCATGCTGCTTTGATTGGACATGTGGATCACATGGTATGTTTCTGCCCTCTGATTGAGCATAACTCAAAAAAACCTACCTACAACAAACAGATTTTTGACAAAATATTCACTTTTTCTAATTCAAATTTCATTTTCTGTGAGTATGCTACAATAGCCATTTAAAATTCACCATTTTTCAAATATTTCTGCTAGTAAACACTTTGTGTAGAATATTCTCAGGAAACTCACAAACCAAGTTAAAGTGAATTAATTAACCATTCAAATAAATATTCATGGTAATATGCCCATCTCTAATAAGCACCAGAAAGAGAATTATGCCCAAATAGAACCCTCTCTTTCTTCCACCTATGAAAGTCTTTGGATGTTTGGCTATAAAGATAAAGCATATGCACACAAACCCATAATTCTCAGGGAAACAGGTATCTAATATTCCTGTCAATAGGCCAGCCTGAATAATTCATGACCTTTCAATCCATTTTTAAGTACCACTTTTCTTACATAATATGTGCTGGACAAGGCTGAACTGTTTAAATCCCTGTTCATTCTAGAGATGACAATCTCTTTCACAGTAACATTTTAAAGGAAAAATCAAGGAAAAAGGCACATGGGAGACAGAAGATGCTGCTCCTCATCGGAGCAGTGGAGGGAAAAGAAGGAAAGAAATGCTGCTCATATTTCTATTGGTTGACTAGGAGATTTAGTTGGAGTTATAACTTGGAAAACGGGATTCTCTAAATCATCAAAAACGTCTTACTTGTAAAAATGATAAATCTGGATAAATTGCCAGAGTAAAGCATAAGGGCTTTATGGCCTTCTGAAAATGTCATGCTGATCCAGCTTATATAGTGTTCCCACATGCTAAAGGAAGGATAAACACAACCATCCTGCTCTGGTACAGGGGATGGTATTAAAAAATATCATCATCTCATATAACTGCCTAAAACAGAGTACTAGAGAGACAAGTGGATGTGGTAGACCTGAAGAAGGACCTGAAGAAGACCTCTGTGTGGCTTGAAAGCTTGTCTCTTTCACCAACAGAAGTTGGTCCAATAAAAGATATTACCTCACCCACCTTGTCTCTCTAAAACAGAGGACAGTATACTTCATGCCACATACACTTGTCTGCCAATAATGCAGTGTCATACAAATGTGCCGTCATACAACCCAGCTTTATCTGAGCTGATAAAGATGGCAAGTCTGTTTCATAACATGCACTTATTGATTGTTTCTCTGATACCTTGCTGACCTTTTTCAGCTTGTCATGCCTGATATTCTGCATTGGACTGGCACTATACTGTTTTTCCAAAGTTCTTTATAGAATGATGGACACTACGTAAAATTAAAAAGAAAGTTATTTTTGTTATAACCCAACAAATTTGTAATTGATGCTGCTCAAATGAAAATCTGCTAAGGATCAGAAATTAATAGTGTAAGGAGTTTGAAACAGTGAATCATGAGAATGAAAACACCATTTTTAAACTGACTGATAACTGGAATCTATAGTTTGTATCCTTATGTAAAAAAGGATCATGTTAGCATCAGCTTCTGGGTTGTATAAAGAACCATTACAGAATAGGTACCTAATGATTATTTTCCTCAGCTGTTATTCTTTCATGTTCACTGTAATATACACAAAGTTCTAACCCTACCCCACTGGTACTTACACATACTGTTTTCTTCGATGAATTTCACTAACATCCTGGTGACCTTTGTAAAATTGGTTATTTAGAAGTATGTTAAGGTCGCTGTAGTGAGGCGGCCTGGGTCCCAGCTGCGCCTGAGAGGGCCGAGCCAGAACGGACGCCACAGTGGGCGGAGCCACCGCCGCCTGTTCCTGCCCCCCGGAAGTCAAGGGGCGGGACAGGAATTATAAAGGCCCGGCCCCAGCGCTCAGTTGACTGCTGGCTGCCGGAGAGGACAGACGCTAGTGCTCCAGCTCCCGCTGGGCCGGGCCTGCCCTGTGCTCGCTACCCCGAGGAGGACTGGCCGAGCCTGCCCCGGGCTCGCTACCTGGAGGAGGACTGGCCGAGCCTGCCCTGTGCTCGCCGCCCAGAGGAGCTGCCTGAGCTTCCCCTCGCCCAGTATCCTGAGGAGCAGCCCGGCTTACCCAGTGCTCAGTACCCTGAGGAGCCCATGGTGTGGGACACTGCAGAAGACACCGGGGATACCCAGGTACCAATGGAGTGGGAGATTGGAAGTGGCCCAGGGGTAGCCGACCCTAGTCTGGCTGCAGCAGACCCCGAGCCAATGTCAGTGTGTTGCGGCCAGGATCCCCACTGACACAGCAGCTGACTGACTGCTGCTGTTAGGGCCCCGGGCTGGGACGCAGTGGAGTGGGTGGGCCTGCGTCCCCCCTGCCACCCCATTCCCGGGTGGCAGTCTCCCCCTCACATCAACGCTCAGGCGTAGGAGCCTGGACTTACCTTAGTCAACTGCTTGCTGCCCCGCCCTGCTCAAGGGCTTGGGCTTATGTACTGTACTGTTTGTGTGCTCAGCCCCTGCCTGAGGGTCTGAGCCCCTGAACTACTGTTTGTGTGCTCAGCCCCTGCCTGAGGGTCTGAGCCCCTGAACTACTGTTTGTTTGCTCAGCCCCTGCCCGAGGGTCTGAGCCCCTGAACTACTGTTTGTTTGCTCACTCAGCCCCTGCCTGAGGGTCTGAGCCCCTGAACTGCTATTTGTTCACTCAACGCCCTGCTGAAGGGTCTGGACCCTGACCTACTGGCTGTTTGTAGTGAGGCGCCCTGGGTCTCAGCTGCGCCTGAGAGGGCCGAGCCCCGACACCGGACGTCCACAGTCGCTCAGAGTTTAGTACAGTGCAGTATATAGCAAATCAATTGAAAATTCAAAATGTCAAGTGTCTGAGTTCATTTTCTGTAATCAAATTGGTCATGCCAAGTATTACCCCAGGATATAGTGCTTCTGGTTATTCTGGACCAGACCTACAGAATTTGAGTTTTTGAGATCCACTGCTACTAAGATTTCCTCCAGTGTATAAAATGAATACTAACTGTTAAAATGTCTTGCCTAGACTGGAGTTCAGTATAAAATACACAATATATTATGCAAATAGGAAACCTTCCTGGTCATGCTTTAGGAATGTTAATATTTCTGCCTTGTACTAATTTGTACGACGAATAATCTATTGCAGCTATACAGGCTAAAATTATATTGCTTATTTTGTCAATCACTGCAACTACTTTTATCTTCCAGAATCTCACCATGAATAATCTTTTAAGAGTCCATTAGATACACACTAATACACTCAGACAAACATGGAATAAAAATTATTCTCCAAACTGGATTGCAATGACTGACTAAAGCAAAGACAGGTGGATAAATTGCCATACCGATGAACTCCACTATTGCACATTAGGATGTGGCAAGCTCCAAGTCTGCTACAGAGTTCTGAAGAAACTGACAGCAATCCAACTCCAGAGGCACTGCAAGCAGTGTAAGCACAGGCCGCTGTGCGCTTGGATCGGATAAAAGACACTACCAGTCGGTAAAGTTCATCCAAAGAATTGAGGGGCCGCATCAGCTGCAAGCAAAGGAGAACAGAGAGATTTAGACAACATTTGCCATCAAGATGTATGTGAAGTTCTCTTCTGGGAGGATGACAACTAAATTGTTTCTGAGTTTAATGACTTCAGACTAGAACACATGAGCACTGCGGGCCAAACCCTGAGTCCAGCTGCTTTCAAAGCACATATTTGAAAGGGCACGCACAAGGCACACAAAGTATTGTGGCAATATTTAAGACCTTTTTTTTAAAATCGGTATCTGGGTATTTTCATTGAATGTATAATCCCCAGGCCCATCTCTACTGTGTTAGCCCTCTCCACCTGACTACACATGGGCAGGCCACCTTCTTCCAGGAGTATTTGCAAAGAAGGAATAATGCAGTGAAAGAGAAATGCAAAGATAGGCGCAAAGGGAGGAGTGCTGGTGACTGATGCATGACCACCATGAGAAAAATCAGCATACGGGTAAGACAAAACTGTCCTATGTTTATGCAAACAGCCATTCACTAATCCTGACTAACTAGTGGAAGAATATTAGAGAGACTAGGTGGGTAAGGTAATTTCTTTTATCGGACCAACTTCTGTTGATGAGAGAAACAAGCTTTCAAGCTTACACAGAGCTGTTCTTCAGTTCTGTAAGCTCAAAAGCTTTTCTCTTTCACCAACAGAAGATGGTCCGATAAAAGATATTACCTCACGTACCTTGTCTTTCTCATATCCTGGAACTAACACAGCTACAACAACACTGCATACTAAAAGAATAACAGTAAGCAGTAGAACAGGAGTGAAGAAACCACAAACAAGAACGATTAACTGCAACAAAACCAAAAAGAAAGTACAGGGGTTGGCAACCTTTCAAAGAAGAGCCATTTTTTGTTTTTGTCTTTGACCAAAATATTTCGAGAGCCGCAGCACACGCAAAGCTACTTGTAGAGTTAGAATTTATCAGCTAATAATAATTGAACATATTAAAGTTATTACTACTCACCAATACTTTTAATGCGAATTCTGCCATTTGAATTTGAATATAAACAGGAGAGGGCTCTGGGATGGGGCAGGGGATTGGGGTGCAGGAGAAAGTGGTGCAAGGTCTGGGTGGGAGTTTGGGTGCAGAAGGGGGTTCTGACATGGGGCAGAGGGTGTGAGGTGCAGGCTCTGGCCGGGAGATGCTTACCATAGGTGGCTCCTGGCCGGTGGCATAGCAGGGCTCAGGCAGGCTGCCTACCTGCCCTGGACCCACGCCGCTCCTGGCACATCTCTGCATGCTCCTGGTGGTGGGGGGGAGGTGAGCTCCACATGATGTCCCCGCCCCCAGCACCATCATCACAGGTGCCATTGGCCAGTGGGAGCTGCGGGGGTGGTGCTTGTAGGCGCGGGCAGCGCATGGAGATCCGCAGCCACCTTCCCCACAAGGGGCACACAGAGACGTGCCAGCAGCCAGATACTTCTGGGAGTGGCATGGGGCCAGAGCCTTGCTGCACCGCCTGCCGGGAGCTGCCTGTGGTAAGCGCTTCCCAACCAGAACCTGACCTCGCACCCCCTCAAAAAATGGCTGCCTGCAAGGGGGTTGCCAAAGAGCCCATGCGGCAGCTCCAGAGCCACAGGTTGCTGACCCCTAATGGTATCCAGATTGAAATGATACATATACAGAGAAAGAGTTTAACTGCATAATATTGAATTTATATACACACACACACACAAAGATAGGAAAGACTGTCTTTCATGAACTGGTAACAAAAGGCAGCATCTCTCCCACGGTGTTTGGTAAAAACGTGAAATGAGGCTCAAGTCACATTGCAGCTCTTGTCATACAAAGCCCTGATTTTCTCTGCTCATGAGATATCTAGGGCTTCCCATAGAGAGAAACCTGCTAACCAAAGAAAGAATATTTTAAAATCTAGAAAAGCACTCCCTAATGGCAATTTTAATTCACCAGGGAAATGGTAGCCTTACTTATATTTACCTATATTTGAAAAGTACACTGATTTAACTAAAGTGATTTAAAAATAAATCTAGCTAAACCAATGCAAACTGCTTACCTAGACTCACTTAACATGGTTTAATGTTTAGTTCTATCAATTTAGCTTGCATTGGTTTCAACTGGTACTAGTTTCTAGTTTAGACAAGGCTTTATGAAATATAAAACTACTGTAGGCTGTAAAATGGATGTCAGATCAAAAGCGGATGCCATGCTAGGTAGTGCTTTAGGCATAAAAGGAGGATTTTTTTTATTAAAATGGAAATAGGAATCCATTTTAGGGGAGCCATCATGGGAAAGTTGTAAGGGCAACCTTGTGAGGAAAATACTGAAGGGACTGTTCTTTATGGGACAATGCACCAAGTTCATTCTTCTGGGCACAGGGACTGTTGCCTGCAAGCACCCCTGACAGGACCCAAAGGGATAAGGTGGAGACCAGGCCATGGCTCTGCCCCTTTACTCTTTGCTAAAGTCAGAGGAAACAGATCAACTTCACACGTGAACATGTGCTGCATCTCCTGGCAATGCTGTGTCAGACCATCTGTAATGCAGAGCTGGGACAAAAGCCATAACAGAGCCCTGAAAAAATACCTCAAAATAATTCAACTCAAGCCAAAAGAAAGGGATTAGGATAATGTGTAACATACAGAGTTTAATTTAAACACTTAATATTATTGTTTACCTTATCTATATAAGCAGCTTTTGATGTTGAATTTGGAGGGAGGTTCGACTTGTCCAGGTAGAATGCCCTAAGATAACAAACAAACAAAACTGTTAATTGTTTAAAAGCCTCTATAACATATGCTTTAAATATAACTGAAATGTCCTTTGATTTATGAAGGGTTTTTTAGACTTAAGGACATGAGACAAGTAAGGGCTGGAACAAAATGAAGGTTAAGGGTGCACTAATGCTCTTCTTTTTAAAGAAATTATGAACATGTTTTTTCTTGGCAAGCTGCAGTATAATGGGGTCACTGAATAATGTGCATCTGAGTGTAGACTGTGCATCAGAACTTCTGCAGCGCGTTTTACTGCAAAGTTGCTAGAAAAACTGGATCTGGAATTGGTTATGGAGGTTAATAATATTAGAGGAGCACCCCAAATATACTAGCCACGGTGCAGACATATAGAAAGACATTGTCACTGCCCTGAAAGGCTACAATATAAAAAGAAACTACAAAAATTAAGAGTGGGGGAAAGATACACCATGCAGGCAAAGTGAACAGGGTGATGACTGGAACTAACAATGTGTACATTTTTATATATGCAACTATCCTGAACTGCTCCTCTACATAATTTCCACTCACCTATATGAACATGATTTAGTGTATAAAGAAGCAATTGAATGCAAATATTGTTCATCAACATAAAAACAAAATGTCATGTGAAAGAGAAAGACCAACAGACCCAGAGCCAATTGCTTAATAAAAATTAATATTGCATAGGAAGTGTCTGTAGAACATAAAAGTGCAGCATGTGTTCTGTCAAGTGACAGAGGCTGGTGTTCCATATGGTACACAGTATGCTCAGTTCGTGTTCACAAGCCTTCCATATTATCCTTTTCCTCCTGTGTCCTAAAACTGAATAACCCCACTCCTTTAGTACATAAGAACATAAGAACAGCCATACAGGGTCAGACGAAAGATCCATCTAGCCCAGTATCCTGTCTTCCGAAAGTGGCCAATGCCAGGTGCTCCAGAGGGAATGAATAGAACAGGTAATTATCAAGTGATCCATTCCCTATCACCTATTCCCAGCTTCTGGCAAACAGAGGTTAGGGCCCATCCTGGCTAATAGTCATTGATGGACCGATCCTCCATGAATTTATCTAGTTCTTTTTTGAACCCTGTTATAGTCTTGGCCTTCACAACATCCTCTGGCAAGGAGGTGCACAGGTTGACTGTGCGTCGTGTGAAAAATATACTTCCTTATGTTTGTTTTAAACCTGCTGTCTATTAATTTCATGTGGTGGCCCCTAGTTCTTGTGTTATGAGAAGGAGTAAATAACACTTCCTTAGGGCTGGTCCACACTAAGAAGCGGGGTCGAACTAGGGTACGCAAATTCAGCTACGTGAATAGCGTAGCTGAATTCGAAGTACCCTAGTTCGAACTACTCACCCGTCCAGACGCCGCGGAATCGAAGTCCACGGCTCCAAGGTCGACTCCGCCACCGCCGTTTGCAGTGGTGGAGTACCGGAGTCGACGCGCGCTTCGGAGTTCGAACTATCGCGTCCAGATTAGACGCGATAGTTCGAACTCCGAGAAGTCGAACTCACCACGTCGACCCGGCTGGTAAGTGTAGACTAGCCCTTATTTACTTTCTCCACACCACTCATGGATTTTATAGACCTTTATCATATCCTCCTTAGTTGTCTCTTTTCCAATCTGAAAAGTCCCAGTCTTATTAATCTCTCCTCATACGGAAGCCATTCCATACCCCTCATTATTTTTGTTGGCCTTTTCTGAACCTTTTCCAATTCCAATATATCTTTTTTGAGATGGGGCGACCATATCTGCACGCAGTATTCAAGATTTGGGCATACCATGGATTTACATAGAGGCAATATGATATTTTATGTCTTATTATCTATACCTTGCTTAATGATTCCCAGCATTCTGTTCGCTTTTCTGACTGCCGCTGCACATTGAGTGGATGTTTTCAGAGAACTATCCACAATGACTCCAAGATCTCTTTCTTGAGTGGTAACAGCTAATTTAGACCCCATCATTTTATATATATAGTTGGGATTGTGTTTTCCAATGTGCATTACTTTGCATTTATCAACACTGAATTTCATCTGCCATTTTGTTGCCCAGTCACCCAGTTTTGAAAGATCCTTCTGCAGCTCTTCGTAGTCTGCCTGGGACTTAACTATCTTGAGTAGTTTTGTATCATCTATAAATTTTGCCACTTCACTGTTTACCCCTTTTCCAGATCATTTATGAATATGTTAAATAGGACTGGACCCAGTACTGACCTTTGGGGGGCACCACTATTTACCTCTTTCAATTCTGAAAACTGACCATTTATTCCTAACATTTGTTTCCTATCTTTTAAGTAGTTATCAATCCCTCTTATCCCATAACTGCTTACTTTGCTTAAGAGTACTGGAGGAAAGAAAGCCTCTGATCTAGCCTCCCCTCACAGCACCTGCTGCAGAACCCTAATACTGTACAAATGGTTCAAAGAAAACTAACTTGTTATTAAGCACTGACTCATTATTCCCCAAGACCTTTTCCTTACTCCCCAGTGAGAGCTCACCATGTCACAAACATCCAGTACATGCTATCTACTAGTGGTACCACCACTTCATCATCTTCCTTCTCATAGTCATAGACCATAGAGAATTTTTATTTTTCCAACACATGTATGAGTAGCATCACTTATCAGACACTATCACCAGCTTACCATCTATGTGGCATTATCAAATGTCAGTAAACTAATATTAAAGACTCCCTATCAGGAGCTATTGCTGGTTTTCTTTAAAGTCTGGCTGGAGCAATTTCATAGTGTTCTATTACTGTATGATGCTCATACAGCTGTTCCTAAATGTGCTGCATAGAAATCCATGGTGACAGCATATCTGACTTCACTTGGTGGCAGTGAAGGACACTCTTGAACTTGGACTGAACATATTCTGAACAAGATGTTATGCAGAGTAGGATAGGAGAACATGAGTGCAAATCTGTTGTAAGAGCTTTACTTTTGAGTCACAGAAAAAAGTTTATTATTACAAACAAAAAAATAATCTATTAAATTAATAACTGGACCTTGTCAAAAATGGGAACATTTTTGCAAACATTTTCAAGAAAAAAAAAGTATAGATTGTAAAATAATTGTAAGCAACTTAAAGTGAATAAAACAGTTTATAGTTGTTTTAATAGGAGATCAGTATGGTAGTAAGGATGGACCATAGTGCGATAGAAAAAAATGAACTTTAAAGAGTAAATTAAATAAAAGGACAAACTGCTTCTTACTCCTCTAAAAGACAATGAAAACTAAAAGGTATGAAAAACAAAGACCAGACAGCTGGAACACCATGCTTGTCCTTCTGTCAGTGGCAAGGCATCTGACACCTAAGTGGCTTATTACCTTGGTGCACTGTCAATAAGATGAACTGCCAACAGTCTCCATCAGGAGGAAGGCACAGCCTGTCAGTGGAGGATTGCTGGAGATGGCATGTGGTAGAAATACCATGTTTACTTTGTAACTAAAGAATTATTTTAAACTACAGTAAAGTATGAATAGGAAAATAGAAAGGAGATTTGCACTTACAGCATCATCCACAAATGACAGGATCATCCTGGGCCCCGATCCTGCAAATACATACCCACATGCATAACCTTACTTACATGAGCAGTCCCATTAATTTCAATGTCACTGCTCACAAAAGTAAAGCTATTCACATGCATGTGTTTGCAGGGTCAGGGCTACAGACTGCAAATTTTAATAACCTTAAATATTTGAGTTACCAGTAATAACTGCCCTATTAAAATCTGACACCCTATAATACTACTAGATTCTGCTGCATTTAGTTTTGTGGTTTTGAGAGGAATATTTTTTCCAGACAGAAGATGTAGATTCACCCCAAAAAAACATAATGATACTATTTACAATTAAAGTGAGTCTGTAATGCCACTTTGAATAAACTCAGCATCCAAAGGAAGTTGGAGAATAGAGGACAAGAGATTTGCAGGAAAAAAATGCTATTAATGCTACATGACTAGCCACAGTGCATAACAGTTACCTCAGCAGCAACAGACCAACCCTTTCTTTGTTACTGTATAGCAGAGCTAAAAACAAATTTAAGTGTCATCATGCCATTCGTGTATTGAACATTATCAGAATAAAAGCCTACATTACTTGCTGCTGCTATGCCACAGGGAAATTTACTCATTCAGAATGTGTTCAGTATTCCCATCCTCTTTATACCATTTTTTCAGCAAATTCAGCTGCATTAAAAAACTAGTAACTAAATATAGAACAGTATACCCACTAATGGACTATACAAAAAATAACCAGCTCCATTCTGAAAATGAAGCAACATGGGCATTGTAAAGGGATACAGAATTAAATAAATTGCTAAATTAATAAAGTCAATTATTCATTAACCTAAAGTACTAAAATTGAAAAAATCAATTGAACAATATTAATTTTACAAATCTAAGATATCCTATTAAAAATGAAACCATAGCCAGAATCAGCTGATAGTCCCAGATATTTCTCTAGTGCTTTATTTTAATTTTTTTCATCAAAATTGTCTTCAGTTTTTCTCAGAACATGACAAATTGTGGACAGCATATAAATTTCCAAAGCACTTCACTTAATTACTGAATGCCTGTTAAGGTCCTTAATCAAATTTCAGGGGAAAAAAGTAATGGCAGTCTTGGCATGGTACCCAGTTTGGATGATATTTTCTAATCCATTTGAAGTGAACAAGAATGAAATCATAGTACTTTGTGTGCATGCACCAAATGTTATTAGAACTGCTCTAAAAAAATTTCAATTTTTATAAGCTGTGGTAGACCATTCTTATTATAAAAAGATAGAAAACTACAGTGAGTTACCACATATTATAGTATATTTTATAAAACAACCTTTGTGCAACAGTCTTCAATAATGGAACAAATATTTGGAGGGAACTCTGTAAGGGAACTAGGTAGAATAAACTGCTTGGGTTTTAAAAAAAAATCTGTCAGATAAATACATGCTTTTTTGATCAAGCTATCCATAAATTGTGGATGAATGGAATGCCATAGTTGTAATGTCTTGATTGTAGTGAAACATTTGATGGTGTCTCACAAAAGTAATTCAGACATTTAAAGGCTTGAGAGACTGACTTATAAGAAAAGAAGGTGGCTCTGATCCTGAAAAGACATACACATATAACTTTACACACAAGCCGTCTTCTTTTCTGTGCATCACAATTCGATATCTAGATTGTTCAGCCACCTAATTGCTGCATCATCAAGGGTAGTAAGAGGTTGTAGTCCACCCTCCAATCTTCTAATTGTGCACTCCTCCTCCACATGTTTGACCATCAGCATCACTGCCCCACAGTCACACTAAGCCAAATCTATGCATTGTGGCAGCCACACTGGCTGTTCCAGTCAACAGCCTATTAAGCCTAGTCCAGAATCTGTGTCCCAGGTTGCAAACACAGACACTCTGGCTGGAGTAATCTTGGAACCTGGCAGGATCTAAGAGTTTGGGGATGTGGTTTTGGGGGGCGGTGAGGGCAAGGAGGAAATAGGAGAAAGAACCCGTTGTGGTTGTTTTTTCTTTTCTACCAACTGGGAGAGTTCTAATTTTTGCCTGGGGAAGGAAGTGATCTAACCAGATAGGAGGCAGGCAGCAGATGAGATTAGATATAGCATATGAAATTTCAGAGTAATTAGTTTCTTTTGGAAAATTAGGGGGAAATTTAAAACAATTGATTTACAAAGTAAAAGTAGTTTGATCTGAACTATAAAGCAGCCATTTATATCATATTTGCCATGTCTGAGCATGAGCACACACACAAATCTCTCTTAGACGCATTCTAAGTTCTGCCATCTGGTGGTGAACTAAGTATTGAATTTTCCAATTTTTTTATCTGTTGTTCAGTGCAAGTGAATCTACTGCAAAAAATTTCTTGCTGTTAAAGCAAGCAACTGAAGGAGTCTAATGTATTAAATGTTCTTTCTGAAGAACAAAAATTACTATGCCTAATTACTCTAATCAGAATACATTAAAATCTAGCTTGAGGATACATTTTAGGAATTTTAAACCTACAACAGTGAACACTTTTTCATTTAAAATGAATTATAACAAGTACAAATACTACTCGTATGCATACTGCTAGTGTTTTCACAATACTTTCTCATTCATACTATAGTCCAGAAAGAGAAGAGTTCTGAAATATTAATTAGTTGTGTAAGTTTGCAGGACAGGATTGCATTATTTGTCACGTATCATACATTAAGATAATCATTTGGTATATTGATGTCTTTTTTCTGTACTCAATAAAAGTTTAACGAGACATAGGAACAGTCTGAAAGCATAACATACAAATATTCTCCTCTCTGAAATTTTCCCACATATACACTATATGAAAGAAATCAGATTTAGCCTCATGTCTTTTTATTATAAAGTAATTTTATGAAAGGTGGGAGGGATGGGGAAAAGAATCAAACAAAGTTTTAGCCACAGGGTTATTTACCCACTGTCTCATAAGCAGGATCCTATGTACTCTGAGGTAGAATAAACATAAATTCTTCATGCAAAGTCCTATAATTTCTGCATCAGTACAATATTATTTAGCAGGGGAAATAAGTAATTAAATCAATTAAAAAACCCTCTCTACACAATACCCTGGCACAACAATTTCATTGCTTTCAAACACCTGCTGTATGGAAAGCACCACAAATGGTACAAGTATCAGAGGGGTAGCCGTGTTATACTGGATCTGTAAAAGCCAAGAGTCCTGTGGCACCTTATAGACTAACAGACATATCGGAGCATGAACTTTCGTGGGTGAATACCCACTTCGTCAGATGCATCCGACGAAGTGGGTATTCACCCACAAAAGCTTGTGCTCCAATACGTCTGTTAGTCTATAAGGTACCACCGGACTCTTTGCTGCTTTTACAAATGGTACATTTTCACTTTTCATGCATATTTTACGTGGTCAGTTGGATCACAGGAAATACCACCTGGCCTGCAAAGCTATGTCTCCTATCCACCTGCACCTCACATTCTTGCATGCCCCCACCTCCTCAATCCTGCTGGAACCCAAAACAACAAGCCATCTTTTGGCAGCCACATAACAAGTGTAAAAAACCATAGGGTAATCATGTAAAGCCAGTATAGCCCTTGGTGTAGAAAACATGTTTTTAGGGGATACTATGTGGAAAGTGAAAAGCAAAACATAAACAAAAGAAAAAAGGGAAAATAATTAGATCTGGGGATGAATCATCCCATCCCATAGAAAAATCCACAGCAGGTGGGAGAGGAGTCAGAAAACTTCAAGAGATTCACCTCAAAGAGTTTTCTTCCAACTGCCCCCTCTGGTAGAATATATTTGGGGCATGGGCTGGGGCATAGTCCCCCAACCCCACAGATCTTAAGGATCCATAGGGAAGTGAAATCCCAAATGTGCAGAGGGGATTGCCTCTCCATTCTTTTTCTCTTGCCCCCACAATCCTGCAGCAAAATGACTCCGTCAGGAGCTGTCTTGTCAGCATCTGAATTGTCTGCTGTCCAGTTGCTGAGGAGGGTCTACGGAAGAGTTAATCTTGTGAGATCTCAGCATGGCTCTCTGAGGTGTTAGCTGGGGATAATGCCCTGAAGAGCACCTGATCCCTCAGTTCTATCCCCTAGTACCCAATCTCGGTGAAGCCTTATCCTTCTGGTACACAGAGAGAGGCTCCTAGGAAGCTGGGGAAGGGAGATGATGAAAACCGCAGTGGAATGGAATGAGGTGGAAGCAGCACTCAGTCATCTGCCAGATTTTTGTCCCCCCAGCTCATGAGTTGGAGAGACACTTGTGTTCCCAAGAAATTGAATCTCTTTCTCCAATATCTCCTGAAGACAGCCCTTTTCATTAGGGGAAAGGTCTCTACCGGCTCTCCCTTTCTAGGTCCTGGCCCAACTACAGTTGCCTTTCTTCTCCCCATTATCAGAGCAGAGGCAGTGAAGCAGTTGTGATTACTTATCCTCTGCTGGGGGCTTCCATTCCTTACCCCCGACTTTTGTCAATGTGGTCACTGCAGGGGGTATTTATGGGCCATTAAACTAGACAGTAAATAAATTGTTAAATAATTAAAGACAGGCTGCTAATAGTTATTGGATGGTAATTATTTCTTGTTACTCCCATCCTGGACTGAATTCAAATAGGTGACCTATAAGTGAAATGCTTCAGCTCCCATCTTTAAATACTTTAGATCTATGTTGTTTGCATTTCAAGAAGCCAGAACAGAATGAAGAAGTTATTCCGATCAATGAATCTGCAGAGTTAGAACTCTGTCCTTCTGGTGTTTGTGTCAATTCATGCCATTTCAAAGTTTCATGGTATTAACTAATATAAGGAAACATTCATTATATTTTGTCAAAGATTTAAAGAAAAAGAGCACAATGCTGGTAAAGAAAAATCTAAACTGTTCAAACCACGGGGGATCTCTTTTATACCAGCTATGCTAACAGAATGTAGGTTTTTCAGCAGCATCTCTCTATTCTCTTTGGTGTTATTTCATTTAGATGCAAAGAATCTCAATTTCTGTTTTGCCTAAAATGCTTTTTATTAAGTTTGTTAGGGTAGGTTTACACTTACCTTCCGGGTCGACGCGGTGAGTTCGACTTCTCAGAGTTCGAACTATCGTGTCTGATCTAGACGCGATAGTTCAAACTCCAGAAGCGCTGCGGTCGACTCCGGTACTCCACCACTGCAAACGGCAGTGGTGGAGTCGACGGGGGAGCCGCGGAGTTCGACCCCGCCGCGTCTGGACGGGTGAGTAGGTCGAACTAGGGTACTTCGAATTCAGCTACGCTATTCACGTAGCTGAATTTGTGTACCCTAGTTCGACCCCCCTTCTTAGTGTAGACCAGGCCTTAGAGACAAATGTAACTATTATTTTCCTGTTCTAGCTTTGAGAATAAGTATTTAATGCTGAATCTCCTTACTTCATCAAAATATGTCATGTACAGGTAGTTCACAGATCTATAATAAATTCATTTTGGGCACTTCTTAAATATCTACAAAATATCAGATTTCATTTTGATATAGTCCTATCAAGCACACAGTGAATTTGCATATACAGTGGTGCAACCCAGTTTTAGTGTTGTATAATTAAACAGAAAGCAGTATGTCAAATATTTGTCTTAAAGAAAGGCATGGATTTGCACATATCTCATCAATATGCCACTCTGTTACAATATAAATATTTCCATAAGACTTAGTTTTATTGTGTGAAAATTACTATAGTCTGTCAACTTTCTTCTGAATATGATAGGCAAGGACTATTAACATGATCACATTTGTTATCAAGTGAGACAGGGATCCTTTTCCTTCATTCAATATCTGAAATTGTAATTAATGACTTCTAGGTGACTATAGGTCCTGTATGATTTGTGTCAAAGTAACCATTAGAGAATTTTAATTCACAGTCAGAAGCCAAGAATGCCATCAAATCTATCTTCTGCCCTGACTACATTATGCAGTATGGGGAGAAAAAAACCATCATGCCAAGAACCTACAGGCTGAGGAGTTGCTCTGTGTACAGGGACAAAGAGATTATGTTCCTCACATGCAATTTGTTATGCTCTTGTGTAAATTCTGGAAACAGAAACATTTCTCTTTTTTCTTATCTTTCGCTAGAAAAACTAAAGGAATAAAATAATGATGATATGAAAAACACATGGAGATGTAACAGGCTATCCTAGACTAAAGCATTAATTAAACATACCATCATGCTGTGAAAGGCTACTAGTGCCAGAAAATAGATACAGTAATTTTTAGATGCAGAACCTATTTGATGTTACATTTTAAATGAAATATTTTTTTAAAAAAATACAACCATTACACTCTGCATAATCAGAGGTTCAATGTAATGAGGGTAGTTAGCTAAATAAGTTGTCATTGAATTCACTGATTATAATTGCTTCTTTAGAGTAACATACTTATGTTTACCTCCTAAAAATATAAAAGAATATCACAGTGGAGGAGAAGGCTATTGGCGAGGCCTTTTCCAGCTACCATGTAGTTTTTGCTTTTCTCTCCTCTTCTGCTAAACAAAAGGGAACAGAACTATCTGTCAATAATTCTGGACACAACTGGCTTAAAATAATGGTTCCAAATTACAAAGAATGATAAGCAATAGGAAAATAAATATGTATTTCCTCCGCTGAATGCACACATAAATTCATTTCTATAGAGTGGTGACTGGGACCCACGTGGCTGGTGGAGCTGCAGATAGTAATTTGCACTCTTCTTTTTAAAGTAAAAAACTGGGACATTATACATAGTTAGGGATGTCACAGGAAAGTGTTTTATTGGGGTATAAGGAAGGTTGATAGGCAGATCAGAAGAAAAAGCAGCACATTCTGCCTTCTCTTATTACCTTCCCCTTTCAGAATGAAAAACTTACGGTGCTACACTGTACACTGCTTACCCTGAAGTGCAGGATGGGAGAAAACAATATTTATCCCTCTGTGACCCTGTCACTGTTTTCTCCTAGTCCTAACTTCTCCCACTCCAAACTAGCTCTTATCCTACCATCTCCCTCTCAACGGATCTCACCAGTCCACACACATCATCACTCATTTGTTGACTTAATTTCTCCTGCACCAATTCTGCCAACCCATCAAGGGACTTTGGGGCAAATTATTAAAGGTATTTACACAGCTAAAGATACAGATAGGTATCTAGTAGAATTTTCAAAACTGCCTGGATACCTAACTCCCATCAATGGGAAATTAGTGGAATCAATGGAGGTAGGCACCTGGATGCTTTTGAAAATCCCACTAGGTGTCCATATGCATCTTTAGGCACCAAAATACCTTTAATAATCTGGCCCCAATGATTAAGTGTCCTTTGTGGTTTTGAAAATCTTCTCCTAAGCATTTACAGTATTTTGGGGCACTGACCAGTGGAACGATGCTTCTCTGAAAACCAGTGAACAGAAACTACTAGATATCTTGAGATAAACTCTCTAGGAAGCTACTCACATTTTCTAGGACAACATACCTCTTAATAGCAATTTCAGAATGTCCTTTAAAGAGGCCTATCCTCTTCTCATGGACTTAGTTTGTAACTCTGTCCACTCTATTTGCCATATTTAGAAAAGGGATTAATTACACTGATTTTAGGAAGGGGGTAAAGAATAACATCCCTATTGCTGTTAGTGGAATTCTTAAAGCATTAACTTAAAAACACCTTTCAATCTGAAAATTTATATTCCAGAAGCTTTCAAAACCTGTCCCAGCTAATGGCAACACTGCATAAAAATCAATGGGAGTTAGGCCAGAGTACGGATTATAGGATTTAGTCCCATGCAATGAAGTTAATGATAGTTGTTTTGACTTATACTCACTATGACAAAAAGGAAAAATACATATTTTGCCAGATGTAAAAGTACAGTATAGTTCTGTTTATCTGAAACCCAATTATCTGAACCTCCACATTATCCAAATCCCTTCCTTGCCCCCCATGTATCTTATGCTGGGGTATAGGTGAGGGAGCAGTGCTTAATTTGTGCTCTGGGCTTGCCATGTCAGTTATGAAAGTAAAAAAATTGCTTGAGTCCCAGCACCTCTTTCATTACAAATTAAGCACTGGGAGGGAGGTTCAGGTAGTAGAGCAGAGAACCCCCGGGACAGGACTGCAAAGAGGAGGACTCAACACCGAGCCATGGAGGAGGCCCCTCTCTGCTGACTGGCTGAATGGCTCCTGCCCTCTTGGCTATCCAAACTCCTGATTATCCAAATAAAATCAGTGCTCCCCCAGTTATTCAGATAATCGGGAGTATACTGTATACTAAAATCACATGAGTAGTGGGGAATTTTATTATTAATTATTATTATTTTAATGGTTTTTTGAACAGTAAACCATCTCAGAGTCACAGATGATATTGTGTTGATCACCAAAAATACTATCAAACTACAGAAAATGCTGCGAGAACTCAACACAAAAAGCAGCCAAGTCGGACTGAAAATTAACCGATCCAAAATGAAATGTATGTGGTCTGATACCTTGTCAAAAGCCCAAATAACAATTAAGGGAGAACAAATAGAAGAATTTGAGCAATATGTCTATTTGGGCCAAGAAATTAACATGGGTGAACTCTCCCAAAGAAAGAAAGCAGGCTGGTGTGCATTCAATTCTATCAAGGATGTCCTCCAAGGAAAAATCAACAAGGCAACATGCACCAGCCTGTTCATCTCAACAGGACTGCCAGCAATGTTGTACGGTGCTGACAAAGACAGCGGAACAGCAACTGTCTGTCATGGAGATGGCGATGGAAAAAAGAATTCTGGGAATTTCAATCCACAACTGAGTCCCCAGTGAAGTGATCGGACAACAGAGTGGAGTGCAGGACGTTGTTGTGGAGAGCAGGAATAGTAAAATGTGATGGGCTGGGCATAAAGTGAGGCTCACTGACAATCGATGGACTTCAACTGTTACCAAGTGATACCCCCGGGAACTGAAACAACAACTCGTCTGACCTCCAAAGATATGGGAAGATTTTATTGTGAAAAGACATGGCCGCACATGGAGAAGGAAGGCCAGGATACGAGAAGAATGGAAGACGTGTTGTGATTGGCGCAATCTATACAAGGGCTGAAGGACCAATCGATCAAGGTGATGAACAGTAAAAAAATCCTAAATTATAAGCGAAACAAAATACACCTTGACTGCGTCTCTTTAAGTCTTAGTTATCTAAGATTAGCAATAGATTAATTAAGCCAACCCAAAAGTTCCCATAATGACATTGTGTTCAGGATTCAAACATCTTAATAACATTATTACAGTATTTATTACTTGCATTACTGCAGCACCCAGGAGTCCTAGACACAACATGAGAGACAGCACAAAGGTGCTTGTTTGACAATTTAACAAGTGGGTGATGGAGGCTTACATCATGGGTTGATCAATACCAAATGAAAGGTGATGACAGCTAGAGGGTGTCTTGACTGTGAAGGTTCTTGAAAGTGAAGACAAGCATCTTATGTGTGATGCAATAGAGAAGGGGGTGCCAGTGGAGGGATTCAAAGAGAGAGTGACATGGTCAAAGCGATGGGCTGGGAAAATTATCTTTACAGCATCATTCTGAATGGATATGAGTGGAATAAGACTGCATTTATCCAGACCAGAGACAAGGATGTTGCAGTAATCAAGATGTGAGATAACAGCACGAACAAGAATTTTAGCTGTGTAGGTGGCTGAATAAAATGATTACCTACCTCTTGTAACTTGTTTTTTGAGATGTGTTATGATAATATATGGAGATATACCTATCTAATTGAACTGGAAGGGACCTTGAAAGATCATTGAGTCCAGCCCCCTGCCTTTACTAGCAGGACCAAGTACTGATTTTACCCCAGATCCCTAAGTGACCCCCTCAAGGATTGAACTCACAACCCTGGGTTTAACAGGCCAATGCTCAAACCACTGAGCTATCCCTCCCCCCAATGTGTTTCTCACATCCATTCCAATAGGTGTGTGTGCACATGTGTTTTTCCCCTAGCGGTACCCGTCGGGTTGGCTGTGGAGCCCCCTGGAGTGATGCCCTCACGGTGGTGTTTATAGGACACTGCCAACCTGCCGCCTGCTCAGTTCCTTCTTGACAGAAGACTCTGACAGAGGGGAGGCGGGTGGGATTTGGACTGGACATGAGCAACATATCTTGAAGAAAAACAGTTACGAGAGGTAGGTAGCCATTTTTCTTCTTCGAGTGCTTGTTCATGTCCATTCCAGTAAGTGACTCCCAAGCAGTTTCTCTGGAGGAGGGGTCAGAGATCACCTGGTTGCAGGACTTCCCTGCCGAATGCTGTATCATCCCTCGCTTGTTGAGTGATGGCATAGTGTAATGTGAAGGTGTGCACGGAAGACCATGTTGCTGCCTTGCATATGTCTTGAACAGGGACATGCGCAAGGAAAGCTGCGGATGAAGCCTGAGCTCTTGTGGAGTGCGCCATCAATGGCGGGGGCAGAACTTTGTCCAGGTCGTAGCACATTCTAATGTAGGACCTGATCCACAACGAAATGCACTGGGAAGCCCTCTCATCCTTTCAGCGATTGCAATAAAGAGCTCTGGTGACTTACAAAATGGGTTTGTGCATTCAATGTAGAAGGCTAGGGTATGCTTGACATCCAGGGAATGGACCATCTGCTGTCTGCCAGCGGCATGAGGCTTAAGGAAGAAGACTGGTAAAAATATGTCCTGATTCACATGAAACTGGGAGACCACTTTGATAGAAATGCAGGGTGAGGACGCAACTGAACCTTGTCTTTGTAAAAGATGGTGTGGGGCTCGGAGGTAAGCGCTTTGAGCTCAGAGGCCCTTCTGGCTGATGTTATAGCCACCAGAAAGGCAACCTTCCAAGAGAGGTAGGAGAGAGGGAAGGTGGCCATGAGCTCAAAGGGAGGGCCCAGGAGCCTGGACAAGACTAGGCTGAGGTCCCACTGGGGAATGGGCTACCGCACGGGGCTGGGGTAAAGCCTGTCCAAGCCTCAAAGCCCACCATGGGGTTTCCAAAGACTGATCTGCCGCCTGTCCCTGGGTTGAAGGCTGAGAGGGCAGCCAGGTGCATTTTAATAGATGATGTTGCTTCAGGTCCAGTAAGTAGTCCAAAAAGAGGGGAATTGACACTTGCTACTGTGGGATACCCTTCTGCAGGGACCAAATAGAAAATAGCTTCCACTTTGCCAGATACATGGCCCGGGTGGAAGGTTTCCTACTTCCCAGGAGAACTTCTCTCACTGAGTCCGAACACTGGAGCTCCAACAGGTTCAACCATGGAGTTTCCATGCTGTGAAGTGGAGGGACTCCACATTGGGGTGCTGGAGCAATGAGGTCCTGAGTGATGAGGTCCAAGCATAAAGGAAGGGTTACTGGTTTGTCAACTGACAGGCTTAACAGCGTGGTGAACCAGTCCTGGTGGGGCCATGCAGGCACTATGGAGGATTAACAAAGCCCTATCCTGGCGGACCTTGAGGAGGACTCTTTGTATGAGAGGGAAGGGTGGGAACACATAGAGCATGTGACTCATCCACATGAGGTGAAAAGTTTCTGTGATGGAGCCTGGGCTGTGGTTCAGAAAGGAGCAGAACCACTGCTATTTCCTGTTGCTCTGTGTCACAAACAGATCTATGTGGGGAAAGCCCCACTTCTGGAAAACTGAAAGGGTGATGTCCGGCCTGAGGGACCATTTGTGACTGAGGAACGAGCGGCTGAGTCGGTCGGCTAGCTCGTTCTACGCCCCCAGGAGGCACAATGCTTGTATGTGTATCGAGTTGGTGATGCAAAATTCCCAGACCTCTAGGGCTTCCTAGCACAGGAGAGGAGCGAGCACCACCCTGTTTGTTTATATAAAACATTGCCGTGGTGTGTCTGTGAGCACTGACACACATCTGCCTCTAAGGTGATTCTGGAATGCTTGGCATGCCAGACAGACTGCCCTCAACTCCGGCACGTTAATGTGCAGTGATAGTTCTGCCTGAGACCATAGGCCTTGAGTTCTGATACTGCCTAGGCCCCTTCCCACCCTAGCGGTGAGGCGTCCATGACCAGTGACATGAGTGGTTGTGGTTTGGCAAAGGGAACTCCCGCACAGACCACTTGCGGCTGTAGCCACCAGAGTAGTGACTCGAGAATGGAAGGGCAACTATCCTGTCCAGTGGGTCTCGGCTGAGTCTGTACACTTGAGCCAACCATGCCTGGAGGGGTCTGAGACATGGTCTGGCATAGTGGACCATGTATGTGCACACCCCCTTATATCCCAGAAGCTTCATACAGTTTCTGGCTGCTGTTGTGGGGAACTGGCGGAGGTTCTCGATAATGTCCCTGAGTGTTTGGAAGTGTGGCTTGGGCAGGGATGCCCGGCTTGCACAGAATCCAAGAGAGCCCCTATGAACTCTATTCTCTGCGTAGGGAGCAGCATGGATTTGGCCATGTTTAGTATGAGGCCCAGCCTGAGGAACGTGGCGCAGGCCAAGGCCACATGCAACTCCACTTGTGCTTGCGACTTGGCCTTGATGAGCCAGTCGTCCAGGTACAGGAATACTTGTACCTGACGTTTACAGAGGAAGGCTGCCACAACTGCCATGCACTTCGTGAACACCCTGGGGGCCATCGAGAGCCCAAATGGGAGCACCGTGAACTGGTAGTGCTGGCCGCTGGCCACAAAGTGAAGAAACCGTCTGGGCTGGGATAACAGAGATGAAGTAAGCATTCTGCATATTGAGGGCAGAGTACCAGTCCCCCAGATCCAGGGAAGGAATGATAGAGGTGAGGGAGACCATGTGAAACCTGGATTTCTTGATGAATGCATTGAGGTCTCACAGATCCAGAATAGGTCACAGTCCACCCTTGGCCTTGGGGATAAAGAAATATCGGGAATAAAATCCCTTGCCCTGAACTCCTGAGGAACCTCCTCTATTGCTCCCAGAAAAAGGAGCGATTGCACATCCTGGAGAAGGAGTTGCTCGTGAGAAAGGTCTCTGAAGAGGGATGGGGAAGATGGGTGGGAAGGCGGGAGGGAACAGAACTGGATAGACTATCCCACCCTATCATGCTCAGAACCCAGCAATCTGTTGTGATCTGGGACTAAGCACGGTAGAAGTGGGATAGCCAGTTCACAAAGGGAAGGGAAGGATCCAGATTGAGTCCTGGTGCTCTGTCCTAGAGTGCACCTTCAAAAGTTAAGTTTCGGCCCTGGGGGTTGTTTGGATGAGACCTGACCTTGGCTTGAGGAGGACTGTGACTGGCACCTCCTATTATTCCTGCCTCTTTTCCTGGCTGAGTCCTGCCTCGGGGGTCCAGAGTAGAAGTGGGAGGGGTGATGGGGTTTGAAGGCCTTCCTTTGGGGTGAGGGAGTGTGGATACCCAGGGACTTCAATGTCACCCTTTAGTCTTTCAGACTATGCAAGCGGGAGTTTGTGTTCTTGGCAAACAAACCCGCACGGTCAACCGGCAGGTACTGAATGGTGTTCTGGACCTCTGGGGGTATGCCCAAAACGTGTAACCAGGAGCTCTATCTCATGGTGATTGCTGTGGCCATGGTCTGAGCCTCAAAGTCAGCTGGGTCTAGGGCAGCCTGGAGGGAGGTTCTTGACACACTTTGGCCTCTTCAAGAAGTGCCGCGAACTCTGGGCGTGGGTCTGACGGGCACAATTGCTGGAACTTAGTGAGCGCTCTCCAGGAATTGAAGGTGTAGTGGCTGAGCACCACTTGCTGATTAGCAATGCAAAGCTGGAGCCCCCTGGTCGAGTAGACTTTACGGCTGAAAAGGTCCAGCTTCTTAGTGTCCTGTGACTTTGGGGCAGGACCCGATTGACCTTGCCGCTCTTTGTGGTTCACCACATTCACCACTAATGTTCCAGGCTGAGGGTGGGTAAAAACGTGTTTGTACCCCTTCTGCAGCACAAAATACAGTACCTCCTTTCCACCCCTTTGGCCATAGGAGGTATGGAAGCTGGGGTCTACCATAGCACCTTTGTGGTGCTTTACATGGTCTTTATAAGGGGCAACACTACCCTAAAAGGACCCTCTGGGGCAAGAATGTCCAACATTGGGTCCGAGTCTTCTGGCACCTCCTCAGCCTGGAGGTGTAAGTTTTGGACTACCCTCCTAAGAAAGTCCTGGTGCAACCTATTTTCCATCACAGGGAGTGTGGTGGTGGAGGTGCCAGCCACCGCGTCATCTGGTGAAGAGGATGATGAGGTCCATGGGACCAGGTCATCCTGACCCTCAGACTCCCTGGAGGGTGGCTTGGGTACACCTGCTTGCTCTATTTGGGGTGGACTGTGGCGCTGGTACCACATGGGGTGCTGGCTCAAGAGTTGCACCCACTTGCGAAGACCCAGGGTCCTTGTCACATGGGGGGTCTTCAGGTGCTGTGGGAGTATGGTGTAGCACCGACGTGGCTGAAGTAGGAGCACGGGGCGTGGACACCATGGATATAGCCCTGGAGCCCTGCCCTTGAGCCTGATGGTAGGCCCAAGGAGTCCAAAAGGCCTACTGTACTGGGCCCTGCCATTGTGGGGGCCAAGATACCACCAGCGCCAGCACTTCCCGTGATCTGCAGTGCCGGGACTCAGACTGGTACCGACCAACTATGTTGGGAGATCGACGATTCATTATCAAAGTCGATGAATAGTTTGAGCAAGACCATGGAAGGTGGAGCCTGATGGTGCCGGGGAATGGTACCACAGTGATGGGGAGCAGTGCCATAGCATTGGTGGCTTTCCCCGGTGTTGAATGGGTGGCGGTGCCCATTGGTGCTGCAAAAGGTGCCATAGACTGTGCCATCGCCGGTGCTGGGCCTTGCGATGCTGCCTGGACCGGTGCCAGTGGTCATGCCTGCAGGGCCGGGAACTGTGCCGTCATGGCAATAAGGTATCTGGCGTGGAGGGAAGATCAATCTTGTCCTCCAACTCCTCCCGAGATGGGGAGTCGACAAGCACCAGACTCAATGGAGCCCCTGGCAAGGCCAGAGTCGACAGCGCCAAGATCTGAAGGCCAGGCTGTGGGTGCCCTGACATAGGAAAAACCCCACTGGGATCCCTGTGCTGTTTCCTGATGGGGGACCAACCCCTGTTCACCTTCTTCTTCTTATGCGGCACCGGGGACTGAGAGCGGTGCTGCATGCTCAATCCTGCTTTGTGAGCTGGGGAGCAGTGTCTGTGCTCCCTGGAGGAGTCTTTTTTCGGTGCTGAGGCATCCCACACCGAAGCCGGTGTCTGCGCACCGATGTCGCCGGTGCCGCTTCCGGTGCTGGCTGAGACTGAAGAGCCGCCTCCATTAAAAGGAGCTTGAGGCGATAGTTCCAATCCCTCTTCGTCCTGGGTCTAAAGCTCCTGCAAATGGAGCACTTATCTGTTTGATGGCCCTCACCCAGGCATTTAAGGGTTTCCACAGTGTTCACAGGATTTAAACAGCTGAGACCCAGGCATACCCCGGTCAGGGGAGCTAGGGAGGGGGGGAACTCCCTGAAAGAGGCTAACTATAACTACTACTTTCAAGAACTATTTACAACTAACTAGAAGGTAACCACTAAGTAGGCACTTGCAAAGCAAGAGGCTGAAGGAAGCTCCAGCGACCATCACTGGAGTTAAGAAAGAACTGAGCAGGCGGCGGGGCAGCAGTGTCCTATATACACAACCATGAAGGTGCCATTCCAGGACGCTCCACAGTTGACCCGATGGTTACGCGAGGGGAGAAACCTTCCAACGATCATGCATGCGGCGCACACACACACTTATTGGAATGGACATGAGCAAGCACTTGAAGAAGAATGTAAAGATACAATGCAGAAAGAATCAGCAAGCTTTAAACATAGTCTGGAGGTGACGACTTAGAGAGAGGTCGAAGTCAAAGATCACACTCTGGTTATGGGACCGAGTGACTGGCACGATGGTTATGTTGTCCACTGTGATGGAGAAAGGAGGTAGCAGAACGGCTGGGGGAGTATGATCAGGAGCTCTATTTTTAGCCACATTGATCAAGAGCTGACTGCTAGACATCTGTGAGGAAATGTCAGAGACACAGGCTGAGATTTTGGTTTGGCCAGAAGGAGACAGGTCTAGAATAGAGTCAGATCAGTGAGTCATAGTTGAATTTGTGTTTGTGGATGAGATTACTCAGACACAAGGCATGGAGCGGGGAAGAGAAGAGAACCAAGGAGAGAGCTCTGTGGAACTGTGGCCCAGGAACCTTGTTGTGACAACTGGCAGAGCGCACAGAGAGGCACAGAATTTTACAGGGATCCCTTGGATCAAGTATATGCACAATAATTCACCAAAGGGTGTTATGAAAGTTCTCTATTCAGAGCCAGTACCTCACTGGTCATCATAATCATTGTGGAATGTATGTACAGATAACACTTAAGAAGTTATGCATCTATACTGGAAATTATGTTCTTAAAGCCTGGATGTTAAAGGCAGGTCCCCAGAGGTGACATGTCTCAGACAGATCCTGTTCAGGCAGGGGATAGTAGATGCTTAGTTCATCTCTGGTCATTGTGCATTGTGTGTCTCGCAAAGTAAGTCTATTTGCATAATGAGCCACCAGCTAATCAAGACTGTGAAATTAACAAGAGACTGCAAAATCTACAGGAAGGAACACACAGCAGGAGAGTGTCTGGTTTATTAATAAAGATCAGAGCACTGTTTTGATAGATCAGGCATTGCAAAAGAGAGACAGTATCCTCTACCCAGGGGACAAGCTGGCAGCATATTCTGTCTAATAAAAAAAAGGATGACAGCTGGCCTTGGATGAAAAATGCTAGAAGGACTCTGGGAAGAGCTTTGCTCTATATAATGTGAAAGTATCTAGTTAAATAAGTTTAGGCTCTAGAATGCGTGTTCTGATTTTATATGTAACCATTTGTTTCCAATATTTCTACTTGCTGTTATTTGAATCTCTCCTCTTTGTTAAATAAACTTTTCCTTATTTTCACTATGAACATATCTAAGTGCTCTTTGTTACAAGGAGCGGTGACCTGGGCGAAGCCAATAAGCTGAGTCTACTGCTTCTTTGGGAGCAGTGAATCTGTGAGTACTGTGAGTAACCAGTGCAACAAGGGCTGGACACTTCTGGGAGATGCTTGGAAGGCTCAGGAATTGGAGCATGCCTATCGTTTACCTGCAGAGGGACAGCAGAGCCTGTATAGGCTGAGAGGGGAGCGCTTTTGTTGTCTGTGTACATTTTTTTTTTATGAATCTAGCTAAATTTCAAAGCAAAATGTTGTTTTGAAACAAAAAGTTGAAGCATTTTATTTAAAAATATCAAAATGGACCATTTAGACTTTTTCAAGAAAATTGTTTTCATTTTTTTTTAATTAGACCAAAACTATTTGCTGAATTTGACCTGAATTTGCAAATGATGTCATTTGACCAAAAAATGTATTTTTGGTCAATGATTATTTTCTGAAAAAAATGCTCAGCTCTACTCATGGGTATTTTTTATAAGACAGGAGAGACTAGCATATGCTTGTACTGTGAGGGGAAAGAGTCAAAAGAAAGTGAGAGGTTAAGGAGAAGACTGGGCATGAGGGACATCAGGAGATGGGATGAGGTCACTTATATATCAGCTACTGTATCACTAAGGCATATGAGGGTAGGCCTTGCTGGAGCCCTAGGCATAACTAGACATGTGAACCAAAGGCTGTGAACCAGAGTAGGCCTGGCCTTGGTAGAATAGTAACAAAGCAGGAATTGGCTAATGAAGGAAGCACTTCCCTGACTGGAGAGGATGGCTCAAGAATACCCAGAGTTCTCAAGTAATGATGTAAACAAATTTCCAAGCGATTGTACAGGAATACACTGACCCCTTGTAAGATAAGGGATAATGGATGAGGATGTTTTGTTCGAACTAGCAGTCACAAGGTATAAGGGTGGTAACTAACAACATCTGGAGTGTAATAGGTAACTGTCTTGTATCAGTGTATAAAAGAAGTCATATGAGGGGCAACTTTGTATAGGCCAAGGGAACAGGCCCTAGTGGGCCTTTACCTTATCACAGGCATACATGTATTAGTGTCCCTGTGACACGTTGGACAGGGCACCAGTACAGTGCTTTGCCAACAATAAACCTGGCCAAGTGCCTTCGTCACTGAACCGAGCCTGTGGTCTTTCTTATGAATAACATCGAGTTCTGCTGAATTAACATGGAGCGCTGTTGGCTAGTGCAGCTGACATCAAAACTCCAAGAGCGGCAGCACTGAGCAGCAGTAACAATGTTGCTGCAGCAGCATTCTGTGGCACTAACAACAATGAGCTCTTTATATTCTTCCTCTAACTTAGAAGATAACTGCTGAGTTATCAAACATATAGTAATAAAGATGTTTAAAATCTTTGCTGACTTAATTGCTTTCTCCTGGTGACGCAACATCTTCTCATTAAGAAACCTTTAGGTCGGAATAAATTTACAATGCTGGCAACTGTCACCACCTTCCCAATTTGCAAATAGAATTTTTTCCCCTGCAAGTGACAGGGAAACAGAAATGGTGACACTTGGTTAACTATAAAAATAAATGCAATCTGGCTGGCAGCGTGAAAAAGAAATATACACCCATTAAGAATGAGTATGGTGCAGATGTTAAAATTTGTTTTTAAAAAAGTCATAGTTTTATTTATTTACTTCTGAAGTAACAGATTTACACAGATAAAGGTTTTCCTATGTGTTTATGCATCTTTTCTGGAATTCTGTAGCAACTCTAATACTTCACTGCACTAAAATTAAAAGTACCTTATAGTAGTGATTTGATTAAAACTGCTAGGGTTGAGTTAAATAAGAAAGATAGAGAGAGGTTCTATCCCTCCCCCATAAACATCTTGTACTATAGCTTCCTCATGAAAATCCTATGATTTATGTTTCAGTCTTGATATACAGTACTTGCAAAAGCCTAAAAACAAGAACTGTAAAAGATTTTATGACTGCCCAACTCAGAGTCAAAGACAGCAGTTTTGTATCTAGGCCAACATATCTGCTATATCACTGGTGATATTATGAAGAAGCTGGTCAGAGTTCCATCAAGGTTGTGTTTTGCAATTCAAGCATGGACTCAACCTCTCTGTTATGTACGATGAATAAAGCATATCCTCCTATTTCTTTTATCTTTTTTACAGTGCAAATATTTGTAATAAAAAATACTAATGTAAAGTGAGCACTGTACACTTTGCATTCTGTATTGTAATTGAAATCAATATATTTGAAAATGTAGACCATCCAAAAATATTTCTAATACATTTAAATTTGTATTCTATTATTGTTTAACAGTGTGATTAAAACTGTGATTAATTGCAAATATTTTTCTCATCATTTGACAGTCCTAGTAGATTCTATTACTTGCAGAGTACTGCCAGTACTTCCAGGGAGCATGCATACATTTCCATGAGATATTTAATTTCAATTTTATGGTTTTCTTTGAGAACTATTATCCAAATGTCACTGAGTTTTGCTGCTGTAGTTACTTTATTAGAGTCTCTTAGCCAAACACCTATTCTAACTAGCAACTGGCAGAACAAGAATATTAGCATCTGCTTTTCTGGATTTCTTGTACTCTATTTTCACATTATATTACATATGCAGTTAATTCCTGAAGCTCCCTTGTCCCTCATTTATGGGATGTGGTATGATCACCATTAAAAAGTCAGCACTTACAAACACTTACCACATTATTATTCGACATAACAGGTTTTTTCCCTATACTGGGAATACAAAAGACCCACTCGACACCCCTATGAAATTTTTGGTAAATCTTGACTGTTTAATCATGACTTTTTTGAAAAAGTATTCTCCTAGAGGTTGGCCACCGGTCAGGTTTGTCAGTAAAGATGGCCTTAAGAGTATTATATCCCATTAAAGCTGCAGCAGGAACTAAGATAGGAAGATCATCATAATGCAGAACAGCAGACACCTTGTTCTGTGCTCTTTCCAGCTCACACAAGCTAAGTAGGATCAGGCAGCATCAGCACTTTTGGGCCCACTAAGTTAGTGAAATTTTTGCCATTGATTTCAGTAAGCTTTAGGTCAGGCCCTTGGACAGTAAACCTCCTCAACTAGCTGCCTTGTGCCGCTGGTGTAAGAGCCAAGTAATTTGGAAGTCAGACTGATGTATGGAAGCAGTAGAACTTCTTCAGTGAAAGGCTGGCCTCAGCTAGCCCATGTGTTGCTATGGTCAGAGAAAGCTGCAGAACCCATGTTTCACACAAGTACTTCCACAATAAATGAACCAGTAGAAGAAACTGAGAACATGCTCCTGGATGACAGTAAATGAAACCAGGGAAGACTGAATGTAATAGGGTGCCTAATTATTATAATGGCAGTTGGGTTAAAAGTGCAGAGACACAGATATAGTAAACAGAAAGGAAATGCACAATTTTTATTGAATATCTTTTACAAACTCCTAAAGGAATTTCTGAAAGTCCACCAATGAGGTAAAACAGAAGAACACTATGTACACCTAGACATATTTTCAGAAGAAAAGCACAGAGAACTTCTCTTGAAAAGGGTGAGTGGAAGGAACTGTACATTTAATACTGGGATCTTCACTCTTTTTTTAATACTGCTCACTGTTCCCTGTCCAAGTACTGTCACTTTAAGAAAAGTTTGGACAGGATGACTGTGTTCTCTTTCCTCCTCCTTCCCCTTTCTCCTATATCTTTATCTCATCGTTCTTTCCCTCACTTCTCATTTCTTCTTTTAAAAGCCGCCCACCTTCTCAGAGCTAATGGGAATCAGATACCATTTCAGATTTCATCAGCCTCATGAAGCTAGAAAAACAAAAAGCCACAATTTTACTGCATTCTTGATTTCCAGTGAGCCTTTTTACAATTTGTCTACAAATATAGCCTACTCAAAGAAATGGCATCCAAAAATGCAGTGAAAATGCCTAATATCTCTTCTCCTGGGCTTGTTACATTACTTTACACACAAATAAAAGCAGAAATTTTTCTGTATGAAAAATTCTACTGGATGTTATGGAATCATTACTAGAATGCCCCATCTTGTGATCTTTTTATGTACACTGTACACTACATGTGCATATCTCTTAGATGCAGTTGAAGCAAATACCCATGTTTATTTTTCTTTTTTTGTTGACACAATGGTATTGAGCGTCCAGGAAAACAGCATGGGCTGTTAAATCCTGTTCTGTAGAGATTAAGTAAATAAACCTACAAAATTAGATTATAATATTTAACAACTCTGATATCAATACATTAATTCATTAACCAAATACAGCTGTAACTCATGATATAGCAATATAGCATTTATCAGTGTCTTTTAGGGAATTTAAGTATACCAGTTTGTGGTGTTCATCTCAAGGTAGATATTATTTTAACTGGTATGCACAAAAACTCTAGATTGTCCTAAGTGAGGCATTTCAATCTTTCTTTAAATTGAAACTGATAGATTATTTCTTGAATTGCTTGAGTATATGTATTCACTGAAGTTGTATTATAGTTTTCTAGATTTACTAGAAAATAAACTAGAGATTAACCTGAATCTAAACCCATTATGCAAAAACTCCAACTAAGTGTTGGATGTTCACACCCACCTTTAAAAGCTGTGGGACAATCTGTAAATTAATCCCCTCCCATCCACCTTCTCCCATCAAATGTAAACCTAATATCTTTATACAAATAATATTTCCACATAATTACAATAGAAATTTTTAGTTCTGTTACCAAATATTTTAAGGGAATCATTTCTTGTCTTTAACATTTTGCTAAGTCATTTTCCCTACATTATAAAGAATTGTGAGTATTGATTGGGGTTCTCAAATTTTTACATATGTGGATGCTTATAGGAGAGCTTGGCTCAGATATCACTTTCCATTACTTTTATCATCACCCAGACTGTTCCCTTCTCAGATACAATCAAATAACAACCTTGCAGCAACTATACTAATAGTGTATGGGAAAAAATATTAGGAAATAATTTCATTATTTTCACTTGTTTTTCAATGCAATTTAGGAACGCAAGGAGGAGAGCCAGAACCATGAGACCAGCCAGTGCCCTGTGAACTACCAGTGCTCCATGGATGACAATCTAAGAATGTCTGATTTAGGTTAATTTAAAATATAAAATCTACATAGCCACCATAGGGAAGGCTGGCTCACTACCTACCTGAGTTTCTGGTTATACTGTTTGACCTTTTCCAGTGAGGCTGCATTAATCTGGGCTTGAAATTCTTCTACTGACACATTGTCTCTGTAATAATATCCTTCCATGCTCTCCAGTGCTGTGATAAAAGGGAAAAAAATCAGTATTAAATATTTACTATACTCTTTCTCTGCAGTTAGAACCTGTCTGAAGTCTAGTGCCATACTTCTTAATCTTGAGGCTGTGACCTTCAACATTGATTGCAAAGCTGTTTCTGTGTGTCATCAAATTTCCACAGATCTTTCTCTAAGATTTTGTTTAAAAGAAAAATATTTCTTGCCCTTACGAAAAATGGTAAAAGACAGCGCTGATATCAATCCCGTGATTCTAATTAAATACACAGGCACTATTTAGAACAGTTTTTAGTTCTGAGGTGACCTTGGACACCTTTGGTACAATGAGATACTGTAGAAGCGGTTAGGCTATAGAAAAGGAAGGGACACACAATGACTCTCTTTTACTAGGCCTGACCTTGGGATACGTGCAGCCCCTGAAACTCCAGTTGCTTTATTCGAAAGTTTCAGGTGTTCAGTATTTCTCAGGACCAGGCTCCACTAAAAAACTTTTCCATACAGCCTGGAAAATGCCTTGTGGACCAGAAAAAAAAAATCTCTACTTTGGGATCAGAATGTTTTCAGTGTTATGTAAACTTGACTCTGACTCCCTGTCAGTTAATGTATATACTTCTAAAATTAAATTAAATAGAGGGAGCGGAGAAGTGAAAAATGACAGAGTGATGAGGTAAATCATTTAACCCTTATACTTTTGGCACACTTTTCCCAGCTCTAGTTCACAAAAAAAAAAAAAAAACCCCACACCACTCAATTTAATATAGATAGTCAGGATGTTAAATCGTTTTTCATAGCTGAGTCATACCTACTTTAAAAGACCTATGATGTGCAGCTGAGAAATCAAGATCTTCACATTCAGATCTTATTAGATTAATCTCATAATAGAGAAATGGGACTTCAGTTAAATACCTGTGGGGGAGAAGCTCTGAAGATTTTACAGTGAGGAACCCTGCCACTTTAATAATAATCTCTACAAATTTTAAGAGTTAGTTACCCAAGAGAACAATCAGAAAATGCATCTAATAAGCAGAATTCTTATGGGGACAGCTTGCAGGTTCAGAGCCCCAGTTGCACACCAAATACTAATTTTCATGACAATTCCTAATGTGACCAGTCAGTAAATAATTCATTCATTGTTCAAGAACATGCAAATCACAGTTCCTCTGAGTACTTATAGAGTTCATAATTTTGCTTCTGTACAAAAGATGGTAAAGACTGATGATCAAATTGCCTCCTAAGATGCCTGTCTTGAGCTCAACCAGACAGGGCCCAAGTGGAGGGCCCACTGTTCTCACTGGTATCTGCATGGTTGTAGGTGTCCAAGTTAGTAGGTTCTGGTGCAGAATTGGGACCTTACTGTGTAGAACAGTTTTGCTCTTCCCTTAAAGAGGGAAGAGGGCATTGTAATGCAGAGGAGAGAGGTGCTTCTGTTTTGTATATTTAAAACCAGAATAGAAAAGACTAGACTGAGGTTAAATGTGAACTGCCAAAAAATGTTAAAAATAAAAACAAATGTTAGTTTCAAAGTTAAACAGGTTAATTAGCTCAACTGCAAATGTAAATCCGAACTAAAGAGTTTGATTTTTTAAAAACTCATTTATTCAGTAGATATAAACTCACCCACTGGGAATTCATAAGACTTTATGACAATAGAAATATCCCCACATATTTTCTCCCTCTCTCTTTCACACACACATATCATATTCACACACACACATGCTCTGATCCTGCAAGGAGATATCATTTCTGTCCTTTTGAGATCTGTATAGTTAGTCACATGGTTCTAAAAAGTCTGGTTTACAGGTAGAGGGATACATAAGACATGGTAAAGATTTTTAAAGCTCTCTACAAATTTTCTAAGGCCCTCAATTTTACAACTGTTTATACACATGCTTAACTTTATATATTGGAACTCAATTAGACTACTCACTAGCATAAGGTTAAGCATGTGTGTATTTGCAGGAATGGGGACTAAAATTGGGTTTTTAACTTCTGTAAAATACTGTCTATAGCCCATACAAAACACATGATGGTGTAATATGAAGATTTAAGTGTCACTCAACTGAAGTGACCTTCACTGACTCATGTATTCATCCTGCAAGTAACAAAAACCCTTTCCAAACTCATGCTGCTAAAAATCTTTTATACTACAACACCATGTAGACTCTTTATTTAGGCTGGAAAATAGCTTGGCTCCATTGAGTTTCAGGCAGCAAGACTTTTCCCCCCAAAAATGAACAGCTGCATCTACAAAATGCTCAGTTCTTGAAGAGATGACATTTTCTCTCTTGATCACGAACAGGTTTCAGTTAGACTTGGAGAGCAGTTTCTTGTCAGCCAGTGTAAATGAAGATCACAGCTTTGATAGCACGTCATTATAAAACTGATGTGAAAATGAGTCACAGCTCACTGTGTGTGTAAGAAAAACGAAAGTGAAGTTACAGTAGTTCAGTGTATCAGTCAGTAAGACTTTTGTCATCACTAGAAAGATAGCAGGGGAGGCTCCAACAGGACTGGCTCTAAAGTTTTCGCCGCCCCAAACAGCACACCGAATTGCCACCGAGGGCGGTGGGGGTAGTCCATGTGCCTTTAGGGCAGCAGGCGCGTTTCCGCGGCGGCGGCGGCAATTCGGCGGCAGCTTCTATGTTTAGCTGAAGCCGCCCCGGACAGCTAAACATAGAAGCTGCTGCTCCCGAATTGCCGCCGCCACGGAAACGCGCCTGCCACCCTAAGGGCACACAGACTACCCCCGCCGCCCGCGGCGGCAATTCGGTGCGCTCTTTGGGGGCAAAACAACAGGGACTGCCGCCCCCTGCAGAATGCCGCCCCAAGCACCAGCTTGGAATGCTGGGGCCTGGAGCCGGCCCTGGGCTCCAGGCCCCAGCATGTCAAGTGCATGCTTGGGGCGACAAGTCACGGGGGGCGCTCTGCCGGCACCGCGAGGGCGGCAGGCAGGTTGCCTTCGGCGGCTTGCCTGCGGAGGGTCTGCTGGTCCCGTGGCTTCGGCGGATCTCCCGCAGGCGTGCCTGCGGAGGGTCTACTGGTCCCACAGCTTTGGAGGACCTCCCGCAGGCGCAGGCAGGCTGCCGAAGGCAGCCTACCTGCTGTGCTTGGGGCGGCAAAATGCCTAGAGCCACCCCTGAAGGATAGCATGTCTACCTTCTGCAGCTGGGTAAAGTGATGATAGGAAGGAGGAAATGGGTTTTATGGCAGGGCATCTGGTTCTCCCCCTGGTTCAGAGTATTTTTCAGAAAGGTGTAGAGTTTAACTTGGATCCCAGATCCAATACAGATGTGGGTGAAACTGGCTGATTTCACAAAGCCAGCCTCACTGGTGAAGTAGGATGGATTTTCTCAATGACATTTTGATAGGATAGTGAATAAAGAAATCTCAGGAGTTTAAATACTGCAAATTATTAAATAGCTGGGCCTTCTGGGAATCCTAGTTTCTTGCTCCCTTCCTCAACCTAGCTGATAGTGAACACAACTAGTGCCATGTCTGAACTTGTCTGCTGAGACCAGGGGGCATGTCTTAATATCCAACCACCTGTCAGGAATCAAGGCCTGCAACACAGGCAGCTTCATCAGTAGAGCTGGCCTGCAGCAAGCTGACCATAACATCTGTTTGGCTGGAGGGGTCTGCAGGGTGGCTTTTAAGACAGCAGAAGCAGTTAGCTGACTGCTCAATGCTCATGTCCACCACTGTGAAGTCTCCTGTGTTACCTTGTTTCTGCTGCTCCTGCCTTGCACCTAACCTTGCCTCTGCCCCTGCCTTGAATCCTCCTTGCTCCAGTTCCTGACCTCCAGTTTGACTCATGGCTTTGTTTCCTGACTATTGACTCTGGCTTGACCCTTGGTTCAGATATCCAGTCCCTGAACTCCGGTCTGACCCTTGGCTCCAGCTTCTGACAACTGATGCCTGCTCCAACCATTAGGCATGATGCCTGCTCTGAACAATAGGTTTAACGGACCTCATCCCAGTTACCTGATGCTACTGCCCTATTCGGTGTAAAAAGACACAGGTAATTCTGCAGCACATTCTGTACAAGAAAAAAAACTTTAATATTTTCAAGATGATATTGGAGCCAAACTATTTCCCATTCTTTGTGTGTCTTTATCATCTCATCATCTGCTGAGATGTTCCTGCTGTTATTCAGTCTCCTCATTGCCCTCCCTCCGGTGGGTGAATTTAAATCTATAAATAGTTTAAATGAAAAATCATTCAACTTTTTCTTTGGGATTTCATTTAAAATTGAGCTAACACCGTTTACTTTCAAAGATGTATTTGTCTTTACTTTAGCCTGAGGGTTTGCTATTCACCTTTAAATATTTTTGTATTGTAGTTACTTTTTATTAGATCAAAAGTTTCCACAAATTCTTCCGTTCCTTCATTTACTTGATTTATGAGCCCATTCCGGGTGTGTGCCAAAGACCTCCTGCAACATACTGAGAGCTCTCAACTCCCACTGAACTCAAAGGAAGCTGAAGGCAATCAGCACTTGGCAGGAGGCAGTTACCACTTTGGTGAATTAAACCCCAGGGTCCTGATGACTATAATGACACCACTGCTCACTGTAGGGAATATGCAATTTACAAATAACACAAGCATCAATGCCATTCATCCTTTCACTAATGTTTGTGGTGTCATGGCTACAGATACCCGGAAAAGATATTTAACTCTCCATATGTTTTAAAGAAGAATCACAGCTGATATCACCGTAGTCCTTTACCTGTTTTTTCTTGCTTTGTTCATTTGGAAAATGATTTTTTTTTCAATTTAAGAGAATATTCAGGTCTGGGAATTGCCCACTAATGTCCACATTGAATGAATTTACAAAAAAACAAACAAAAAGATAATCCACTTATTCTCTGCTGTCAGTGTCAGTATGATTGGTTTAAACTCAGAAGTATGCTCTGGAAGAGTTTATATGAAAAATATACTTCATTCCTTTAAAATTAAAATTCATCTCAGAATTAGAACCTCAAGTCAACAAAGTATTTGAATTGAGGCCCTAATTCTGAACCTAATGAGACTATTCATGTGCTCAGAGCTACACATTTGATTAAGTACCTTGCTGAATCAGGGCTAAGATAGGACTGCAGATTTTCCAGACACTATTTGAAGGTATAGAAAAAGAATTACCTTGTGCAAAAAGTACTGGGTGGATTTTAAACCCTCCTCCATTCTTCAGCTTTTGAGGAAGCTGCTCAAAATGGTAACTATCAAGATAAAAGTAAACCTTCAAAGCTTGCCGGCTTCCTTCTGCTTGATATGTGATTGGAACATCTAAGAAAATAGTTAACATTGTCATGTTATTAATAGCCAACAACTATGTGATATTTTCCTCTTCCAAAAACTAGAAAGAATGTTACACTCAAAAATTATATACAGCCAAATTCCTGTCCCTAATTCTGCCTGCTTTGCAATGGACCACCACCACAAAGCAGGCAGAAAGATGCCTTAACAGACAACCACAGGTTCCTGCAACAGAGGGGAATCTTCAGGTGGTGTAATGGTGATTTTACACTACCTACTTTCCCACAGGTCTATGAAGGGCGGGGAAGAAGCATGCCAGTGGCAAGAGGGAGCTGGCTGCTATTTTTGATCCCCACCTGGGACAGCAGACCCTTTGTGATCACAGCAGCTGGCATGAATTAAAGCAACCCATAGGCTGCTTTAAGTTATGTTTGGGGCCACTTTGGCCTCTAGCCAGACCAGGATCAGTGGAGTAGTTAGATGCCTTACAGCCACCTTTCACTCCCCTCTCCTCAGTGATGCCAAGTATAAACTCTGTGTAGCTAAGAATGTGTCCCATGATATTAATTCTAGTCATTGAACCATGGCCTCCTCACATCAGAATTTCTGTAATGCATAAAGCTGAGGAATATATAACTGCAGAACCCTTCAGTGAATAATAGTTAAACTGGAGACTCATTTTCTGACAACTGATTTCTTACTGTAGAAGACATAAAATTATATAATATATGTTTCATTACACACTGACACACCAGATGTCACACTGAATTAAATGGGATGTTCCCTTTCACATTGGTTTAGATTCCTAGATCTTCTAATGCCTCTGGCTCTATCATTTGCAATGATTCCCCAATGTACATTTTCAATTTTGTGCAGGTGAGTAAGCATGCAACTGCCATTAGAAAAAGCCAGTGAAAATTTACCCTTTTTACTCTAAGGGTACATCTACACTTTGAACTGGGGGTGTAATTCCCAGCTTAACTAGACATACTTGTGCTAGCTCTGACTGAGCTAGTGCGCCAAAAATAGAGCGTAATCACAATGATGCAAGCAGCGTGAGGGACTAACCACCCTGAATACGTATCTAGCAGGGTGAAAATATTAAAAGATTTGCTAGGTAAGTAATCAGGGCAGCTAGTGTCCTGCTCCTCATACTGCCATGGCTACACTCAATTTTTAGCATGCTAGGTCAACCGCAGCCAGCACGGGTATATCTACTCAAGCTTCACATTACACTCCCAGATCAAAGTATAAGAGTTATAGCAGCTTACTTCAAATAAAAATTCATGCATATTTCCAGTTATAATTTTAAATTAAAAATTTAAACAAACTACAACCTGTAGTTGTTATTGGTATTGATGCTATTAGATTATGATTTTGCATCTCCAAGAAAAGGATGTTAAATTGCCACTTGTCACCATTTTTTGGCATCAAGAAATAATTACTTTCTTTTAACTTTGGCAGTTATGCTTTGCCATAAATGAAAAGCTGAATTTGCCACCAAAATCTGCTTCTCCGTGAAACCATGAAGTTTGGATAGTTGTGATGGTGGCATTTAAATTAAAGGTTGAAATAGAGCTTGTTGCAATTTTGTTTTGATCTGAATGTTACACATATGATCTCTGAGGGTATGTCTACACTTACCTGCCGGATCGACGGAGAGAGACTTTTTTTTTTTGTTTGAACTATCGCGCGATCTAGACGATAGTTAGTCGAACCCGACGCGCCCGCGCGATCGTCCTCCCTCCACCCTCGAGAGAGGAGAGAGTCGGGAGGGGGGGGGGGAGTTCCGCCCCGCCTGCCGCCTGGGGGTGAGGAGAGTGGTTCGAAGGGTACTGCCTCAGCTACGCTCACGATTCACTGAATTTGCATACCCTAATTCGAACTCCCTTCTTAGTGTAGACCAGGCCTGAGTATCACCATATATGAGAAAGACTTTTCCTTGGGAGGAGACAATATGAGCTGCACAACACAGGCAACTAATCTGCTATCAACTAGGAATGCTGTCCAGGCTGACCCTCCACCCTGTCTTGGATTGATGTCTGGCTTAATGGGACCTCTTCTTAATGGGAAGTGGTTGAAGCAGGGCTATGGAATCTCCTCCAGACTTGTTCACCCCGACACAGCAGAAGTAGTATATGGATCAAATCCTAACTCACCACCAGCTCTGCAAATGTGAACCCTGACAACACTCGTTGGCTGTAAGGTGGTACTTGAATTCTGGGAGTGCTGACACCCTCTCTCACTAGCAGCTTTGGGGTCTTTTTACTGTAAAAGTTATCTTGTGTGATCTCTATCCCCAGGGCAGTATTTGTTTGGAAAGCTTGAAGTTAATCAGACACGCTTTTCCTCCTGCTGCGTTATGAGACTTTGGAAAAGTGTGTTTTCATTCGCTGTGCCAAATTCACCGCAGGGTCTTAACATCGGGAGAGGGGTGCAAAGGCAGAAAAAGGCTACAACCTCTCCTCCACCAGGAGTCGGTAGGCAGTCAGTGCATCCCTAAGAGTAGCTTGGGCATGGGGGATGCTCTGATTCAGCACATCTCATTAACCTGTACCAGCAGGGTTCAGAGGACACTTCTTGACAATTTAAAGCTGTCCCTGACCAACAGAACCTGGAAGAAATACCATCTGCCTCTTCCCACTCAGAAGTTAATCTCCTCTTCTAGCACCATGCTCCTCATTGGTACTGAGAGATGTAAGTTATCCCTTAATGTGCCACTGATGATGTAGATGTGAACAATGTTCAAATGTTCTTCTGTCCTCTCATAACTTGTTTTATATACTGCTCCTCAGTGAGAACTAGCTCTTCTGGACATTTTTTCTGGAATGGTCACTTATCCACTGGCTTTACTGAGACCATGAATCGTTTACTGAGGTTCCTGAACAGCTGTCAGATAATAATTACTTTTCATCGTGACTGACCTTTGCTGGATATCAGCAGATCTAGTGAGGAAAGGCTCTGTTATTCCATTCCCAGCCCCATGACCCATATCATTCCCAAATTAAGACATCTGCCCATGAGCTGAGATGCTCCAGAAGAGAAAAACATTATATTACTTTAAACATATCTAACATGCCACTGTTTGTTTATAGAACAATAAATCTCATAAATATACTTTTTTACTCACTTGCAACTAGTGGTTCTAGTTCTGACTGTCTAAAATAAAAAGTAACTTTTTCCAGGTCAAACAAAGCAACCAATGTATCTTCTAGCATGGCTTGTTCATCAGTCTGGAAAAAGGAAAAAAAATCTCTACTCAAATAAAGATTATGTTATTTTAGCATGGTGTTTCCATACTGGAAACCATATACAGCATGAACATAAAAAATAACTGCAGAAAGTTACACCCTGCTTCATTAAAGTATTAATCTAATTAACTTTCAGGAATAACAGATGATGGATTTGTTTTTATTCAGTTTCTACTCCCTCTTCTACTGGCAAAAAAATTATTATTAAAATTGAAATTAGAACTGAAATTATTAAACTATTTTGCAGCTAAAGTTAATTTACAGCTGCCATTTAATCAAACTGCATTTTTAGTTGCTGTGTATGTAAATGGGCAAGCTTACAATGTATAGACACTAAGCCTAGATTTTAAAAATTCTTCTACATTATTGTGACGCACTGTGTTTTAAAATAGCACCCTGTAAACCCCTTACTCATCATTTGTATATTGTTGTGATATTTCATATAAGGAATGCCTTGCAAGATATCATATGAAAGGTCATGATCTACTGAACATCATTGTTCTGTCAAAATATGTGTATCATCATTAAGGCTATGATTTGGTCATGGAGGTCGTGGAAGTCACGGAATCCATGACTTCCGCAGACCTCCATGACTTCAGCCTGCAGTGGCTGGGAGATGCAAGGTATCCCCACCTCCCGTGGTGGCCAGGAGCTGCAGGGTAGCCTGGCCGCCCGGAGTGGCCAGGCTCCCCTGCAGCTTTCCAGTCCCCATGGGTACAGGGGTCCCCAGCAGCTCCCCAACCACTGTGGGTGCAGGGGTCGCTGGCAGCTCCCCAGCCACCGGCGGCGGGGGGGGGGAGGGGAGGATCTCCCAGAGCTCCCCAGCCCCTCAGGTGGCAGGGAATCCCTTGGCAGCTCCTCAGCCACTGCCACCACCAACAGGTGAATTCCCCAGAGCTCCCCAGTCCCCACAGGCAGCAGGGGATCCCTGGCAGCTCCTCTGCTGCTGCCACCAGACAGGGAATCCCCTGCAGCTCCCCAGTCCCCACGGAGGGCCAGGCTCCCCCGCAGCTCCCAAGTCCCTGTGGATGTGGAGGACCTCCGTGGCTCCCTAGCTGCCACAAGAATCAGGGGAACCCCCAGAGCTCCCCCGCCTGGAGGGGAATCACCCAGAGCTCCCCAGTCCCCAGGCAGTGGGGGATCCCCCGCAGCTCCCAGCCGGGAGTCCCTCCCAGATCCCAGACACGGGGCAGGGTGCTCGACCCTCCTCCCTCCCTGTTTAGTCATGGACATTTTTAGTAAAAGTCAGGGACAGGTCACGCCTTCCATTAATTTTTGTTAATTGCCCATGACCTGTCTGTGACCTTTACTAAAAATGTCCATGACAAAACCATAGCCTTAATCATCATTGTATATGGAATTATTATATTCTGCAATATGGTTGTTATTGAAATATGTTGTGAGTTTGGCTAGCTCTCCAGTAACAACAGTGGCTGTGACCCACATCCAAATGGGCATTAAGTGACCATCATGAGCCATTCACCAGCAGGGGAATTGTAAACAATAGATTTACAATTCTGTAAGAGGCAGTTGTGCAAACACCACACAATTAGGGTTGCTCAACTGTATGATTCAGCAAGGCCCACCAGGACATGTCTGGGCCATTATCGTTCCTGGGACATGAATTGAGAGTGTAAAATAAGGCATAATGGCATCAGGAGACCACCTTTCTCCTCCCTCACCTACTCTGAAGGCAACAAGAATGCTGGGAAGACAAAGACTTAGAACTGAGATTGGTCCCAGGCTGAGAAGGAAATGCAGCCTGTGTATTAAGAACTGTAACCTGCCTGCAACATCCAGTGGGGTGAGAGAAACTGCTTGATTCAAATATTCCTTAGTCTGAAAGTTCAGGATTTAGAATGCGTGTTTACTTTTTATTTTCTTGGGTAACTACTTCTGATATTTATACCTACCACTTATAATCACTTAAAATCTATCTTTCTGTAGTTAATAAACCTATTTCAGTGTTTTATCTTAACCAAGTGAGTTTGTCTAAAATACTTGGGGACTCTGCTCAGATTACAAAGGCTGGTGCATGTCCACTATCCTTTGACAAAGTGGCAAACTAATTAATGAGCTTGTATTGTTTAAGAAAAGGTCTTGAGCAGTGTAAGATGGTACATTTCTGGGATTCAAGGCTGGTGGGGATTTGCTGGTGTCTCCCTCTGTATAGTTTATGAGGGGCTTAGAGATTATTCATGCAATTTAGCTGAATGTGTCGCTGCATGCTGGTGGCTGTGTGACAACAGCGCCTGAAGGGGTTTGCTTATTGTCACTAGCAAAGCATTGTGCAAGACAGCCCAAGATGGAGAGTTAAAGGGGCACAGCAGTCTCACAGTTCCAGGTTGTCTCCTAGGGGTCCCATCACAATTATTATACAAAGTTAAAACTTTGTTTTTATACACATTGGGGGAAAAAACACCTGAGCACAAGCTACCATTTATAGATAGTGGGCTAGATTTTCAAAAGTTCCAGTTATGTGCTTAAGGGGAAATTTTTGTGCCCATGGTTGAATGGGCAGCTCAAATGTGGGTGAAAATAGGGGAGTAATTTTCACCTTGACCTACCCAATTTTGGATGCAAATCAAGTAGCTGGATGTGCCAATGTTCTGATTGGCACCTGTACTTCATTTTTGCAGGCTCAGATTTTGTGAACTCTCAAACCAAAATGCTGGAAAATCTTACCCTTTGAAAACCAAGTCTCGTACCACATAACTTCAAGAAGTAAATTATAGATATTTTATTGGATCTCTGTTAACAACAGGGGAAGTATTCACCAACAAATATAGTTAGCCTGGAAGTAAATACTTAGAGCAGTCACAGCAGAATCAATACTCACTTAAAATAACTGAATTTTTCATATTACCATCCCTTCTATGCTAAACTACCAAGCAGACAAATGTAAACCTGATGTATATTTAGTTCTTTCTGTAGGCATTGAAAGAGTTAATAAATGCACAACAAAACAGACGGTAATAAACATATTCCCTATAACATGAGAATTAGCTGAATGTTACTGATTTACACAGAGGGAAAAAAACAATTTTCCCTGTTCCATGAACTTAAATAGTATTTCCCATATATTTATGAAGAAGAGATTATGCCTGCAACATTTTACCTAATGGTTCAATTTATTAAGCCCCTGGAGAGAGGGCAATTTTTATCACCAGAGTAATGTGAATACCATTCAATCACATGAGAAATCTTTACAAAATTGTTCATTCTTTATTAAAATCCAGATGTAATGAGTATAACTGCCCTCACAAGCCCTTGTTTAAAGTAACATGGATCATCTGAATCCAGAATGCTTGGTTAGAAAATATTGAAAAAGTTGTTCTTAAAGACTTTCCCCTGAAGTGATGAATGTTGTTATTGGACTAACTCAGCACTCCTTTTTGTGCAAAAAACTTTACAGAATTGACTAATGTTAATTTTAATTTAAAATTACATAATTGGAACAATTCATCATGACTATTATTACCAGTATATTAGTACATGAAAATAACATTTAAATAATGTGGGATTTTAATTACAAAGGGGCAATCTCTTGAGTCTTAAAGCAAAATCCAGAAGTTATGGTGTGCCTGTGTTAATGGTTATCTTGTGACAGAACTACAACAGCTAATAAGGTGGTAAAACACAATTGCAGATACAGAAGACACTATATTAAAAGGTCTCAAGCTTTCACAATAAGAAGTCAGAGACTGACTCACCAAACGAGTAGGCCCAATCCTCAGGACCAACCATTTGGCACCTAGCAGCTCAGGGGAGGAGTGACTGCAGAGGACATTGCAAAAACAGCTTTCCAGCTCCCTGATCATCAGACTACCAGATACCATTCTAGTCTGCTAAGTGATTTAAAGTAGCCTCAGGAGCCCATGAAGGCAGCCAGGGATTACTGGAGTGAGGGGGTGCTTTGGCTATTGCCCTTTTTTCTCAGCCACAACCCTTTTGCCAAGGGCAGTGGGAAGGGTGGCAAAGGAGCAATAATGGTCTACCTGTGGATTCCCTGCTGAATTCCTACTGGCTGGTTACATCAACTTTCAGTTTGGTTTGTGCCACCATGGCAGCAAAGCAGCCTCAGAGAGACTGAAGATTTAGCCCTTAGAGTTGAATTACCAAGGGAAAGTGGGGATTTTCTGTTAAAAATAGGTAATGAGTATTGTATTTTCCTTATATTGCTAATTACAGTGACTGAAGCTATGGTGATCACCTTATAAATACTTATTGTTCAGAAGGGAAATAGCTGTGATAGCTGTGTGATGTCTAATGGCATATTGGATTTTTTAATCGCTACTATTGTGTGTTCCTCATATACCTTCTCAGTATCTAGTAACTTGAAACAGAAACATAACATTTTGTTTGTGAGTAACATTATTAGTTTCCCATATTAGTAATTATTTGAACCGCAGACTTCCTGAAAAGCAGCTAATAAATACATGAGCTAAACACAAAGGATGCAGGATACTGTAAGCATAATGCACCTTGCTTCGTGCTGCCCTTATTCAGCACGGTCAAATTGACTCACGTGGTTACTGCAATAAGATTCTTACCAAGTTAGGTGACAACAATGACTGGAAGTGAAGGAGGACACCTGCATTAGCTATCTGTTCCAACCACCTTCTGCTGGCCTCTCCAGTCTCCATTTCATACTCTTTGCTGTTGTCAAACATCTGATTTAAGGCAGCCATTAGTTGCTCTGAAAAAGCACAGACTGTGGCCACCAGACTTTGGCAGAAGACCATGTCTCGTCTGAGCTGTATCTCACTATCTGTGAGGGAAAGACCAGAAGAGGAAAAACAAGAAAAATGGAAGAATAAATTAACAGTAAATTAACTGTAGCAAGTTTTTGTTTGTTTTAAGCAAAAGAGCCGTTGTTTTCTGGAAAAATAAAATCTCACATCTCAAAAAAACCTTAACTAAGAGATTTTACTCCTTATTTGAAAAAAATTCAAAACAAATTAAAGGAGTTGTGTGAAAATAGTTAAATATGCTTTACGTACAAACCTGTTTAAAATTCACAATCCATTGAATAGTCATTAAAATGTCCCAGTTTAGAAATCAAACTTTGGTAAGCAATTTACTTTCTGAGTCAGTAATGTTACTGTGGGTAGCTCATCTTCCAAGCTTTGGAATTTGAGTAATAAACTCAGTAGAATAAGTGTCGCTTTTAGCTTAATGAAGTCTTTAATTAAAGTCTTCATTTAAATGCCACAATGTAACTTCCTTTCCAATACACAAGTTTTGTAGGTATCTCTGGCTCTTTCCAGATTCATGGTTCTGACCTTTAAAATATCCATCTCTCTCTCTATCCAGGCCCCCCGCCTTCCTCCCTCTTTCTGTCTGGTGGTAATTTCTCTTCTGGTAATAGGTCCTTCTTCTACAGACTCCCACAAAAAGTTATTTTTAAACCCTCTGCCTGGTTCTCTTTTGCTCATCATCATTCTATCTTTAATCCTTACCAAGCTCATCGAGATATCACTCAACTGCAAATATCTTTCAACCTTTAATGTCTCCTCTCCTGTCTTTTTCTGCTTTCTGCCTGTCACAACTAGATTGTATCCAAACCGGAACCAGCACCTAAAACAAAGACCTGCTCCACATGGCAGCACCATTGCTGTGAAACACCTGCCTTGCTGCCTGAGCTCTGACTGGTTAGGGGGCATGTCAAGGGGAAGAAATGGCCCCTCACTCCATCCCCACTCCATCCTACTATCAGCCCTCTTGCCATTACAGGATGGAGAATCTGCCCTGCCCAAGATTTCGACAGTTATAAATGGTTATAGGTCAGTTGGTCAGCTCTTCTCCTATCAGTTGGGGGATGTAAGCTGTAGACCGAGGTCACATGATGTTGCTGCTGGACCACAGCAGGCCCAACCACAACCCGAACACAAGGGCTGTGAGAGAAGGTGGGACCAGAGGTGTAACACAGGGCAGCCAGCAGGGACTGGGTGACTGCAGGCCAGGGAAGATCCAGTTCCTTGGAGAAGCAGCCCTGGTTAGTACTCCAACTACAACTTCCGGCCCCTGAGGATGACAGGGAGAATAGAATCTGGCTGGTGTGAGCTCATCCTTTATAGAAACATTGGCCACCAATCCAATGGGAAAGAGGTGTTCCCTAACCTGGGAGTGAGGCTGGTATACACTTGGGGATGTTTGGTCACCATTGGAGTAAGACTTTATTAGCATCTAAAGTTTATTGCATTGAGGCTTAGTGCATAATTCCTGTGGTAATTAACTACATGTGACTCTCAAAGTGTTCCTTTTATTAACACTACAGCTCCATTCATGAAGGCTGATAAAGGTGTTGGGATATAACTGTGTAGTGTAATTCTTCCTGGTTACTGACTTCACAAAGGTAGAAGGAGGATTCTCCACCCCAGAGCAAAAGGGTGTGAATTTGAGACAGCCTAGCAAAATGGTGAGCCCCCTACTGCAATCAACCCCACATTTTGGGGTGTTCAAAATCCAGATCCTAATTTTGTGGCTCAGGCCCTGTTAGTTCTAACAAGGTAAAAGTTGAGGGGCATGATTCTCCACTGATTCGCACCTTGGTAGTCATTTCACGTGTCAGAAGTGAATGCAAAGTGGCTGTAAAACATTTGTTCTGATTTGGTAGTTTTACAGCCATTTTGCTCTTATATCAATGACTACATATGGTGTAGGACAATGGTGAATTGGGCCCATTGTGAACAGACAGGATCCCTATTCTGTTTTCAATAAAGTAAAAACACAGTGGGTTAGTACCCAAACTTGTCCCCATTCTGGGGTTTTCCCTTTTCCATTAACTGAAATAACAGTACAGAAAACTCAGCCTGAAGTTGGCTTCTTCCCAGGGCCGGTGCAACCACTTAGGCAAACTAGGTGGCCACCTAGGGCGCCTAGTGGTTGAGAGCGCCTAAAAGCCCGCTCAGGCAAGGAGGTGGAGTGGAGGTGAGCTGGGGTGGCAGGTGCGGGGAGGGCCACCCACAGTAATGGGGGGGGGCACACAGGGGAACCGCTCCCCGCCCCAGATCACCTCCACTCTGCCTCCTCTGCTGAGCACACAGGCCCCGCTCTAAATCTCCTCCAATTGGCGCCGCAAGCCTGGGAGGGGAGGAGAATTAAAGCGGCGCTGGTGTGCTCAGCAGAGGAGGCAGAGCTGAGGCGGGCTCCCCAGGCGGGGTTAGCTGCCGCGGGGTGGGGGTCTTCCCAGGCGGGGTTAGCTTCCGCAGGGGGGTCTCCCCGGGTGGAGTTAGCTTCCGTGGCGGGGGGAGGGGTCTCCCCAGGAGGAGTTAGCTGCTGGGGGGGGGCTCCTCTGGTGGGAGGGTGGGGGCATGGTTAGCTGCTACAGGGGGGCGGGATTAGCTGGGCGGGGGGGTGGAGCAAGGTGGAAGTTTCGCCTAGGGCACAAAACTTCTTTGCACTGGCCCTGCTTCTTCCTGAGGTTTCTCCCTACAGGGCCTCTCCCCCTTGCTCCTTGTTCTCCCTCTCTCACAGAGAGGCTCAAACCCTTTTATATCTCTGGGATGGAACTATTGGACTCACCTGACCAGGTAACCAGTAAAAATAATTCCGCATCTATAGAAATAACCCTGCATCCTAACACCTTCTTAACAAAATATGAGCTTCTCATGGGCAACAGGAGCCTCCTCAACATAACTCCATTCTCTCTATCTTCCTTCTTAACTCAAACTACACATTTGCTTCCACTGTCTCTAACCTTGGAAACATCTTTGACCATGTGTTTGCTTTCTTTCTCCTACCTGTCTGTAAGGACTTTTAGAATACTGTCCACAAGTGCGACTGCTTCTTTACACCATTTCTATTGAAATCATTATCCAAGCCTTTATGTTTTCTAATCTTGATTACTGTAACTTCCTTCTCTATGACCTCTCCAAGTTCTTCAGAATCCAACATATGTAGAAAATGCTGCTGCTGTTCTTTTTTCTCATTATAGAGAAATACAATAATCTCCCTCATGCTCAGATAATCCCACTGGTTCCCCAGTTCACATAACGATCTAACAGGCCTTCCTGATTATTAACACCGAACTATATTTGCACCCGTATGGATCTTGTTCTCTCTACACTCCCCAGTGAGCTATCTCCATTTGTCTAGAAGCAGCTAATTTACTGTGCCTTCATAGATCCTTCACTCCTGCAGTGCCTGCCTTTTGATGCAGCCTTCCTGTATCACCAACACCTCACATTTTCAAATCTTATCTAACATATTTTAACACTGTGTTTAATATTAAACTCAATAGCACTTTGTGATACAGTTTTTATGAGAGACTCTATAAAAACTGAAGTTGTAGAATAAGTAAAATGATGCAAGCCCTGCAATTATTCTTTTATAAAATTAAACTTTTATATTTTTTTCAGCCATATAAGAAAATAAAACTAAATATTTCTTTCTTTCAGAAAGCTCCCTGGCCTCTTTGGCGATTATCTGTTCTTTAAAGATTGCCACAGAATATTACCAAAGAAGGATTTCAGCCAGTCACGGATCAGAAAAATCAAATGTTGTTTTCGTCTCACAAATGGTACTGAATTTCCTACAGACATTATGGGCATGGGTTCATAAAAGGGCCTCAGCTTGACCTCTCATTTTACAGCCTCCATTAATTGTGGGCACAAATTATGGCATGTAGACATCTGATTTGCATATACAGTTTTGTAGTTGCTTGTCTATTTGCTATCATTTGTGCTTTCCATTCATTGCATCTGCGAAATAAGAGTTTTTAAAAATTATGCCCTTCAGGTGTCCAGTTATGTCACTCCTTCTCTGCACTGGCCACTTCATTTAAAACTTTTGAACAATTATTAATAATTATAAGCTCAAACTTTAAAACAAAGGACCATTACTTTTCTTTTATTTAATGCTGTGGTTTGTCTAAACTGTATGATAATAATTGGCTTTTATAGTCAAGTGTCTCTGCTTCACTTGGCATTTAACCACCTGCAAAAGCTGTAGATTGCCTTGGACACTTTTCTGCCACGAGCTTTATCTCCTAAATATTGAATGCCCATTTACTCATTATTTTGTAAATACGTTTGCATATTTCATGTTGTTAACAATGTATGAAATTGTGGCAAAGCAGTCTGTGGAAAATGCAGACCATTTCCAAAAAGAAGGTGATAACTTTTTTAAATCCATCATATTCTGAAGAATTAGGAAAAAAAAGAGAAGGGACAGGGAAGGCCAGGAAAGACGAGAACAACAAGGAAACTAGGGCCAGGGGAAGCTGGAGGTATAGAGGAAAGAAAAGGAAAGGGAGAAAGGAAATGTTGGAAAATGAAGGTAGGTGTAGAAAAGCAGAGGAGAAAAGACAGCAAAAATATTGTAAACCAGCTCAGTGCTTTGGCAGCCACTTCACCTGCTGAGATCCAAACTAAGTGAGGGATGGTATTTTGCATACCAAACATAAATATTCAGTTTGTATTGTCTCTCATTTACTAGAGTTTTCATTTTAAATTGCCATGCCTTCGGGAACACTTAGTGTACATAGAAAGGGTAAAACTTCACATTCCAAGTTGTGGTCAATGGGTTTGGGATCTTCCCTTCCTCCATTCCTCCCTTCTACTTACCTCTTCTTTGGGTTCATAACACAAATATAAAACATCTGTAAAGAGACATTCTAGTGTTTCAAAAAGAAAATGAAAAACCAAACCTCAAACTAAAACTAGCCTATTAAAAGTACCTGTATATTCAAGGAGTGCCAAAAGTATCCTTGTCTTCACCTCTGGAAAAAAGCACAAAGATTTAGGACATAGTCAAAAACATCCCCTATATCATAATGCATATGCAGATTCTGATTTTACAGTAATCAGAAAGAGTAATCAGATTCATTTTCCATAACAGTTAACTTAATTTTACATCTCACTTGATGAGAAAATTAGTCATATTCTAAGTCTACGATCCTGCAAAGAGAACCATGTCAGTGGAACTACTATGCCTGTGTGCAACCCCTGACACAAGGATCCCACATACCAGCACTGCACAAAGGCACAGGTCCATCCATGCAAAGGCAGCTGCAGGGTCAGTCTATATTGCTGTTCGCTTAACACTCTAAACCCTTTGCACAAGGAATTCCACCTCATTTCTGTTCTGCTCATAGAAGACCAGCCCTATTTTAATAATTTTCCCCATTTTATTCTTAAATCTCAGAATCAATGTTCACATGCTGTATATCAATACATCATTAGAAATCTATCTCTGGAGCATTTTCATTCCATTGCAATCTCAGTTTTAGGGATTTTGGTTTTTCTTTTGTTGTACAAAAATTTAGTATGAGTTAAACATTTTTATGACCTGAAGCAAGGCAACACAATAAGAAAACTTTTAAATTTTTCATAACTGTTTAAACTATCTTATGCTTTTAGTAAACAACAATAATTATGGTCAAGTAATGTCAAAAGTACATTGAGGCCCAAAATTTGAGCTAACCTTTGTATTTTCAAAATTTGATGTGGAAGGTCTTTCCTATTTATTTTAGGTGGGGCTGGTAGCACTGCCTATTATTAAGTCTGTTAGGGCTGAAATTTTCTATGCTGAATATTCAGGCTGAATGTTTTTGGAAAATGTTAGGCAAAATGGCTCACCAGTTCTAAGAATAAGGCTAAGAGAAAATACATTATTTCTCAATGTTAAAAAAAATTCCATCAACCTTTGCTTTGGAAAGCTCTAGCATGCCTATGCTTTGAAGAAGAGACTTGAAATACGGTGTCGGTGGGGTGGGTGAAGGGTGGACTTCATATCAGGGATGTGCCTATTGCCATTCCTGTGAAAATCTGCTCAAATTTTGCCAAGTTATAAGCCTTTGAAAAAAATCAGTTTGCAGATGCTCAAAGACTTCCTAGAATTTAACAGCTAAAGTCTCCAAAGATTCCATCTTTAATGAGCAAGTTCAATCCTCGCACAGCAGCTAGCACTGACCAGACCGCATACTTGCCATCCCCATAGAGTAACCTGCACTGTGTGGGCATCAGTATGATGCCAAGTGATAGACTATCTGGGTGGTTTTTAGTTTGCATTTTTTAAAGCCTAGAGCATTTAAAAAATGACATTAAGAGCATTATTAAAAATCCAATGGGAAAAAAGTATGTGATCATGTAATTAAAAATTGTATTATAGTGTAAACACACAAGGGACTGAATTAAAGATGCACAGATAGCCTTAATTTGGGATTTTTTTAACTTTTAAGTGCTTGATTTGCAGCCATAATAATGTCCTTTTAAATTAGATGGTGGGGGTTGGTGTATAGCTAACTATTGGTTTTAAGTCCACCAATATGTGGTAAATGGTAAAAGCAAAGTGCACAAGTGTAAAAAAAAACCACTTAATACTATTGCTTATATGCCTTATATGAACTTGGTGGTACACTGGAAATACTGATCTCTGACAGTACAAAACATGAACATTAATTATATGTTATATGATTTGTGTGTCTTCCTGAAAGTAACAATTCATAAGATTTTAGTACAGTGGTTGTATCTTTTAACATAGCTTTAAATTACATGCCAAAAATTACATGAAGAGGATGCCACAGTTCCAAAGTCAAGCACCTGAAAGGTAGGAAATGCCAGGATTACTGCAGCCTCTTTTTGTGTATGACTTATGACAGTCTTGCCCAACATCCCATGAGAAGTCTGTGATAGAGCCAGGAACAGAACCCAGCTCTCCGTCTCGTGCCTCCCCTTCAGCACTCTGCCTTGTGAACTGAATAAGGATGAAGACCTTGAGATCATATAATTGAAAACTGCAGAGACAGCAGAAGTGGCTGAACTGGGAACTGAATCCAGGTCCCCCAAGTCCCAGTCCTCTGTTACATTCACTATATAGGGTTTTAGAACCAATATGCACTTGGAGTTATCTTTGGCATTGTCTTGCCATTCACCGCCTTTAAGGCAATTTCAATGAATGTATAAAGCTTTTGTCTTAGGTGAAGTAGCTGATATGCAAGAGTTTGGCTTTTGTGCAAACTTAGTAAATATATTAAAGGCCACAATTTTCAAAGAAGTGGTTGTTGACTCGGGGTGCCCAACATTCAAGATTTAGGGCTTGATTTTTAGAAGTGTTGAGCAGCCACTTCAAAGAGAGTTCTGAGTGTTCAATGATTCTGAAAATCAGGCCCATGGTACCTCAGGTTAAGCAAACAAGAACTAAGGCACTCAGAATTAGTGGCTACTTTTGAAAATGTGCCTACAACTCATCCTCAGCAGCCTTAGTTTTCAGAGGAACAAAGGAAGCCTAAGGGCACATTAAAGATTAATATACTGGGATCTAGAAGTCTGATCATTTTGCTTAGTGACTGAAGCTTCTGTATGTGGAAAATTATATTTTATAATCTGAAGTATGTAGCTATGTTGAGGCTATTTCTTGCAGCTCATTACGATGGGATTTGTTGAATCTCTGAATACAAAAGCATTTAAGGTTCCTATGAATAATGTTCTCCTGCTTATGCTAGAATTACAGGCTGCAGCAACTTTCCCTTATCCTCTTTATTATAATCTCTCTCTGCTTCATAATAACAATGAGGAGTCCGGTGACACCTTAAAAACTAAGATTTATTTGGGCATAAGCTTTCATGGGTAAAAAAACCCACTTCTTTAGATGCATGGAGTGAAAATTACAGATACAGGCATAAATGTATTGGCCCATGAAGAGAAGGGAGTTACCTTACAAGTGGAGAACTAGTGCTGACAAGACCAATTCGATCAGGGTGGTTGTGGTCCACTCCCAATAACTGATGAGGAAGTGTCAATACCAAGAGAGGGAAAATTGCTTTTGTAGTGAGCCAGCCACTCCCAGTCCCTATTCAAGCCCAAATTAATGGTGTTAAGTTTGCAAATGAATTGTAGCTCGGCAGTTTCTCTTTGAAGTCTGTTTTTGATGTTTTTTTGTTGAAGAATGGCTACTTTTAAATCTATTATTGAATGTTCAGGGAGACTGAAGTGTTCTCCTACTGGCTTTTGTATGTTACCATTCCTGATGTCTGATTTGTGTCCATTTAGTCTTTCTACTTAAAAGAATAAATGGACACAAATCAGACACCAGGAATGGTACTATATAAATCCCTGGTGTGCCTACACCTTGAATACTGCATCCAATTCTGGTCACCATATCTCAAAAAGGATATAGTGGAACTGGAAAAAGTTCAGAGAAGGACAATAAAGATAAACAGGGGTATGGAATGGCTTAAAAAAGAGATGACAAAGTGGGGGGATATTATAGAGGTCTCTAAAATCATAAATGGTGTGGGAAAAGTGATTAGAAAAGTGTTATTTACCCTGTCACACAATACAAAACCCATGGGTTACCCAGTGAAATTCATAAGCAGCAGATTTATTACAAACAAGAAAAAGTACATTTTCACACAACACACAGCTAAGCTGTGGAACTCCTTGCCAGAGGATGTTGTGAAGGCCAAGACTATAACAGGGTTCAAAAAAGAACTAGATAAATTCATGGAGGATAGGTCCATCAATGGCTATTAGCCAGGATGGAACGGAATGGTGTCCCTAGCCTCTGTTTGCCAGAAGCTGGGAATGGGCAACAGGGGATGGATCAGTTGATTTTCTGACCTGTTCATTCCCTCTGGGGCACCTGGCATTGGCCACTGTCAGAAGACAAGATACTGGGCTAGATGAACCTTTGGTCTGATCCAGTATGGTTGTTCTTATGTTATGTTCTTAGACCACCGAGGCAATGTACCAGGAAGGTTTATCGAGTCTTCAACAATTCCTTGGGAAAAAGGATGGGAGCACCAAATTCTATGTGGATTTATAGAAAATTGAATGAAGTCATTTTAAAGGATTCTTATCCATTACCTCCAATAGATGATACTCTGGATGTTGTGGCAGGTGCAATCTGGTTTTCCACACAGGATCTTTTGAGTGGCTACTGGCAAGTGGGAGTGTATCCAAAAGATGGGGCGGGGGGGGAATGCTTTCACTGGGTGATACTTGTGGCAATTTAAAGTGATGACTTTTGTCTAGAGCAATGCACCAGCCACATCTGTGAGGCTAATAGAAAGGGTATTACCTGGAATGTTCCTTTCAGCCTATCTGTTATACCTACATGATATCCTGGTGCCTGCTAAAACATTTGAACAGGAGCTAAAGAATTTACAAGTGGTCTGTGAGAAGCTGGAGGCAGCCATTTTGAAATGGAGCCCAAAGAAACGTGAGTTGTTTTAAAAAGAGGTAATGTACGCTGGGCACTGTGGCAAACCCAGGACAAATGGCTACAGGGGTAGTAATTAGTCCCAGGGAGCTAAAAGGCCTCTCCCAATCCACTGAGGAGAGATAACCAGGGGGAAATAAGGTTCAGCTGGAACAGAGGTTACCAGGGAACTAATTAGGTTCAGCTGGCTCCAACTGCTGGAGACCTTTTTAAACCCTCCCTGGCATGGAAGCAGGAGGGGAGAGTGAGAGAAGCAGGGAAGCTGCCAGCAAGTTAGGTGCAGCAAGGCTCTGAACCTTTCCAGCAAGGAAGGCTGCGCTCTGTCCCCAGAAGGGGAGAAAACAAGCACAAGGGATTGACTGAGGGAAGGATTAGCCAGACCCTGTGCTACCTAGAAGGGTTTGCTTTGCCCAAGCCTGTGTCTCCAAGGCTGAAAAGGACTGAGCCTGCTGAGGAGAAGAAGGTACTTTGCCACAGCACATAATTAGTGAGGAGGGAATCTCCACTGACAAAAAGAAAATTGAGGCTGTACAGAGCTGGTCAACTCTCCAGACACTCTCAGATGTGCAATGTTTTAAAGGGCTATGGCTCCTTTTATAGACGATTCACTTTGCCAATATTGCAATTGAGAAAATTGGTTGAGTGAAAAGGGGAAAACATTTCAGCTGTCAGCAGTGTGTGATGAAGCATTTCCAGGATTGAAAGTCTCTGGTGACTGAACTGTTGTGGCCCATCCATGATTTAAAACTCCTTTCATATTGGACACAGACGCTAATGCTTTCGGTTTGAGGCAGTACTGACACAAGAACACAAGAGACCTGAGAGGTGGTAGCTTATTATTACAAAAGTCTAAGTTTTCCTGAAATAAATGATTGCATCCCTAAACAGAACTCCTACCTCTGATTAAATTGATAGAACATTTTAATTATGATTTGTATGGGAGGAAGTTTATGGTCAGGACAGCTCATGCTTCCCTGCAATGGCTCTATAGATTCAGAAATCCTGAGACAGGCTTGCCAGATTGTAGAAGAAGCTGCAGTGCCATCACACAAAGGCCTGGCCATAAGCTGAGGCCTTGTCCAGATGGCCTTGTTGCAGCCAATTGCAAACACTGCCCCAAATAGGAGCACAAAGGAATTAGGCCATGTCTATGTTACAAACTTTGGACGACATAAGCTACGTTGGTGTAAAGCTGCTGCAGTTAGTCTTTTGCTCCTGCATGTGCATACTTGGCTGCTCGCATCG